>NW_020955276.1:1441625-1767382 GCF_003031625.1 Empidonax traillii
GAGAGGAAGCGAGCCACACCACACAGCTACCACAGCACTGTCCGCCTCTCAAGGCCAACCAGACACGCCAGGCCTCACTCCCTCACCCGGGCAGAGCGATAGTAGAGTTACCTCCACCTTGGGTCCGCCGGAAGAAAGAGAGCGAGAGCTTCCTCTCTCTCCTTATTTATACTCTTGCTTACGTAAAATCGTATGGAATACTGGGAACATGACCTTGGTTTCTTGGTTACAACCTGATCACCAAGGAAGGCTTAGATTCAAAACCACTACAATGTTCTATACCAAATTTAATCAGATCTAACATTCTCTTGATTCTCTGCACTGCTATGTTGTTTTCACCTTCTTTTCACTTACGTTTGTATTAATTTTTACTGATATTTTGTATTTACTGTATTTTTGTCCTCACATCTTTTGCAACTTGACTCTTTCTTTCTCTCAATTTAGACTAATTCATTCCTCCTCTTCAAGGTGTTATTGTCTCCCAAAACACTGACTTTGCCCAAGAATTGTTCACAAAGATGTTAGAAATCTAGGTAACACCCAAACTGACGAATTTGTAACCTCAGCAAACTGCATTATACTTAATGGACGTCTCCTCCTACTTATGATCAAATAAAGCAGAAAGTCAGACAATATATAGTGGAAGAAACTCATTTCACATAGTAGTTTGAAACTAATTATCTTCTCCATGTAAATAAAACCATTTTTGTTGTTTGCAATGGTCATTTTTCCTATTGCAAATGAAAGCATAATTCATTAATATTTTACAAATTCTACATTCCACACTGAGAAAACATATTATCAGCAAACATGTGGCTGTATTTCAGTCTCATCATTATCTCAAAATCGTTTAATCATGTTCTGCTATTTCCATGTGTACTTTTTTCTTCTTTCTCCATATGCTTCAGAGCAGGTTCCCTGTCCTTTATGAGAGACAAGAACAGCTATTTCAGAAGTCTTTACAGATTCATGGTGTATAAAATATTTCAAAATAATTACACAGAACAGGTATATTAAAATATATAGACAGTAGAATAAAATCTTGTTTTATGTTGGCTTTCAATGGTCAGCTAGGAAGCATCAGAAATACAAAATTAAACAGTAGCGACTATGTACCAAAATATTAGTATAATTTTAGGACTCAAAGGCCTAACACTTTATTTTAGCATATTCCATTGAATCAGTGCCAGGCAACTGATGTTGCATAATAAAGATATTAAAGATAATTTTAAAGATCAGCATCACTGAAACTGCTACACTTTGACCTACATCTTCTTGGCCCAGAGGGTGTAATACAGTTTAGTTTTGAGCTAGCAGATTATCATTTTAACTAAAATTTTAGGACATTTTTTCTCAGTTTCAGGTTGGAGCTTCTAATCCAAACCATTTCATGATTCTATGATTGCACCTAATCAATGGACTTAACAGCACGTGAGGGGTGGTATCATCTCCTCCTATGAAACACTTTGGACAGAACTCACACTGCCGAGCCAGAAACCAACACTCATACACAATGCTACCAAATGCTGGGTAGATGTTATAAAGCATACTGGCTTTATGCTATGTTTCAAATGTCTAAAATTAAATCTCGAACACAATCTAAAATATAAGTTAAATCCGAGTGTGGGGAACGTGAAAAAATCTAGCCTGAAATGCTGATCAACACAGTTTAAAACAGATTAGGATGTACAAAGCATTCTACACAGTAAAAGGAAAGAAAATATAGGACATCAGGTTACTGTCAAATGACCAGATTCACTCTTCTTGGTATGAAAAGACTCTCTTTGTATAAAGCACAAATATAAAAGCCCACCCAATGTAAGAAACCAAAATAATTCCCACTAAAAATTTCAATCATGTTACTGAGGATTTTAAAACTCATCCTTTAATGCTCTGGGGAAATGTTCATTTGCTAAATAATGCTACAGAATTTATTTACCAAGATGTTTGTAAAATCTCAAGTTCCTGTAAGGTTTTGCTGTTTAACAGAATAGCCTACCAAGACTTCTGGTATCTATTAATCACTCAGAAAATATGGCAGACCTGAGGGATATCATAACATATGTTTTTGCTTAAAATTATAAATTTGAAGGTGACTTTCCTGCAGTTATTTTCCATATGGCTGTTGATATATATGCGTTATTCTACTTTTCATAGAGAAACTGAATAAAAGAAGAGAATACTTACAATTATAAAGAAACATCTGAAAGAAGTGAAAAATATTTTTTTTCTCAATTACTCTAAAGGTTTAGCAAGTTAGATAAATTTATACAGGGTTTGGAAATCATTATAAAATAGACAGATTTCAGAACTTTACAAAATACTGAACTTCAGCCAACAACTCTTCTGTCTTGCCTGATACACTACTGCTTCCTCATGAACTTGTCCATATTTTCAAAATAACATAAAATATAGAACTGTGGCAGTGACATATACAGCTTAACGTATTTTTTTAAAAAATTTATTAAATATTTGAATGTACTGACATATGTACATTCAATATAGAGACCAGGAATGATCAGGTAAGAAGAGGAAACTGATCACAGAGGCAAAACCTAGACCAGCTGTTTAGTGATTCCTCATTTCCTGAAATCTCCATATTTAATTTCTTCTCTGAATTGGGAGTAGAATTTACCTGAATTCCTTCTTTTCCTCCTTCTTTCCCCCCAGTATTCACATATAGAAAGAGGAAACTAATTTTAAAAATTTACTTGTTGGAAACTATCAAGCTAACACATTTAAATGGCAGTATCTTCCAGAAGCAACTTTTACCATCAGGTCTGCAAAGTACACTTCACAGAAAATTTTAAGCAAAACTAACTACTAGGATCTGTGAAAATAACTTATGCAGTATGAAGCTAGCCTTATAGCAGCTTATAGCAGTCTTATAGCACTGTTACATCATTCTGAAGCCTCTTTCAAAAGAGGCTTCTTTCACAAAGGAAATGCATAGGGTAAAAGATCTATAAAGTATGAATACTCTCTGACTCACTCTCTCACCTATTTGGGTACTTAATCCACTGAACTGTGTATACTTTCCTTATAATGACTTCATAAAAGTTCTCCTTAATTGACAAACTTTTTTGGATGACAACAATTAAAGAAATGTATGACTATAAATGTAAGTCTGCATATAAAACTGCAAATATCAGTATTCAGAACACTGTATATTTGGACTTCCCAAGGGAACTTTCACTAATATAGAAGAATAATGTTGGCACATTTCTACAGCTTTCTCTTTAAGCCTTTTGCCTCTCAGGATAGTGTGGTACAGTTTTGCAACATGGATGAAAACATTGTAGTAGGTCTGAATCTTGTTTGTCAGAGAACAAACAATTTCAATTTAAGCTTCAATGGGGTACAATGAACTACTTTAAACAATGAAGTCTACAGCTTGTGCTGGACCCATCTACACCAGAACAATCATGTATGCTTATACTTAGCTGATCAACCCTAACCTTCCTTAAAAGAGATGTGTGTAGGAAGTACTGCAGTGAATGCAAAGTTATCTGCCAACTTCTGGTGTTTTGTTTGTACATGAAAATTTGATGATCTAAAAGACATCAAAGGCACATTACTGAGACACTATGACAGATAGAAAATATTTGGGAAAATTTGTATTGTCTAAGTTTTTTTCTCCTTTTGTCTTTAATACTCTCATTTGATTTTCTTATTGTAAGTAAGGTTATAATCTGTCAATCTTGAAAAATCAGATATTGAAATGGAGAAAGTCACAGCTCCAGACTTTCTCAAAAATGATACTTTATCAAATTAATTAAAAAATTAGTAATCTATATATTTAGTATGCCATGTGAAGATATTCCAGCTTCTTTATAATGGTTTTGTTTAAGAGGTAATTCAAATATATTTGAATGCTTAATCATAATGACTTAAAAAAGTTAAATAGGTTTTAGAGGAGTCTATTTCATTCCATATCACTATAAAGAATATATAGACCAAAAAAAACCCCAAAACCAAGAAGCTTTCTCTTTGTCAAATGCGGGGGGGGGGGGGGGGGGCAGATGTTTGGGGTTTTTTTAATTCATTTTATCTTTATCTGTATTGCTAATTACTTAATGAAGAAGTCCATAACTCTCAAGTCTGAACCCAGCCTACATATCAGGAATAATGCTGTCTTTTAAATCATCTTTTCTCTTTCTGTTTCTGAGGAATTTGAAATTTACATCATACCAAGTTTCTGAAATTGAACAAACACTGTATAGCCTCATAAAATAGACCTGCATCTCTATATTGAGGTTTGGATTTTAATTAATGCAAATCAAGAAGTGGAGAGGAGTACTGTCAGTAACACCTGTCTATAAGCACAGTTGGAAAAGCAGTTCAGCTCTGACGTGTTTTTGTCTAAACTATAAAATCAGGGGCTCACTCATACTGGCAGTCCTGGACTCTCAGGATCCCTGACCCAAACAGGTTCATCTGTGGGCTCAGACCAGGCTTTTCAGGGCCTCATCCACCTGAACTATAAAACCCACAAGGATGGAGACCACCTGACTTCCCTTGGGCCCAGCCCCACCCAGTTGTTCTGCTGGAGAAAAGGCTTTTCCTTATCTCCAGCCTGAGGCTCTGATGTTTCAGCTTGTGTTGCTGTCTCTCACACTACCACCACACACTGCTGTGAGGAGCCTAGCTCTATCTCCTTCTTCCCTCCCTTTGGTGCTGAGGATGCTGCTGCATCCAGCTGAACCAGTGCCAAGGCCACAGTCTCTCCTCACAGGGGGAAGACTCTGGCCCACTGCCTCAGTGGTCCATCCTTCAACTCCTGTCATTTGGCTGCATTTTCACTACATTAGGATGACCGACACTGTAACCCATAAGCCAGATGTTGTCTAACCAGACCTGCACACAGCAGGAGTAGTTGCTGCCTTGATCTTCTGACTCTGTCACAGTTCACACAGCCTAGAATACTGCTGCCTATCTTTGCAGAAATCATATCCGTCATTCAGTCATATGAAGCATCACCTGGTTCCCTTAAACAGCTCTATACCCAAATGTCTTACGATTTAGCTACTGAAATATTGGCACAAATATCCTCTTCCCTAAATATACAGTGAATTTAAATTGTTTGCTTAAGAACATTCTGTTCTAACAAAAAATTTACATTCAGCAAGTAAGTTGTGACTTCCAACACAAAATCATTAAAAATAATACTGCTCTTAAGAAAGTGTGTTTTCTTTTGCAATATATCTGCAAATAACTTGTTAAGCTGTCAAATTCTTCTTTTTCCTGGGCATCATTCAAGAAATCTATTGTGTCAAAAACTTGTTCAAGAAATCACATTATTAGAAATATTGTGCCTCAATAGATATTAAAACAATGACAATGGGCCATTAATGTAAGTCTAGTTAGCATGTTTTATAACCTTATAGGTTAGTATATATGTAGACTACAAGTGCCATAAATAACTGGACTAAACTAGTGGTGTTCATTTTAATGGAATTCTGTTTTGTACTTCTTCAGGGGTTTTTTTGTGGGTGCTTTTCACAGGTTATTTTTTTTGGTCCTCAGAGTCATTCACTTAACTATTTTTTTTTAAATATTTTATCAGAGAGGCAGAAATGTCAGCTGCTTGCTATGAAAACTATTCTACCATCACATTATACAGTTTACAAAACTGTTTTCACACAGATACTTGTTAAGAACACAAAATAGTGAACAATGTGAACCTAAAAAACATTTCACTTACTACATATATTCCGTCAATGGCCAAGATCAGATGCAGAGGTTAGAGTGTAATAGGACAAATGTATCATGAACCTTGCTCAATGTACTATCCCAGCATTCAGTGATTTGAAGCTCAGGGATCTGTTATATTTGTGTACTCTTACACAATATACTCTGGTGTATTCCTAGAACAAAAAAAAGGGAACTATTCACTGCTCAGTTATTTTCTGTATTTTCTGTCAGAGATCTATTATCCTACATCTGAAAAATGCATTAATATATGAAATTGCTAAAAGTAGGAGGAAGCTCAGGTACTGATGACCTGGAATACACTTTGCAAAACAAATTCTGTCAGCCCCCATAGGTGTTCAACATGCAACACTTCTCCCTAACCTCACATTTACTAACTCATAGAAGGTATTTAAATCCTTTCAAAAAGAAGTGCTTACTGAACCACTCAGTGGATGACATGCTTGCCTTGACAGAAATAAATGTATATGAAATGAGAATGGGTAGAATTTAAAAAAAAAAAAAAAAAAAAAAAAAAAAAAAAAAAAAAAAAAAAAAAAAAAAAAAAAAAAAAAAAAAAAAAAAAAAAAAAAAAAAAAAAAAAAAAAAAAAAAAAAAAAAAAAAAAAAAAAAAAAAAAAAAAAAAAAAAAAAAAAAAAAAAAAAAAAAAAAAAAAAAAAAAAAAAAAAAAAAAGCCAAAATAAGTGGCAATAAAATAAATGAAAAAAGAAATCATGTGTTTGCGATGCCATTTCCAATGGATGGTTTTCTAGTTCCCATTTTACTTTACAAATGCATGCTTATGTTGCCAAATTTCATGGAAATGAGCAGCACAGCCATTTAAAAGACATCAAATAAACATCCTTTTTATTACAGTGAAATGCAAATATCAAGTCTTAACAAGTAAATCTAGGGTCTGTAATTTTAAAACAGCAATAACAATAACCTCAGGCTATGTTTTCATTTTGTGGTTGAC
This sequence comes from Empidonax traillii, assembly GCF_003031625.1. NCBI lineage: Eukaryota > Metazoa > Chordata > Aves > Passeriformes > Tyrannidae > Empidonax > Empidonax traillii. The sequence goes on from NW_020955276.1 coordinate 1,448,293, forward strand.
TTTATGAGAAGCAACTGTTATTTCTGTGTGGCACTTCAATGAGTCAGAGGCATGTTCATTCCAGTTAAAACAATGGCATTCTGGTAGTACTTGTGATGGAAAGTCAATGATTATTGGCAAATCCAATCATACTGTCCATCACATTGCCAGTGACAAGGTTTTGACCTACTTCAAAATTAAATGTCAGTGTTTGCATAAATATTTCTCAGGCAGATTAAACCTAAGCAAGAACACAAGTGAACCCTGTGATAAAATTCTGTAAATAGAAAACCTCCAACAGATTCCCTCAAAACACAGGTAGTTATACTGGAAGTTTCTTAACAGGTAGCTAGAAGATAGCAATAAATGGTTTGTCTATCTGTGGCTGCCCTTTCACAGACATGCAGAAAACGTACCTTCATTTCAGAAGATAAGAGTTTTACAGATAGACTTAGCGTCCTTACCAGTGTTGAAGAAACAAAGAATACATACAACCAAAGACACTGCATCCCTGAGATAGATAAGACATTTTTGTCTTTGTAGATATAAAATGTTTACTAATCTTATTTCCTCGCATATAGGAAATCCATATAAGCAACAAATAGTTACATGCACATTTCATTGTGATTTCCAGATGGAACTAAACTGATATAATAACTTAAAACAGATCTGATAAAAGTTTGCAAGCTGTCACAATTTCAGAATAACTGAATACCTTGAAACAGCAATGACAGATGGAGAACACTGTGCAAATTTATTTAGCATATTCTTTAGGTAGCACACAGAAATTAGTAGCTGAGGAAGAGTAAAATATTCAAAACTGTATTTAATAGTGCATAGATTTCAAAGAGCTTTATATCTCAGTCTTTTCATGGCAAATTCTGACAAGACTTATGATCCTCCTGTTAAGATTCCAAAAGTCCAGGATGAAGAACTTATTGCCATTAATGTAGTTAGAGACAATTTTATTGATTTTCTTCATATTCAATTTTTATTTATAGTCAATTTTAAGGGTATAAGAAATTATGGTATTCTATGATTCTACCAGAGCCTATTCACCGAAGAAGTTTTTTATTCTGATCACCAGGTCTTCAAGCCCATTTATGTCAACAGGATTCCTCAGTGAGAAAGCTGTTCTGGAGAAATCCAGAATGCAAAGCAACCTGTATGACAGTTAAAATGGGTGATGGGCCTATCACATTGTCCTGGTTTTGGTCATAACAGTGTTAATTCCTGCAGTAGCCAGGAGGAGGCATGACTAGGACCTGGAAGGTATTCTATACCTCACATCATCCTCTGGTGACATACGAAGAGGTCCCTTCCAGGTTGTGTAGTGACCCATCTAGGTGTCGTCCTCAAATTTGCTAATGATAAACTCAACCCCTTGTCCAGATCATTAATGAAGATATTAAAGAGGAATGGGCCCAACACTGATCTCTGGGGGACTAGCGACCACTAGTGACCAGACACCAGCAACTGTATGCAACACTGTTCACCACAGCTTCTGAAAAGTTCTCCCTCTTTATGAAAATCTGACAAGTCGAACCAGCACCTTCTAAAACAGGTATGAGGCTCTGGCACTGGAAGGTCACACCACTGATGAGGTGGGTGAAGGTCCTTCTGTGGTAGTGGGCTCTTCTAAAGCAAAACCACCTGTACCCTGAGGCAAGACCTCTGCTGTCAAGAGGAAAAGAAGGCTAGTTGTAATAGGATACTCCTTTCTAAGGGGAATGGAAGCCCCCATATGCACTCAGGGAACTCTGCTGTTTCCCAGGAGCTCAGGTTAGGGACGTTGCTGGAAAACACTCCAGTCTAGTAAGGCCCTCTGATTACTATCCACTACTGACTGTACAAACTGGCAGTGACAAAATAACAAAAAGAAGTGCAAGGGCAATCAAAAGAGACTTCGGGGCCTTGGGACAATTGGTTGAAGGATCAGGAACACAAGGAGTGATCTCCTTGATCCTTCTGATATCAAGGAATAATATTGATATGAATAGGCAGATCCATCAGGTCATTGTGTGGCTCTGATGTTGGTGTAATTGCAAAAAATTTTGTGTTTGTTCGCTATGGGATGATCTACTCAATACCCGGTCTACTGACACCTGACAGGATTCTCCTATCTCAGAGGGGAAAAAGTTCTAGCACAGGAGCTAGTGGGGCTTGTTGGTAGAGGTTTAAACTATCTCGGAAGGGAAGAGACAAAATCAGGCCCCCAAGTGGTGAGCCGTGGGATGGTGTGCCAAAACTTGAAGAAATGAGGACGAGTGGGATCCCTCGATTTGTTTCATGAGGTGTTGGCTACAATGAACCACTCCTGAAATATTTCTATACTAATATATGCAGCATGAGGAGAGAACAAGAAGAGTTCAAAGCTTAGGCCCCGTCCAAGAGATTTTGACATCACTTATGTAAGAGAAAGCTGGTGGGATGAGTCCAGGGATTGCAGTGCCACGTTAGATGGTTACAAGCTCTTCAGGAGAGATAAACTGGGAAGAAGAGGTGGAGGGGTGGCACTGTATGTAATAGGACAATTAGAATGCATGGAGCTCACAGATGGCAATGGCACAGTTGAGAGCCTCTGGGTGAGAATCAAGGGGCAAACAAATAATGTGGATGTCTGCAATAGACCTCCCGACCAGGACAATGACACCAACAACTTACCCTTTAAGGAACTAAGGGACAATTCCAAGTCAACTGCCCCTGTCCTTGTGGGGGACTTCAGTTTGCCAGATATTAACTGGGAGCATCACACAGCTGGTACAACCTGGATGGCAACTTTATAGAACAGGTCCTAAGGGAGCTGACTTGGAAACATGCTTTCCTTGATTTTCTGCTTGTCAGCAGAGTGAATCTCATGAGTGAAGGAGAGATTGGTGGCTGTCTTAGCCACAGCAACCATGAGGTGGCCAAGTTTAAAATCTCTGTTGACAGAAGGAAAAGCGCCATCAAACCCTCAATATGAGGAGAGTAGACTGTAGGCTACTCAGTGAAGCAATGAAAATAGTCACCTAGGAAAACATTTTTGTAGGTGCTGGGGTTCATCAGTGCTGAGCACTCTTTAAACTTCACCTCCTAAGAGCACAGGAAGAGGCAATTCCAAAATGTTGGAAGTCATGCAGGCAAGGCAGAAGGTTGTCTTGGCTGAACAGAGATGTTATGTTCTCTTGAAAATAAAGCAAAAAGGAAGACTTATGTCCAGTGGAAGCATGGTCAGCTCACATAGCAAGAACACAGAGATGCAGCTTGCTACTCTAAGGAGAAAATTCATGTAGCCAAAGCTCAAGTGGAATTGAAGCTGGCCAGAACTGAGAGGGACAATAAAAAGACTTTTTTTCAGATATATTAACAGCAAAAGGCAGTGAAGAAGTTAACACTGGCCCAGGATGAGGATGGTCATCTCACAAACAGGGAGAGAGACAAGGCAGAGGTATTTAACACTTTCTTTGCCTCTGTCTTCTTCAACATGGATGATGGACCAAGGGGATCTCAGTGCCTTGAGCTGAAGACCATGACTGCAAGCATGATCAACTCCCAGTTGACCCTGAACTTGTGAGGGATCTGCTACTCCAGCTGGATTCTCCAAAAATCTATGGGACCTGATCAGATTAATCCAAGAATACTCAAAGAGTTGCCCGATGTCATCACAAAGCCTCTCTCAATGATTTTCAAGCAGTCTGGGAATCACAGGAGGTCCCAGCTGATTGGAAGCTGGCAAACATTGTCCCAGCTTTCAGGAAGGGCAAAAAGGAGAACCCTGGAAACTATCAGTCTCACTTCAGTATCCAGAAAAATCATGGAAAATACTATTCTGGGAAATACTGAAAAACACTTGGAGGACAATGCAGTCATAAGTCACAGCCAGTACAGTCTGCTTGTCGAACCTGATTTCCTTCTACAACAGGGTAACCCACTTAACTGATCTAGGAAAGCCAGTACATGTAACCTTTTTGGACTTCTGCAAAGCTTTTGATACTGTCTTTCACAGTATCCTTCTGGACCAAATGTCCAGCACACAGATGGATAACTGTGTTATGTGATGGGTGAGCAACTGGTTCACAGGTTGGGCACAAAGAGATGTGATGAATGCAGTAACAATATCAGACCAGCATCCTGTCACTAGTGGGGTTCCACAGAGCTCCATTCTCAGCCCAGTTCTCTTCATCATCTTCACTGATGACTTGGACACAAGTCACTAAGAAATACTAAGTAATTTTGCTGATGACATTAAACTTGGAGGAGCTGTTGGCTCTCTCAAGGGCAGAGGCCCTTCAGAGAGACCTCACTCATCACCGACCATACGAACTTTGACAAGGGCAAGTGCCAGATTCTGCACCTGTGATGGAGCAACCCTGGATGTATGGACAGCCTGGGGAATGAGATGCTGGAAAACGGTGCCACAGAAGGGGACCTGGGGGTCTTGGTCGATGACAAGTTGAATATGAGTCAGCAGTGCCCCAGCAGCCAGGAGGGCCAACCATGTCCTGGGGGCATCAGGCAGAGCATCTCCAGCCAGTTTAGGGAAGGGATTGTCCCACTCTGCTCTGCACTGGGGCAGCCTCACCTTAAATACAGTGTGCAGTTTTAGTCACCCCAATATAACAGAGACATTAAGCTCTTAAAGAGTGTCCAAAGGAGGGCAAAGAAGATGGTGAGGGGCCTTGAGGGGAAGCCGTATGAGGAGCAGCTGAGGTCACTTTGTGTGTTCAGCCTGGAGAAAAGGAGATTGAGCGGAGACCTCACTGTGGTCTTCAACATCCTCATGAGGGAAAGTAGAGGGACTCTCATGACCAGTGACAGGACTCGAGGAAGCAGCATGAAGCTGAGTCAGGGGAGGTTTAGGTTAGATAACAGGAAAAGGATTTTCACTTAGAGTGGGGTGGGCACTGGAACAGACTCCCCAGGGGAGCACTCACGGCACCAAGCCTGACAGAAACATTTTGACAATGTTCTCAGGCACATGGTATGACTCTTGGGATGTCTTGTGCAGGGCCAGGAGTTGGGCTTGATGGTCTTGATGGGTTCCTTCCAACTCAGCTAACTCTATGATTCTATGATTCTATGAATAAATGACTTTCATAATAAATGTCTAAAATACTCCTGTAATACACACCACATGCATAGCTTCCTATCTTCTCAGAAGGGCAGAAATTTTAAATGTACAAAACCCTTATTTTAAAAATTAATCTATTATTTCAAAATTGTGTCTCATTAGTTATCAGCCAACATTACAAAGATTCTTGAACTCCAAGGGGCTGAATTCCTGGAGGATCTTGCTGAGACCAAATGGTGTATTCAGAACATATGAACATGACGCCATCATTTAGAATACCTGCTTATACTGTCACTTAAGTTTAGGCAACTAATTAAACAACAAATACTACTCCCCTCTCCCTGAATATCTCCTATTAAGATCTATACCCTTCTGTTTCAGGACTTTAGAAAAAAAAAAAAACAACAAAACACACCAGATTTCTTGAGGTATCTAAGCATCCTTAGAAACAAGAAGTGCTCAGTACCCAGCACAAGAACTATCAGTAAGCCTCAATTTAGGTTTTCAGTTTAGAAAAATGCGAATAAAATGAGAGGTTTTTCTGCTCGCATTTTGTGGTTTTGACATTTTGCAACTAATGAAAAAACTAGACGATTTGACTGATCTGAAGTCCAGCTAAGAAGACCTTTTTCTCACTGAAGTCAACATTTCAATCCTCTGTCTGGTATATGAAACCCAGAACAAAAAATGATTGCTTTTGGGCTTACAAATGGCTTTTCTGCACTTGGCTTCATCTTGTTGTCATAAAACAAATTCCAAAAGACAGTAGTTTTTTGAAAGAAAAAACAAAAAAACACAAAACAATAAAAACACACACATACTCCCCCCCCCAAAAAAAAAGCCTGGTAACTTTTCAGCCTCTCAATTCGTTTTCCTTGAAAGTCATTTTGCTGCAGGTATAATGAAGAGAGTTCCCCAGATCGCCTACTTGCTTATCTATACAGCCAAAACCCAAATAAATCTCTGTGTGAACATTAAGATAGAGGTTGTCTATACAGATTTGTTTATCTTAGGAGCTCGGCTGATAATGTCATTTAAGACAAGATGATATATTTTATGAAAATAAATTACAGGCCTAGTGAAAACATGGCAGCGCAACAGCTGAAACAATGGAATATATGGGAGCTAAAATGAGCTTTTGAGCTTGGTACTAAGCTATATGAACTGAATTTCAAATTATTAAATAAAAAAAGTACTTTGTAACTGTCATTCATAGCAGTGATCATAAAAAATGGATTTCTTTACAAGGATATTCGCTATAATGAAGAAGATCTCTTAGCCAAGTAAGATAGGATGCAAAAATATGGCTTTACAGTTCCAAGGTAAATTTCTTTTTAAAAAGCTGAGAATATGAACAAGAATAGAAAGAACAAGACAGTTTTATGTTCAGAAAAAGATCTTGCACTCCTTGAAAATTAAGGGATTTGTGAAGCTAACATATTTAGCATTTTCCCTTAATATTTTTACTTAATGTCATATATGAAATATTTCTTATATATTATATATTATAAAATATAGAAGTATTATAATTTAGAATAGAATGGAATGGCATATTTTATTTGAAGGTGAGCTACAATAATCCAACTGCCCAGCCACTTTAGGGCTGTCAATAGGTTAAAGCAGCTACTAACGGCATTATTCAAATGGCTCTTAAACACTGACAGGCTTGGGTCATCAACCACATGCCTAGAAGCTCCTGTTGCAGGGTTTGACCAGGGTCTGACCACTGCCTCAGTAAAGAAATACTTCCTGAGGTTCACGTTCAGTTTGAACCCCTCTTGATGCCACTTCTAACCACTCCCATGTGTCCTATCATTAGATACCAGAGAAATATCAGCACCTTCTTCTGTGCTGCCTTGCCTTGGGAAGCTGCGGAGAGGAGTAAGGTCTCTTAATCTCCTTTTCTCTAAACTAGACAAGCCCAAAGACCTTAGGTACTCCTCAGAGGACATAACTTCAAGTTTTTCCCCAGCTTTCTTGCATTCAAGGACCTTCACACCCTTTTTAAATTGTGGGGCCCAGCACTGCACCCAACACTCAAGGTGAGGCCACACCATCGCTACATTCAGCACGACAATCACCCCTTCAGAGTGCGGGATGATGCTGTGCCAGATTCTCCCCAGGATGCAGTTTGCCCTCCTGGGTGCCAGAGCTAACTCACTTTGAGCCTAATGTCAACAAACAACCCAAGGATCCCCTTCTGAAGGGCTGCTCTCCAGTCACTCCTCTCCCAGTTTAGCCTTGTGCCCCAGGTGCAGAATTTGGCATTTGGACTTAAATTTCATCTTATTAATCCTTCTCCAATGCTCCAGTCAATCTAGATCACTCTGCATGGTCCCTCTGAAAGGGTCAACCACATCTCCCAGTTTTGTATCATCAGCAAACTTAATGATACAAAATAGTGCATTCCTGTATACAGATCATTGATAAATATATTGAACAGAACTGACTCTGGAATTGAATCCTGAGGAACACCATTGGTGACCACGCATCAGTCAGACGCAGCCCCACTCACTACAGCCCTTTTAAGCTCTGCCCTTCTGCCGCTTCTTCAACCAATGCACCATGAAGACACTCATCCAACAACTGAAAAACTTTTCCAGAAGGATGCTGTGAGGGATAGTATCAAAACTCTTACTAAAATCCAGGAAAAAACCCTACCCACTGTGCCTTCATTTCATCCACTAGGAGGGTGACCTTATCATAGATGGACATCAAATTAGTTAAGCAGGGCTTTCCCTTTGTGAACCAGTGCTGACTGCATTTTCTTTAAATTCCCTTCAGAAGTATCCAGTATAATCTTCTCCAGGAGCTGAGGTTAGAACTATCAAATTCTCCTAGGTCTCCTAGTCTCCTAGGTCTTCCCTCACACCCTTCATATAATTTAGAATAACAATGGCCAGTTTCCAGTTATCAAGGACTTCCTCAGATTCCCAAGACCTTTGGTAGAAAATGGAGAGTGATCATGAAGTAAAGATAATAAAAATAATTCAGATAATAACAATAATTCACATTTTCAGTTAGTATGCCCTGAAATACACTAATTTTATGAAGGACCAGAGTGTCATAAGCCAAGATCAGGTGAACTGATAGACCTAATGAAACACCTGTCTTTAATCAGTGCTTTTTGACTGTATTTGACTGAAAAGCTTATTGAAGTGTTTCTACTTGAAGAACTAGCTCATTATTCTGTTTTGTTGTTGTCATATTAAGCATGCACTGACAATGTAGGTCACAAGATCCATTTAATATAAACAAAAGTCCTAAAATGCTACTATTACTATGTAACAACGTACATCACAGTAGATTCTCTGTAATAATTTTACAGTAAATAATTTTAATAGAATAATTTTAATCATGGTGGACTTCAATCACAATTTTCCACGATTTATCCATTTTTAACTGAAGAGAAAGAAATGTCATTTGCTATTAAACTAGTAGCAAGATGCTACTTAATGCATCTTGCTATGAAGATAAATAGAACAGTAGTAAGACAGCTGTAGAACTTCAGTTTACAGCAAGCACTGAAAATACCTTAGTTTATATATATTATCACAGAATTTTATATCCTCCCTAAGCCTTAGAGCATTCACAGGTTTCTCTCTACCACAGAACCACTTAAATCACAGTTCTTTCAACCTTCTACCACAGTAATGCAATGAAACCTCCTTTGCTCCGTGACATCAGTTGAAAGTCACTGCTTCAGAATTGGCCTATTACTAGTTCTAATAAAAAAAATATTTTTTTAAAGAGATCCATTGAACTTTTTATTCCTTTTAATGTTCATTTGTTAGCCAAAAATATTTTGAATACTTTTGTAAACTTACTTTGCTTCCTACGTCATATCTTTGAAAACTTCACAATCACAGTAAAAAATACTACTTTATGACCTATTGCCAGGCTAAGCAAGCTGAATTACTACATAAGCTCTCCCCCTAATTCTAAGTTACTTTTTCATATATATGTGAAAAAGCTTTCTTACTAGGCTTTTTTCTGTATTTCAAGATTAGTGATAATTACACTAAAGTGTATTTAATTTTACTGTCACCTCAGTACACTAGTGTCTAACACATCCTACACTTCAGCAAACATTGGTGTCATCCTAATGGTATAGTTGATAAGATACGAGTATTTACAGAAATTACTAACCTGGAAAGCCGAAGACAGACCTAGTATATGGATATATGTATTTTTCTACTAAATGCCTTGGGTTTATTATACTATTATTAGATCATCTCATATGACAGTCTGCTCTGATAACAATTAAATTGAAATTGTCAAACTGCTAAGATCACTGGGCTCCTTACAGATATGCTGACACTGTCAGGGCTTGAGCAATTCATCAGCATATCACCTCCTCAAACAGAAAATCTCTAGAATTGCATTAATTTTATTAATCAATATGAAATTACAACACCAAAAAAAATCCCTACAATTCTGCTATCAATTTTATTTTCTCCTTTTGCAATGCTGACAACTGCATAGCTATTTAATGCCATAAGAATTTGTTAAGTGAGTGGACACAAAGATATATCAAATGAATCCCAAATTAAGGCCGCAGGGTATAATAACAACATGAGACATGGAACGTGATTAACTGCATCAGCTTTCACTTTCACTATTTCACTGGCTTCACTTGAGGCATTGCATTTAGGCCATTAAACACTGAAAACTTGCACAATCTGAAAACCTGGTACTGAACCAAGGGCCTTGCATTAATGAATAACAACAAAACCCAGGAAAAGTGATTGCCTTCTAAAAATTCTGCAAGTAGAAATACTTTGCCTTTTTTTTTTTTTTTTAAATCAATTAAAATAGACAAATGGCCCATCATTTTACAAATTGATAAAAAAAAACCTCACAATAAAACTTTGAATGATAGTTTAATTTTAGTTGAACTATATTACATCCAAGCAAAAACTGGTAGTTTGATTTTATATGTATATACACACAGCACTGCAAAATATCAAAATGATAGCACAAAAGTATAATCCCCCCACCATCCTTATTCAGAACATCTTGCAGTTTTACACATAGTTAATGCTCTACCATTTCTCAAAAAGATGATTTGTAATATCCTATCTGTATGCTGCTTCTATCTGGGTCCTTGAAGAACCATATCAAAATGCTTGCTTATTATATACAGCAGATCATGGTTCTTCAGTGTTAGGAAATTTCATGTTTTAGTTTTGTGCTTACATCACCTGATGCTCATTTTGCAAGGACAGACTGGCAGGACAAATATTCCTCATCCCCCTACTGTTTTCTTTTCCATTGCTCTCATTAACACTTGTTTTCGACAAGTGATCATTTTGATGATCTGTGGATGATGGTTTGGGAAAAAAGATGCAATCACCACAGGCATCAATGAGTGGGAAAAAAGTATGAACCAAATGCATTTTAAAATTGATCTGCTCAGCATGGATCAGTTTGCATTTTCCAAGTGGACAGTATATATTCACTCTTGATATGAAAATGCCTATAGCTCTATATGCAGTCATTAGATAGTAAATGGGAACACCAAAAGAGGGGTCATGATAAAATTAGTCACTTAACTGATGTTTGAAAGTATTTAACAGGTGTACATTCTTAGCCAAAACTGTCAGTAAAGAATTCTTTCAAGCTAAACAGAGCTGCTCTGCTTTTGTCCGGCATTATTTCAATTCCTCTTCTTAGGTCACAACCATCAGACATCTATCTATGAACAAGTCAACATTCATAAGTTTACTTTCTTTCACATACATATATATATATATATATATATATATATATATAAAAGTACAAACATGATATAGTCTAGCCAGCTTACTGATTTCAAGCTAGTGTTTATCTCTAAGGACTATCTGTACTGTTCTATAAATGTGCAGCATAAATAATTTTCTACTGCTGCCAAAATTTAAAAAAATAAAATTGATCCTATGCACAAGTAAGTGAAATTGAACTGGATAGTTTTATAGCATTTTATGTAAAACAGAAATTTGGCTGGATAAAATTCAGTGATGTGAAATTCATTGAGAACTAGAAGGAAGAAAAAAAACTTTTACAAAAACATGATAGGTGGTATTAGTAGCTGGCAGCAGCAAAATTTTTTCCATATATGTTCACTGAGCGAATACAACTGAAAACTCAATCATGTTAAAATATGTGGGACGACAAAGGGTTGAATTAAAATTCATGAGTAAAAAAAAAAATCACAGGGAATAAAGTTAGGACAGATTTCTCAAAAAAATTTGATGTCTGTGGATGCCTTCTTAAGATATCTCTAAAGGTCTTATAAGTTGAGCAGCCTACTCTGGATTTTCCAAAGTAACTAATCTCTGAAAGTTTTGACTACAGGAATTTACACTGACAATCAAGAAATCTGGGATTCCTGTTTCACTCATTTTCTAAAGTGACTACTCTACTCCTTGGAAGCAGCTTTCTAATGAATAGCTTTAAATTCATGACTGTAGTAGGTTCTTTATAACACAATGGTGTGCAGGAGAAGGGAAAATTTGTACATTCCTAGCTAAGAAAAAAAATGAACCAAAACATTCACGGATTGAGAAAAATGTATGTGATATACTTTGCGTCCAGGGACATAAGCGGAAATATTAAAGATGTATTAACCATAAAAACAATAGGTGAGGCACTTGCCAGAAATGTCTTATAATACCTACAGCAGCTATTCAATAATTTTTATTTATTTTAAATTATTACATAGTTTTAAAGGACTACACAAAAGTCAACAATAGATAACTCCCAAATAAGTATGCTCAAGTGAATAACCTAAAAGCTGAACTAAATACCCTGTATCTTGTATTTACATAACAGACCCTGTTACTGATTATTATGAAATTTAAAAAGTGCAGTACTTTCTAAACCATTCATACGTCTGCACTACAAAAGAACTTAAAACACACAGTTAACTTTGAAGTTAACCATGGAATATGAACAACGTATTTCATTATTCTTTTGTATCCTCTTCTGGCCACTGGTTAAATGTTACTACAACATCTTCATAAAGATCAGTAGTTCATGATGTATTTCAAACTATATTGCATGGAAGGTTAATGTTTTATTCGCCCAAAATAACATTTACGTGCCCAAAGAAAATATTTCAAAACAGTTTATAACATTACAGATAAATATTTCTAATTCCATACTACTTTGTAAGTCATTCCAAGAAATCTTCATGCCATTCTCTAACTGCCTGTAAGGGGTTTTTTTAAGCTTAAGTTGTTATTGGCTACCTCTCCTTTTGTTTCACTATTTCACCAAATCCTCTTGTGTGACTGTCAAGCAGCTGTGTTTCCCTCCTTAATCCTCCTTGCACAGCTATCCAGGAGAGGCTTTACAACATAAACTGTAAAGCACCATTTTCACAGCAGGAATGACAGTATTCCTCTTCAAATAGAGGCTTAATAAAAATAGGGCTGTAATAAACATGCTAATTCTGGTCACAAGATGCTACATATAGCATGATCACTGAACATTCAGGAAGTTTTGGGGAATGATACTCCTTTGGCTCTCAAAAAGCTTTATCATGCAATATATGTCTGAGATAAGTGTCTTTCCAGTGTATTAAGATAACGCACAGGTATTTTCTTGGTTTCCTTATTTCTCTTCATTCCACTTTCAAAACCCTGTCCTACTAGCAGCCCCCCTGGCAACAATCACTGTGACTATACAGCGGTTTCAGATAAACACTGGTGTACATTGTTTATACAGCTCCCGCTGGAACATGGCAAATTTCTCCTACTGTGCAGCTAATACCCAGAATACATACAGTCGTTCCTCCCATTTGTCTAGAAACAAGAGACATCCCACAGCACATTTTCCAACATTATAGCCATGCCACTGCATTTGTCTAATTTCTATGCCCTCAAAGATAGCTGTCCCATATGACAAATTACTTCAAAATAGTTCCTTCTCATTTCAGTACTACTGGGTACAGTGAAAATACAGAAATGAGCTTCTATTATCATTGAATGTATTGCTAGCAGCAGAAACAAAAACTATTGCACCTTGGATTTATCACCTCTGGTTTTGAGTTGTTCTAAGGTTTTTTTGATTATGTTTTTGCTTTTGGTTTTTTTTGTTTGTTTGGGTTTTTTTGTTCGTTTGTTTGTTTTGTTTAACAGTGTGGAAATGTTCTGCACTTCTGAGAGTCTAATAAAAATAATCTCTCACAATTATCTCAATATCTGTGTGTCTTAATGGACAGGGATACACTGTTCAGTAAGTATTTTGGTTTTTTATTTCATTTTATGCAGCAATGACTGTTTGACATTGAATCAATCAGTTTCCAAAAACATAAAAAGGAGCAACTAACCTAGGGACTTCTTACAGAAATTTTACTTCTTTCATGCTTACATAGTGCCTGTGGTACATAAATCGTACGTGTCAGTATTTTGGTAATGTAGAGAATGATCAACGACAATAACAGAAAACTCTGGGTCGAGAAAAACAAACTGCCTTCTACTCAAGTGCCCTGTTGTAGTTTCTCTCTTTACTTCCCATACAGCAAGAAAAACAAACCAAACTGGAGAAACATTAAAATAGGATTAGGTCTGCTGCTCTACATCCTTCCTTAAAATCTGTACTCTTTTGTTCTGCAATCATATAACTTAGCAGCAGTTGAAACTAAAGTTTCTTGAGGTCTTCACAGTCTTGGCAGAACTATATAAAGAAATAATAATAATAAAAAATCTTTTTAAAACTGGTAAGTGGGATTCCTTAAAATTAACTGAATGGAATTGTTGCTGATTTCCTTACTAGAAGGAAGCACCCTATTTCTGCCTTTCTGAACAGTTTATAGACTTGTATATGACAACAGAATCCTTGTTCTATAACCAGGAAAAATACATAATGGTTCTATATTTCAAACTGGTGTTTAACATTACAGACAAATATTTTCAATTCCATACTACTTTGCAAGTCATTCCAAGAAATCTGCGTGTCATTTTATAACCGCCTGTAATAGACCACAACAAGGTACTTAATTTGCAAATAGTTCTACAACCACCATTTGCAAGACCTAAAAACAGAGTTAGGTGCCTTTACCACGAAATAAATGGACAATAAAGGGAAAGCTATTCCATTTCTGATAGCCACAGATTATAGGAAGATCCTGCACTTTATTGGTTTTTATTGCCTTTTCACAGATCACAGAATGGATCGAGTTGGAAGGGACTGCCAGTGGTCCAACCTCTCTGCTCAAGCAGGGCCATCCTAAAACACATTGCACAGAATTGTGTCCAGATGGTTCTTGAGTATCTCCAGTGAGGGAGACTCGACAACCTTTCTGGGCAATCTGTTCCAATGCTCAGTCACCCACACAGTAAAGACGTTTTTCCTCATATTCAGTGGAACTTCCTCTGCCCGAGTTTCTGCTCGTTGCCTCTTGTGATATTGCTTGGCACCACCAAGAAGAGCCTGGCTCTGTCCTCTTGGGGTCTTCCCTTCAGATACTTACAGACATCAACAAGTGCCCCTCACAGTCACCTCCTCTCCAGGTTGAACATGCCCACCTCCCTCAGCCTTTTCCTCCTAAAAAAGATGCTTCAGTCCCCTAATCATCTTTGCAGTCCTTCGTTGGACTTGCTTCAAGAGCTCTATATCGCCCTTGTACTGAGGCTGTGTCCAGTTCTGTGTCACAGCACTCCAGGTGTAGTCTCACCAGTATTGAATAGAGGGGCAGGGTCACCCCCCTCAACCTCCTGGCAATGCTCTCTCTGATGCATCTCAGGATACCACTGGCCTTCTTGGCCACTAAGGCATGTGTACTGAACACTAACACTTATGAATAAAGAAATCAATGCACTGTTCCACTCATATGGTTCTCAGCAAAAACGAAGTTCTCCAAAATATATAGCATGATTTCCTCTTGTCTGGAAGGTAATTTCCAGACTTCTCCATTCAAGATTTGTTTTCCTTCAAAATTTTCTTACGGGTGAATCTGTCCTGGAAAGCAGTCAATCTTTTATATACAGAAAATCAAAAGCAGTTTCCAGTTGGACATTCATTCTTGGTCTAGACTCTCACAGTATTCATCCTAACAAGTGAAAGTTTAGCCTGGAATGTTTCCTGATTTACTCTAGTAACAGAAAAAAAGGTCCAATATTTTGTCTATGGTAAGGCCTTGAAATGTCACCATTTTGTAGACGCCTTTCCTGCTCTTTTTCCTCCTCACACTGTGAACTTCTAACATCTAGAAGCTAAAAAATTTATTTATATTCATAGTTCTTTGAGACCCAATTATTAAAAACTTGTCATAGTGCAGGAACCTAACAAAACACAGTAGTATCTGTAGTGTACTCAACAACGTCATAGACAAAAAAACTGCCAAGTTTGGCTGTAAAGATATGGACACATCTGCAAAAATGGTGCGATCTGCGCTGCAGAAATGATTTGCAGCAGTTAATGTGGGTTTTGTGAAACAATCAATCATACAAAACAAGTATGGATAGACACTTCTGTTCCTGGAATTACCCTGACTTCACTTTGTGTTGAACTGTGAGTAAACTCTGATTTCCTTCTCTAGATGCCATGTTGCAAGAGGTCAAAATGCTAAGTTGGCTCTGTGATAGAACAATTGCAGAAAGATTCAAAGAACATACGAAAGTTATATGTGCATCTTTTGCAGTCCAGTCACATACATGCCCCAGGGATGAGTAAGGCCTAAGCAAACCACAGATCTAACTCACTCTACTCTGTTTTACATTTGATTAAATCTGTTAATTCCTGTTCATATCTATGATATATATTCCTACAGCAGCTATGAGAGGTACAGAGGCACTCTTTTCCATAAAGTCATAACTAGATGGAGTGTATTCCACAATGTTACTGTTGCAAACTGAGCAAGGTGAAGTTTGCAAAACAGGAGTTTTGCTATAATAGAATTATTTTCCAGGCTAATGCCTTTAGCACTGAACTATTCTGTGTCTTGGAAAGCAGCATAGCAAGCCATTTACTTATAGACATTCAAAATTTTAATATTGCCAAATTTTCCTCATAATGCCCTGTTACTTTGCATACTTCTTTCTTCCTCTGACGTTACCCCTTCATACAAATTCACTCTCGCAACATGTTCACGAATTCTCATATATTGCCATTTTCAGATTATATCCATAAATCTGTTCCTGGGGCCAAATGTATTCCAGCAGTTGCAAAAGTCATATAAATCATTGGATACAATGCTCAACCTTTATATATCATTGGTTTTTAAATGAAATTGAAATTTAAATTGTAATTTCACATCTAATAGTATATATGCTTTGTTCTTGCATATGTATATGTATCATTTTTAAAATAGCATTTGATGCTAGTGTTGTCCAAAGTAGCTTTGAGTTACTATTACTTGCTCTAACTCTGGAGCAAAAAATAGGCAGCAAACCTACATATGCCTTACAAGAAATTGATTAAATAATCAATGGTACTAGAAAAGAAATAGATCACATTCTACAGTCACTCAGTCCAGACGCTCAGATGTCTTCTCTGCCTTTTTCAACTGATATGGTGCTAGGCAGAGAGATGAGGGCTGTTGTTTCTCTACAAAACCCAAAACAACAATTTTGGTTTAGAACTGTATCTTTCAAAATGCATGCCCATTTCCTGACCAGAGAATCTCATAAATACTTTTCAAGAAACTATCAAGACAAAGAATACTATTTCAACCTGAGTTTTCACACTGTTTTTGCTTTCCCCTACTCCCTCTCCCCACCTCTCTTTAATTTGCAAAACTTCTAATAGAATATAAAAAAAATGTCTTTTTATGTTCATTTTCAACAATGTAGAAGCTTTACATAAAAAGTGTTCCTATCAGTTAATAAAAGGAAAACCTTATCTTAGGAAGTTAAGAACAGGTCCATGGTGCTGTTAAAAATATCAATCTATCAATCTTCCCATTTTCCTTGGCTAGACTGGGAAGAACTTATGAAAGGTAACATAAGGAACAATCATGGCATTAAAGATAAAAACTTTAAATATTGAAAAAGTTTGCTTATGTCAGACTACCTCTAAGAAAAGAATACATATATACTTAGGGTTATTATTTAGGGTTATTATTTGCCATATATGCACATAGTACAGCTAACTGACTTCAATAGTAATGTCAGTACTGTCTATACTGATTAAAAAAGCTAATAAAATGACATAATTTTTTTTTAATAAACAACCACCTTCAGAGAAAAATAGGAGAAATCTCCTTGTTACCCTAAATTGCTTGGGATGGAAGGATCAAGAAAAAAATTACTGAAATTACACATTTCACAGATTTTCTTCTAAATTCTTTAAAGCTGTTTAATCATCTTCAATTCATGTAAAAAGACACCTAGTAGTTAATTTTTCAGACCATGTAATGCCACATAATATCAAAATACGAGACAGGAGTCTTCAGTCATAAAAGCAGCCTTGCAAACTAAAGAGTGTGATATTTCATGAAGTGTCTTCAAATCCAGTGTCCATTCATCTCCAGGTGACAAAAGGAATTGTTCAGGTCATTTGACTACTAGTATTTCCTCCCGTGAGTATTATCTAGACAGCAGACTTGGCGGTACATTAATATCCTTACCCCTGAACAATGGCTGAAAAAATTCATTTTTTCCCTTTACTGTTCTCAAAAGTTTCTTACTGAAGTAAGAATGCAACTCAGGTGATACATATCTGAAGTGGAAGAAGCCTTCACCTTTTTTGTGATTGTATTTTGTGGGAGAAATTTTGCAGCAATTTAACATCATCTAAAACCCATTCATGCAACTTTTCAAGGTCACTGTTAATTGGGCAAATTTCTGTGTAAATGCTGATCACAAAAGGCTAAGCTACCCAGGGCAGCCCTAAATTGTAAATCAAATGCATTCATAAAGTACTTTCTGTGGAGCGGTAATTATTATAATAACCTGTTGTGTGTGGCACTCCTTGTTTCACTTATTTCTTACTTATTTTCTTCACTCTATTCTGTCATACCCTGTAATCTCCAATTACCTTTTTATGGTCAAAGGTTACAAATGCAATATTCAAGTATTATGTGAAAAAGTTTATAATCAACAGGATCAGGACTGTAGTAAGGTCCATTTGAAAACAACTGTATTTAACTTCGCTGGAGAGAAACCTCTCTTTTACAATAACAGAGTACTTTGAGCTCAATCAAGTAAATTAGTTATGCTTAGAAAGAGCTTACCACGTAAAACAGTGAGTCTTGTGGACACACTTATTTCACCAACACTGTTGGAAGCCACACATTCATAAATAGCTTCATCTCGTGGCGTACGCAGCGGTTGTATTCTGAGAACTGATCCAGATCCATCATCAAACTCTATTACCTATAAAAGGAAACAAAAGCTGTCACAGATGTTGTTACAAATACCTATCCCTCAGTTAATCTACTCATGAACAGCAGCCTGCTGTTATACAAGTCACCAAAGCAGGTTTGCTTTTCAAATATATGTACCAGGACAAATTCCACCTAGAAGGGAAAAAGATGCAATTTTTTTTAAACTTCTTTTTTTAACTTTTTCTGAGAAAGACTTCTTAGTAACTTAAATCAGATTTTTCTAATTCCTATTATTTGAATTAATTTGAAGGAAGAGGACAAAAAAAGACTCCTCTTGTATCATGTTCATTCACAGTATATAACTGCAATATAAATAAAAGGCAAAAGATTAACAGAAAAGACCCATAATGTTGCAGTATGCTTTTAGGATATAAAAGAATGCAGAAGTTTGTAATGTTCTTAAAGTGACCACGTTTCCAAGATGGTGATTGTAAGCCTTTTTGTAACCCTTCTTCTTCCCAAAACCCCTCACTGTACCTTGGAATGTCTAAGAGATAACTGGAAACTCACCTATTGGCTGTTAACCCTTTCTTGTAATTGATTGGTTTGTAACACCTCCCTTCCTCCCAAAAGCCTTATATGCTGCGGGAAACTTGAATAGAGTTTCTCTGCCTACATCCCTGCTGCCTTACTGCCGGCCCCATGGTCCCTCTGGGGGACCATGAGGTGCCGCGGGGTGAAGGGGGGAGGGGGAGGGAGCAGGTTCCCCCTCAGAGCAAGGGATAAAAGGAAAAGCCTCTTGTTCTGGGGTTCCCCCTCCCCATCCACCTCAGCGTTTGTCACCACAAGGTCTTACTGCAGATTCTAATTTCAGAAGCAACTTACAGCTCTCTATAGCTAACTAAGTTGTGAGAATTAGTCCGTGACCAAGAATAAGCAGTGATAATAGTCTTCAAATATACAGTCAAGAGTGAGGAAATGTTCCCCAAATGCTACCTACATCAAGTTCCAGCAAAAAATTTCAAATTCCACATGTGGGAAAAATAATCATGAAAAGGTTCATGAAAAACTGTAGCAGACTGTCCAAGTTTATTGAAGGACGATAAAAAAAAAAGTAGCCCCCAGCATCCCTGGGAAAGCACATGGATCGGATGTCCCACTGAAGTCCTTTCCAGCTGTATTTACTAGGCTTCTATAAAGACAGGTGTCCAGGAAAAAACAATTTGATGTCTTGTATTATTAACTAATCACACTCAAAGAAATATACAAAATATTACTGTGAAAGAGGAAAATAAGTCAAATTAATTGTTCTCTTATTGACGCAGCTGATAATCGCAGACTTTTCTTATTTGCCAAATGTTTCAAGTGTCTTTTATGAATCTCATTTCTACTGTTGTTTTGTTCTTACTTAGAGATTCTACGTCATGAAATAATGGCCCTAATTTGAAGCAGAAGGAATGCTACTTAAAATATTGATGTGTTCTGCAAACTTTATAGTTGATCTGCTCAGTGGTCATAATAAAAATTATAAAACACTTGGCAAGTATCATGTATTTCTTTGAAATATATTCTACCATACTTGGCTATAAAGTTTGTTCAGCAGTCCACTAAAGGCATTTTTAAAACCTTTTAAGGGGGTTTTAATAGTTATATTTAAATACTTTTTATGGAAATAAACTACTGCATTTTTACTGATTCTCTCTAGAAACAGTTACATACATACCATAGGAAATAAATACATTAAATTAATTAACCATGACATAATGCAAAATAAAACACAGTAAACATATACATGTCCAATCTTTCTCTGTTTAGAATTCATTTTGAGTGAAAGTTCTGTGAAGAGAACAGGATAAATTGCATAGAATTTATGGTAAAATTTCTGTGTTAATCCTTCTAGCCAATTACATCTCTGCATATGCTCTGCAAAGTGCAAACAGTCTTTGGCACTAGGAGGTAAGATTTAAGTTCATGATTTTATTTTTTCATGTTGTAGTAAATACACAAGCAAGTAATTGTATTGGTTAATGAACAAATTCAAATGCCTCTAGATATTTTTTTATCAAAAAGTTAATAAAATAAAATAAAAATAAAATTTAGTTTATACAGTAAATGCAATTCTTCTAAATAAATCTAACCTGAAATGCAGGACAAGCAATCTTCACACATACAACTGAAAATTAACACAGAGGACTTCAGCTTCCAATATCTTAGGTCATTTGCTTATAAGATGCATATCACATCTGTTTTATATACAATTAGTAATCTTCTAAGCAGTCATTTTTAAGACAACAGAAGTCTCTTACTTAACATTGAAAATAGTGAAGAGACATAGTGAAAATTATACACTCTTAGTGCCAGTTTTGGTATCTACTTGTAAAAGCATATGCCCATTTTCTGTGTTTTTAATTCATGTTAAAGATTTATCCGCATTTGACAGTAATTATTCCTGCCATTACAAGAGGGAATAATATCTGGGTTTTTATTTCCCCCCAAATAAATAGAATCTTCTGAACAGATTACTTTTACTGTCTCCTTTAACTGAATGATGTGGAGAGAAATAGCTTTCTCTAAGGCTTTTTCCTAATTTACTCTTAAGAATCAAAAGGAAGCAAGTTTTTCCTCTTCAGCAGCAGGAACCACAATGCCCCTTTCATCTCTCTCTGCAACAGCGGTAAGGAGTGGTGGCAGCAGAAGCGGCAGAAGCCTAGGCCTGCTCTGTGCACTTTGTCACAAAAGGAAGTGAGTTGCTCTTTGGAGACAGCAATCACTGCTCAAGGGATTACCCCACCATCTCCTTCATAAGATAGCAAACTGAACAGAGGCACCTCAGAGCTCCTCAGTGAGATCATGTTAGTTTGGAAAGCAGCAGTAGCAGTTTAATGGTGCTATGCATAACCAGTTCAGAAAATAAAAATTTCACAAGACTGCTCCCCCCAAATTATCCCTGATATTCATTCCTATTTTGCTAAGTCACTGATAATAAAGCACACATACTGGGATTAGAAGTGAGGTTGGAATAAAATGTTTTTCAGAGGAACAGAACAATGGACCTAATACCTCAAATCTCTGATTGCTGACTTTCTTTCCCTTTTTGTTCCAGACAATTTTAGGTCTTGGATCTCCTGTGGCTTGGCAGATGAAAGAGGCAACTCCTCCTGAAACCCCTGTCTGGTCAACGGGAGTTCTTGTAAACTTTGGTGGTGCTGAAAAAATCAAAAACATTGAAGAAATTAATCTAAACAATAAGCATAAGCCATATCAAGATTTAAAAATTTAAAAAGAAGGAATGCTTTGTTTTTCTAGTGATAGAATTCACTACAAGAGAAAGCATTAAAAAAACCCTAAAAGGTCAAGAAAGTACTTAGAGATTTTACTAGTGAAATTTATATTAAGACAGAAATCTGACAGAATCAGCATAGCAGGATCACACATTACATTTTATCACCCTTATAAATAAAAAATCCAATTTGACTTCTATTGCAAAATGAGCTCATCAATCAAATGGAATATTATGATTCATTACTTGATACTATGATCCCAGGACGTCATGAAAACAGGATTCTCACTTTTAAAACATTAAAATCAGTGACATTTAGGAGAAAGCATTTGTAAGTAAGTTTTCAGTAGTGGAGGTAAATTACTATGTATTAAGAGTCCACGCAGAAAGGACTTTAACAGAGGAGAGATTTATGCATGGGCACAGTTTCATGTACACCTCCTGCTCACTTCCAAATTCTACTCTGTCAGAAAGAAGAACTGAAGAAAGATCTAACTATTGCAACAACAGTAGAGAAGAGAGAAATAATTTTAAAAGTATGAAAAGACTTTTTAATTTTTATTTATTTGCTTCCCTTTTATTTCTGTTACTACATAATTAAAAGTAATTTATCAGTCTTATGCTGAGACAAATTTTTAAAACTTAGAACAAACTTCAAACTTCTAAAGATTTAGTATCAAAATCTGTAAGAGTATAGATAACCAGATAAAAAAATATTGAAGAATTGCTGCAAATATTTAAACCGTTCTTCTTCTTAGCTGAGTATTTTTCAAAATCCAATACACTTTCAGATGCTGATATAAATTATATGAACTTAGGGACAATAAATGATAAAACATCCAAGTCTTTGCTATATAGTCTTTCTCAGCAGCAGTTGCTCTATAGCCACTGTTGCAATTCATTTTTGGTCTCATCTTCAAATATCAGCAGTCAGCTCCTTTATGTTTACTGCCTCTTCCCTTTTCTTCACTTTCCTCTCTTAGGTACAGGTGTGTACCTGTACTGGGCTAGTTTTCATTTCTAAGTTGCTGCCCTTCAGTTCTGATGTCTAACCCCTTACTCTGCTAAACTGGTCTTTCAACAGGCAATATTTGTCAGCATATTTATTTTAACGACAGAAACCCAGCAGACTACAATTATGCATGCATGCAACACTGTAAGAAATCTTGAGATAATTTAACAATGCCAAGAAAGTATGAGGTAGTTACTATAAAACAAAATAAGTAGGTTTATGTTATGTTGCTGCATTAAATATGAGAGAATGCAGATTGTAATAGGTTTACAAAATTAAATGAGGAGGTTTTTTAACCTATCCCTTATGTAAAAGGTATTTTTTAAAAATGCAATAAAACTATAATGTTCCTGAAAATCTGCAGGGGGTTTTTTTTATAGAAATATTAGGAAAATTCTTTATTTCTCAACTTTTCAGAATGCTCAAGGGTTCTTGAACTATCTACTCTTCTAGTTTTCCTGGTGAAAATATACCTAAATCCAAATGCAAGAGCAAATCTGAGCACAGCAAAACAGTGTGACACAACTGCCATGGAAAAAAATTATGAAAGAACTCTCTGATGTCAAAAATTAACAAAACCATGGCAAACAAAACACACTTAGAGCAAGAAACTATAAATACTTCCCCTAGTAACAGATACTGTGTCTGGACCACAGAAAATACAGAAATGTATTCTGACGAAGAGCATCTGGGTTTTACCAAAACTGCTATCTTTGAACCCCTCTCTACATGTGTATTAACTCAGCACTCTGATATGTAGAGACATGACTGAATCTGATATACTGATATTATGAGGCACAAGTTGTGACTGTGTGCCATCAAGTGAAAAATGACGTGCTGCCATTTTCTTTTCATTTTTTTCTTTTTGACGTTTTTCAAATTCAGTGTTAGAACTCAAACCAGTGAAAGAGAAACACTTAAGTCCAACAGCACACAGTAACTATGAATAATTGCTCATAGGCAGCAAATAGTGCAAACAGCAATAAGTGAAACTAAAAATTTTCCACCAAACAATTCATGTTAGAGGTCCAAACAGTTTTCTGACACTTTTTTCATGAAGAACTGGGCCAAACTTGGTAAAGGATTATAACTGCCATGACTCCTTAGAAAAATCACTAGTTTCTGCAGAGATATATCTATATACTGGAGTTGCATAAATAGGGCTGATAACCTAACATGGCTCATGCTACCTGAACAACAATATTTTTTCAGTCCTACATTAATTTTTGCTGAGTCAACAATTAGTAAAGCTGTTGTTCCTTACCTAACAAGTGTTTTAAAAAAGGACTACAAAGCACTAGGGGCAAAAGATAAGTGCAGTTGTACATAATGATGTAATTTCTAATTTGTAGACATATTTCAAGATAAACAAGGTTTTAAGGTTGTATATAAAGACCACATTATTGTATGTGGAGACTGATATTGTCTACATCATTAAAAAAGTTTCAAAATCCAGTGTGGAATTGAACTATGTGTTTGTGTTTCACTTAGATCCTAACCTAGCTGAAAAAAATTAGGTATGCAGCTGGTCAAAATTTCTTTTTACATAAGTAAGAAACTCCTGTGGAAACACTGCCATTTCGAAAACCAGTTAAATTCTCCACTTCAGGCTCGGCAGCACCACCAGAAAGATAAAAATGTCTGCACGTTTAAGCTGTGAGGGTAAATTAATTTATGGCCAAGAGATGGTCAGACTTTGGTCTGATAGTGACCGGCCAGCCAGCCATGAAGAAAGACAGGTATGCAGTCCATCTATTCATTCCTCAATCAACATGTTCATCTTTTTACACACAGAGATCACCATCAGTCTAAGGGTATATGAAATCATAACCCAGCAGAACCAAAAAGGAAAAGTATTATTTGTTTCCTTTATCTTTATAAAGGTTGTTAATTAAGGTTTGACATAAATTATCTCCACAATTAATGTTGTCAGTTTCTTGACATTGATTCTGACCTAAGCTGCTAGGTACTCTGATAGCAAACACAATTAAACTGCACACACAGTTGTGCTTATTAACATGAGGGCAATTTTGATTGAGAACTGACAACTAACTATTTTCAATCTCCCTTAACAACAGCAGTGCACAGTCCAAGAAAAACTCTCCACAGCACACTTCATTAAGCACAGCAACAATCTATATGGGAACCTTCCGGTGCAATTAAATCTGCCAAAAAAATAAGATGTAATATGTTACCAATATGGTACACAGTCTTCCAGCACTTTTGAAACTCCACTTGGTAACATCTCAGTAAAGCTGCAGTTAAAATAATAGAAGTATAATTAAAATAAAGAAGTGAAATTAATTTAAAATCTGTGCCTATTTCTGGACTTGCATTCTCTTGTGGGCATCATCAAAATTGCAGCATTATTGGCTATGAAATGCAAAACACCCAAGTTTTATTTGTTTCGGCTTGTTTATATATCTCAGATATTCACACCAATATTGAATGTAGATACATTCAGTATTGAATTTAGATACCTTGCTTTGTTAAGGAGAAAGAAGTAGTGTAAGATACCCACAGCTCGGACTTAGAAAGAGTACCATAAGCTTTATCATCCAAGAATCTGAGGGCTCCCACCCTCTGCTACTTGGAAGGCACTTCTTATTGGGATTCCTGAGAAGCTCAAGTGACAACTACTGAACTACTGCAAATTACACTCTAATATATGGAGGAAAATTAAACTTATTGCTAGCTCATCTTAAATACACTGATCTTTTATTTAGTTGTTTTAAGGAGTTTAAAACCATAGAAGTTAGGTAGGCTACTGCTTCAACAGTCAAGCTGTCCCCTCAGGGAGTACAGGAACTTCTCAGATGGACATACTTTAACACTATCCAGAAAGAAGCAGAGTTTTTTTGCACATCAAGACTCCATAAAATATATTTATAGCAAGACACTAAAATAATTCATTTGGGTAGGAATATTTGAATAGCTTGGCACAAACATGAGATATCTCTTTCTTCTCTTCTGCACCTCTACATTGCCTTTTTAAAGTTTAAATAGAATTCCAAAGTAATGAATGGAATTAACTAACATTTCAGCATGTTATGGAATTATCTGTTTTCAATTTGCCATTCTGTTCTCTGTGCTCTGTTTTAAGGATCTGTACTACTTTTCCTCTACACTCAAATAAAATGTCTGACAAAATACTTTTGAAATTCCAATTTCAGTCCCCTTCTTTCCATAGCTCCTAAGAACTACTCTCATGGACATACTCCTCTCATGAAAAGATGAATATGAGGATAGGACTTCATCTTCTTTAAAGATAATGTGAAAGCTAACGGGATTTCTGCAGTGCCAGTACAGTAAGCTCAGCATGTGGACTTATGATGGACAAGATATATAATGTAGACCTTAAAACATTTGTTTCTAGACTCTCTACTTGGAGTGAATGGAATTCCTGCTATATCATAATTCAACTTCATCATATGCTTGAAACATGAAAAAGTTTTCTAAGTCAGAAAAAAAATTGCCAAAAATTATTCTATTTTTCTATTGCATCCTTTGTAAACATTCATAGCAAAGGTAAATAAAGTAACAAAGATTTCAGAAAAAATTAAAACTGCTAGACTTTCAAATGCCTCATTTGTAAATTATCACATACTGACATTTTAGGAGACTCCTTTAAAAGTAAAGTAACCATTTTGGTTGTAAAGACTTGTTTTGTAGCAATAAAAGTTGGAAGATGATAATCACAGTTGAAACATTTTCAGCTAAGATTCAGCAATGAAGGGTGAAGGCAGAGTAATCAATGTGGTCTGGCAGGTGCCCATGCACTTTGAAATACTTCGCACATACCATTAAAATAATAATTTTCACTTAATGAAGAGCCCTTAGATTTTACAGGTCTAGCGACATCAAGTTTCAGTGATGGGGATCTGAGTTTCAGGGATATGTGACTGGACTAGTTCTGAGTAAAAAACTCTGAAGTAATTCTTCCCGTGCTGAATTACATACTCAGAAAATTCTGACACAGAGTAGAAGTACAAACAAACAGAATAAAAAGCAGCAACAACAACAACAAACACAAACCGAAAACCAAAGCAAACCAAAACCTCAAACCCTTTATTCACCCTGTTTCCTATTTTGCAGCATTCACTGCATCCCACAGATTTATCAGGAACTGCTGCATAATCTAAATAAACAGGCCATAAACTGGTTCACATTCAATAACGGTGAAGGTGGTGATTGCTCCTATCCTCATAAGAAAGGCAAATGTTGCATGTAATCTCAGACTAATACTGTATTGATACACTACAAATTACATGAGTTATTATTTTCACAATTACTCTAGGAGTTAATATTTTAAAAAATTATTATACATATATATTCACACATATAGTACATAATAGAAAAGCTTTTTGTGCTCATTTATTTCTTAAAAGGAATTTTCAAAGCACATTCATCTCACAGCATTTTCTGTTAATTTACTCATTAGTCATAATTTGTGACATCAGTTAGACTGATCAATGTTATAAGCAATTGTTTCACCTTAATTCTAACCCACATGTACAGGCAATATGCAAAATGGCTATGTGAAAAAGTTAATTAGTTTTTGTTTCTATAAGGACAAGCAATAATTTGTATTCATGAAATCTGTATAAAGAAATTCCTAAATTAACAAGTGGTATGTTCCTAAAGGCTCTTGCTCTGTCAGTCATATGCCGGTGAAATTTTCCTGTTTCTCATTGTGAACCTCTTAAAACTGCACCTGCTTTACATTCTTCAGCAAGAAGAACAGTAACAACATACTCTTCAAATCCCACCATACTCTGAGCAGATAAACAATTTTATTATCCTGTGAATGAAAATTATCAGTTTTCTATCTCTAAACTATTAAATGCAAAGCAGCCATGCCAGTGAAGTCCAGCTGAAAACCTTGATCCCTTTTGTTCACAAAACCTATTTGCAGATACAAAGACAGGTTTTCCAAATCCTGGGTGAAGGAAGCCAAGCTATTTCCCTTTACAAGCATCACAGCATCCTCCTAAAAATTCAGCCCTGAAAATTCTCATAAAATCTTCATAATATAATCAAAACACTTATCTCCCCACCTTTTCTCTGTATTCTTCTAAATGCAAAAGCACTCAGAATAAAGGACAGTTTTTCTGAAGGAGGTTTCTGGTTGGTTGTTTGGGGCTTTTTTCTCCAATTTAGCAGTCATCTCCAGTTCCAAGCCATTAATCTGCCAGACCATATCCACCCTACA
Source organism: Empidonax traillii (assembly GCF_003031625.1). NCBI lineage: Eukaryota > Metazoa > Chordata > Aves > Passeriformes > Tyrannidae > Empidonax > Empidonax traillii. The sequence continues at coordinate 1,476,081 of NW_020955276.1, forward strand.
GATTTAGTCAGCAGCTCAAAAAAATAAAATATTATCACTTGTAGATTCTTGCAGAAAATATAAAAAGTCAAGCCTATCTTTTATGTTTTCGAATTTCCTGCAATGCAGTGACAGTTTAGTAGGCTGACCATTAGGTCCATTCTTCCCTGAAATATGAAATCAAATTACAGACTTACAAGTAAGGCCTTACAAGAAGAATAGCTAGGTTACATTTTCAAAAAGGTCTAATGTTAAAATAGCAGATTCTTAATTTGTACCTCTAAGCTCTGACCCGTTTCATTGTGGATTATGTATGCTTTTTTACAGAGAAATTACCTGAGCCCTAGGGACATGGGAGGTATACGAACCAACACAGACAGCAGGAGACATTTATTTGCCAAGCAGTATCATTCACACACACATGCACACACTCATTTATAGTTCATAATAACTCAGAGAAAGAAAAAGGCTTTCATAAATATGAAGAACCTCTGTGAAAAACCCATGAAAAACCCTTTTGTTAATATCAGTACATTTATATTCTAAGTAGGACCAAGTGGAAGAATTATTTATTGCTGGGCTTTTTCTGTTAGACGTGTTGCAGGCAACCTGGTAAGAATTTAAGTTGGCTTCATAAAAAATTATTAGGACATTTAGTGTAAAATTGAGACCAGCCATTAACTACTGCTTCATCGGAGCAATACTGTGCTAAGCCTAAAAAGAAGGAAGGGCTTACAGTCTCATAAGAGTCAATCTCATGGATGATCAGAACAAAGGAGAAGCCTCCCAAAGCCAGACACGCTCCCACACACGTCTCCTCTTGCTTTCAGTTCCCAAGATGGGTACACGGCTTCAGCTGCTAGTACTTCACGCACATTAACTTCAGCACAAACTTCAGCCTTCTTTTATATATTCCACAGTAAATGAAATTTTTATACATCTGCTTCTAAATCTCCCTTTATTTGCTTTAGTATCTCTTCAGTTGGTTCTGCACAAAAATTCTAGTTTACACTAATTTAAGAGAGGAGAATCAGGATGCTTGGATTCTAATATTTGACTAACTTGAGCACTGAAAGATGCAGGTATAGCACAAATTAAGCAGTAAATGCATAGAAGGGCAAGAATTCACTTTTTCTTTTTTGTCCCATTCCTATAGGAATTCCAACACTATTAACCCCCTATTTATCACTATTAACCCAACTCCACGCATGCCTTTAAGTCATAAATCAGCACATTTTCAGATGCAGAATACAAAACAAAAATAGGTGTAGATTTGTGTGTATACACAGAATTTATCACACATGGTATATGCAAAGCTGGGAGGGGTTTAATCTACCTGAGTCAGAAAGAGGAACTTGCTAGTTAATCCAGAACTAAGCCTTCCTTCAGTAGCAAATGAAAAGCATGAAGCCTCTTGAATCTAAAAGGTTAGTGACGTGCACCACTTTATCCCCCAGGAATATTACATAACCTTGTCATATTCACTAATTTAACGAAAGGAAATTCCGCTTCAAAGCTCTCTACTGCTTCTTTTTCAAATTTTAATGTCTGCAGACTGCATATGAATTATTTGGTAACTGAGAGCTGACACTCCTTTTCAGTGTGCAAAGTAGAAGCAGTGGATTTTAAAATGCCAGGTAAGCCGATCTCCTTCCAGAAGATTTTTGCTCTAACAGAAAAATGGGAATAATAAGATACTACAGGCTTCAATTAGGGACTCAGAGTATCTGGGTTATGACTGGAGAGATGACCTTCAGAGGCACTTCAGTCTTACTGAAATCCTCAAATGAAGGTACCAAAACGAGTAAGCATAAAATTGGGGCACTGTAACAACTGAATGAAACTTCCCCTCATTTATTTATCCAAACACAACAAAATGCACACTTTGCCATTTCAGCACATGTAAGCTGCTGACCAGCAACTGTGAAAGCAAGATCACCTATCTAGTCATAATACTCACTCTACATACTAATATTACTCAGTCTTAATGCTTGACAGGGCACCCATATAAGCAAATTCTAGTAACTCCTATTCAAGCAGAAGGGTGCATGCATCTCATCAAATCTTACAGTCCACGTGAACACATACAGTGTAGGGCATTAAAGGGGTCCAAGATAACTTTCCACTTGCAAAACAGCATTCAGAAATGACATGATTTGTCATAAGCATAATTTATGCAGGTAAATTGGTAAAAAGAAAAAGACTATATAATTAAGTTTTCTATAAAATAATGATTAAGCCTCCCCTACTAGTTAGCAGAGACTCAAGTCTTTCCTTCTCACTAGGTTGGAACTACTTCATCCCAAAACTTGATAAACACCACCCTTTATTAGTTTTAAAACAACATTTACCATTTGCCTACAAGTAATCAATTAGATGAAACCTAAATTAGATGTCCAGCCAAGCAGACAGAACATATTCTTATATATATATACATATATACCTTTTACCAGCAATGCTTTGTGAGCTACACAGTGCAGCCCACTTTCAGAGGTTCTATGAGACAGGTTAACAGGCTCCATAAGATAATGCATTCCTAATGCACAAGCAGGCATTTATAAACTAGGTCAGAAAACTGTTTATAGATATTAAAAAAGATACAGTGACTAAAGGCCCCAGTGGATTGTCCCAGTTCTTTGCCTGCAAGTCACTTACGATACATCAGTATGGCTAACACAGTACAAGGAGCGTGCTCTGGGATATGGCTATGCAGACATAAAAGGACTGATTGGAATGTATTTACACTGGCAGTATTTTTGATAATGTATATTTTCAGTAACATACAAGTGTCCTACTGTGTATAGGTCCTTCTATGACTACCGGTCACATTTTGTTGTCAGAAAGGACAATGCAATGCAAAAAATACTACTCATAAGGTGCGCTTTTGTACTTAAAACTGCATCTCCTCTATGAAGTTCTACAGGAGCTAAATTGCTCTAGCTTCTCTCCAGTAAAGTTATGCCACCATAAATCTGAAGCATATGATATATATTCAAGCATGTGAAAAATAAAACCTCATATAAAGGTATGCAAAATAAAGATGTTATCAGATCAGAAATTTTATAAAATAGGAGAAAAACAACCAAAATAAACACATCACCACATAAAGGTAAACGTTTCCTTACCACAAGTTCATTTCTGTTTTAATTCTGATCTGTAATAGCACATCAAGCAACAACAGTCTGTCATCTATTACCTAAAATCACTGAAGAGCACAATTATTTGATACCTTGTATGTTGGTGCAGCACTGCACTTGCTTTACAAGGATCTTGCATGATTAGTCATGTTACTTCAGTGATTTTCATATAAATTTCAGTGGTTAAAAATACAGCTAAGTTGATAATTCTCACCCACAATGCTGTGCCATGCCTATCTCATTTATATCTTTTATCTTTATATCATTTATATATTACTAATGATATCTTCAATTCTTCTGTTTTAACATAAATTTCTTATTCTTTAAAAAAAAGAAATCCTAAGAAATCATAACACTACATATAACTGATACTCAAAGAACATAAGACTTTTGTAGAACACATTAAAGATTTCTGTCTTAAAATAAATTTTTAAAAAATTACATTTGCCCTGTCATAGAGATTTTCACTCTGAAATCTCCATCGTAACTGGAAAGCACAATTCATGCCCATCTTTAAATGAAAAGATTACTAAAATATAACCATCAATAAGGATTTCACTCTCCATTTTCTTTCACAGGCAAATATGTTCTTCCCAATTATCACAAAAACCCCAGAAAAATGGTATCAATCCTAGTAATGGCTTCCTTTTTAGTTCATATCTAAGTAGTAACAAGATAAAGAATTTACTGAAGTTTATTCTCAAGACACAAAACTGGAAGCCAAAAACACTGAAAGTGGCAGTTGGCTCCTGTATGGAAGAGGGCTGAGAGCCAAAACTTTGTAATTCTAATCCTATCTCTGTTAATTGCTTGCTGTTTAGCTTCAGGCAAATTACTTAGTCTCCATGTCTCAATTTACTTACTTCCAGGATTATGCTACTTAGATTATGTCGCAAAACATGGGAGGAGTATTATAGTGGTTACTGTCACTATATTTACAAAATTTGTGTAGGGATTTGTGCTCATGCATTGAATGAAATGTTCCAGTTTAAGTCATATCTACTTATAACACCAATGACACTTTTATCAGGGCAAAGGAAATGAAAATAAACAAACAAACAAACTACACTCAAATCTAAATTTAGAGTGTCAGTAAAAACTGGTATCTATTTGGAAAACTTATTAGTCTTTGAAAATTGCAGTCCTCTGCATATCAGTATTGAAAAACGTTGGTTTAATTAACACTCTGTCCTCTAAGGAAATGAGCTTACATTGCACAAGCGCACTGAATAAGAACTGCTCTTTCTGACACTGAGAGGTATGTTCTCAAAGGTTATCTTCTATGAAGTGATAATAAATTATTTCTGCAAAATATATCACACTGCATCATAATTAAAATTCAGAGGTATATAATTAATATTGTGCGTGTCCATTTAAATCACAGAATTGAATGCTTTAATTAAGCAGCCATGTTAATTGTAATATTCACTTTAAAGAGATAACAGTAAATATATATAGACATGTTTAGATCTAATGGATATGCATGTTTACAGAAATTACAGATTTAAGAAAACTGTATTTTCCACATCAGGCTTTGGCAAACTCTTGAAAGTATACTTGAAAATGGATTAGTGTTTCCTGAAGAGAACTGGGAACTTGGGTTTGCTGTTTATAAATTCAAATTTCTATTTGTCTGAAACTATGGCATATTCAAAATTTAGAAAATGCCTATGATTGATCGTTGCAGTGCATCATCAAAGCTATAATCTGCTTATAGAAAGACTACAAAAAGAAGAGTAAAAAAAAAAGGCAGAAGGATAATCCAAACCAAGATGAATCTCAGATCTACTGAAGTAAAAATCTGAGTAAAAATAAAATCATTACTTATTAATATATCACCAGTCAGTCACATATGTTTAATAAAAATTAAAAATGTTTCACAGCTTCGGTTACAGTATGTATAAAAGTTGCTTGCTTTCAAGGGCTGTCTGGAAAATTTTAATTTTATCTTTATGTTCCTTAACATGCAATCCCCTGCATAAAATACTAGTAAAACCTTTTGAATGAATTACTGTATTCATAAATCACAAAAATCAATTACTATGTGTATTGTTCCTTCAATGAATGCCTTCTGGTTGTTCAATAATTTGGCCTATTACTGTGTCAAAAGCTGTAACACAGAATTGGAATAAATTCTAATTAGTTGAGAAGTCAGACTTTGATGCTCCCTCTTCTAAAACAAATACTTTTTTAAAACCAGACAGCTTTCAAAAAACTCCATGGAAAACAAAACAAAACAAAACAAAACAAAACAAAACAAAACAAAACAAAACAAAACAAAACCTCTTCAATATCTTTTTTAATTTTTCTTTACTTCTCACTGTAATAACAGGAGTGTAATACAATATAGGGTACCAAAACAAAAGGAAAGTGGGAGAATAATCAATATAAAATTATTATTGACAGAGACATGAATCAGCCCACCTAAAGTACCAGATTCGGCTTTTTAAGTGTTTGGCCTTCACCCCAGCAACACATCTTATCTTAATCAGAATAAAAAGTTTAAATCTTTGCGTGCTTTCTCCCTTCACAGTAGACAGCAGTATGGTGTGTTGATACAAAAATATTGAACTTTTCTAGCAGTCTATATCATAACACCACCACAAATAAAAGGTCTTCTTTTTTGATTATTTATTACTTCTGGGTATACAGGAATATAATATGATACAAGCACAGTCCTCACTCTTCCTAATGCAGGAATCTCTACTGGTCAAGGTACTCCAACCTGAAACATTCTACTTGATATCAGAAGCTAGGAACATTATGAACTACGCCTGTGTTTATTTTGAAGGTTCTTACTTATTGGATGTAGCAGCTTCTCCACAGTTGTACCCTGTTACTAGGACAAGAGTAATAGGATATTTGCAACTCTCCCATCCTAGAGACAAAAAGCTATACGCCATATACCTAGACACTAAGATAAGGAATTAATATAGTGTATACGAGACCAGGTACAACCATAATTTCAGTTAAAAAAAATAAGAAAAAATCTGTGAAAGCTTAATATACAGAGCTTTCGGTAAACTCCGTAAAAGAGTGTGGCAAAACAAACACCTGAAGAGAAGTACCAAGACCAGTGTCTACAGAGCCATTGTATTGTCTACTCTTTTATATGGATCTGAATCATGGGTCATTTACCAGCACCACTTGCGTCTCTTAGAACACTTCCATCAGTGCTGCCTCTGTACAATCCTAAACATCCACTGGACTGACTGTGACCAACACGTCTGTCCTTGAACAGGCAGCAGCCACGAGCATTGAGGCCATGCTGTTGAGAACTCAGCTACGCTGGGCAGGGCACGTCTCCAGGATGCAGGACCATCGCCTCCCTAAGATCGTGCTCTATGGGGAACTTGCTGCTGGCTGCCGCAAGAGAGGAGCCCCAAAGAGGAGATACAAGGACTGCCTGAAACAATCCCTCAGCCTTGGCCATATCGATCACCACCATTGGTCTATTCTGGCCTCCAATCGGGAGGGCTGGAGACACACCATCTATAACGCTGCTGCTGCTTTTGAGAACACACACAGGATCACTCTCGAGGAGAAAAGACAATGCAGAAAGAATCGTGTCTCGTCGATATCGCCTGGGGAGTCTTTCTGCTGTGCCTTCTGCAACCGGACTTGTCTATTTTGCATTGGCCTTTTTAGCCATCAGCGCGCTTGTAGCAAGCGTGGGTAGAGCCCCTCTCAAATCTTCGTTCGCGAAGCCTAGCCATGAATGAATGAATATTAAAAGGACATACTTCACTTCCATAGTTAAGAACTATTATTATTTCAAGGAAATAATCTTGCTTTGAGAACAAGGTTACAAATCATCCGTCTTTAAAAAAAAAAATCAAAACTTAGAAGATTGATTATATGACTTACCAAAGCAAACAAAAGCAGGAAAAAAAGAAAATGGTTTTGTTTCTGAGTGCAGTAAGCTAACCTACACATGTGCACATTTATAGCACCAGGAAAAAACTCCAACACTTTCAACAGCGTCAAAACATCCCTCACCTTTGAGTTTACCCATACTGCAGTCAATCTTGCAAGTACAGTCATATACACATGTTCTAGCCAGTTTTAATTTAGGTAAGACAGTACAATTAACCATTAGCCACAGATACCTCAAGCAGGCACCAAAGTAACTACGCGGACCTTGCAGAGGGATTGGGACTTGGAATATCAGGCTACACTGCCTGCCTAACAGTTAAAGTAGCCACAGCACTTCAAAACTGACAAAAGTATTGAACAATCAAATTTTTCAACTTCATTATAATTTCTCACCCAAAAAAACCCCCACCCCATACCAATCCATACTGCATTACACACTGTGATCCCTTGATTCTGCAATCCATTACAAAGCTTGCCCATTAAAAAGTTTTGTCACCATTAAAATGAGATTTTATGTGCACATTTTTAATCATTCCATATTGGTGACTTCCAAGTTCAAATCTCCTGTAACAACTGGATGTCAAATTTTTTCACAATCCACTAGCACATTTTCTTTTCATACGATGTGGTACTGAGTTCTTTATCTGATTCACACTTTGAGCCTCCCCTGTTCTCTCAGATCTGAGAATTTAAATCCTTTCTGATCGAAGTCAGGACTTATTTCTTACGTTTTCTGATCGCATCCCAGAGAACATTTCCACTGTGCCCTCAATTTTTTTCTTATCTTGTTTACAGGTGATTCCTCTGCACCATAGCAAAGGAGTATGACATGTTTCCAATGACTAAAGCATTACACTGTTAAAAGGTGGGATCACTATGACCAAGCAATTTTAACTGCCAAACTTGTAAATAGAACAAATACTGGATCTTGCTCTGTGTAGCCAGACCTAATCGTCTGCATCATTGTTATTTGAAAGTATTCATGCTTTTCCCTACATTCTGATTCACTGTGACCTTTCAGGACTGACTAAATTAACTTCTTTTCTGAAAGACATAAAAAGGCAATGACAATCATGCAGGTGTGCACACTTTCACGTGAATGAACAATGAAGAACAGATAAAAGATTCATAGTTACGTCCAGAATTCAGACATGTACTTCTAGGAGCATCTATCTTACTCCCATGATCAGATGAATGTGTAAAGAGAACACCATGGAACTGAGTGCTTAAGTGAATAATATGGAAACTTGAAAGACAGAGAAGTGAAAAAAATGCCACGCTGGATATTTCATGCAGATGATTAAACCCATTATGGATTTGCCTTTCTGTTTCTAACTGCTTTTCTAAGAGCAAAGGTAATGGATTCTTAACATGATGTAAGTAAAACAGTAAATTTTGCTGTAGATCACAGCAGGTGAAATCCTGTGCCACAGAAATCCTGGTGCCTGGTATTTCTAAATAGGGCCAGCCTTTTTACCGTATTGCTAGACTTTGTATGATTGTGAATGACTCCAGTACTAGTACTGCTTTGCAGGGCAAACTATAGAACTTTCTAAAAGTTTTTACAGTTATGCTCACAAAATGAAGGTTGTGCAAGATGAAGCACAGTGAATAGGAATGCATGTTTACATTTATACAATTTCACAAGTAGAGATTTTGGAAGAATACCTTTTTTTCTGAACTGGCATATTGCTATCAAAATTGATGAAGTTTATGACACAACTAAATTTCTGAAAAAGATCATTCCAATCAGGCAAACTTTGAAGTCTGCTTGTTTTGAAAATATTTTTTCCATTTAATTAAAAAATCATCTACATCACCAGTTGATACTATTTCATTCCAGAGGTTTTACTCATGACATCAGTTGTCTAATTTCTTCAATACTGTAAGCTGGCCAAAACTCAGTAATTACAGTGGCACTGCTCAAATTTATAGAAATTGAAGATTAATGTTTAAACCCAGGTTGACCAGTTTGCATATAATCACCACTGTGATCAGGTAATTAGTTACATAGCTTTCAACAATAGCAGAAGTTTGGCTTAGCTCCTTATGCACTGGATCAATGCTAACTGAATCAAAGCTGAATGGATAGCTATAAACTGATACTATTCACATCTCTGCTCTAGCAAAGTCTTACCATAACAAGTAACCACAAAGGAGTCTTGTTAGTTAGCTAGCAGTTGCCATCACACACACACAAAAAAGAGAATGTAGGATATATTCCATAGGTTATGAACTAAGGCACTCACAATACACTGCACAGAAAGCTGATAAATAGATGGCAATCAAAGAAGTTCTTATATTTAAGGTTTTACCTATCTTCCTATGAAACAAAAGCAAGCCTTTTTCAAGTGAACTGATTCATACTGTGCTTAATTTGAGTTTTGCAGATAAAAAAATCAAAACAGTTAAAGTTTTTAACAAAAATTGCTTCAAAAGGATTTAAAACTTATTCACTAAAATTCAAGATTGAATGTTGTTTTGCTCAGCAAGTGAGAGCACAGTATTCTTTTCATAGAATCACAGAACTAGGGTTGGAAGGGATTCACAAAAATCATCAAGTCCAATAGTGACCCTGAACAGAACAGTCCCGATAACCACACCATGTGCAGTGACCACTTCCCTCGAAAGCCTGTTCCAGTATTCGGCCACCCGCTGGGCGAAGAACCTTTTCTTAATTTCCAGCCTAAATCTTCCCTGACATATAGCTTCATGCTGTTCCCTCAGGTCCTGTCACTGGTCACGAGAGAGAAGAATTCTTGAATTTTATTGCAGAAATATGCGCACTTCAGCAAGTAGAAAGCACGTATCTATTTATCCTAATCTTGTTTCTTATTTAATTAGTTTTAATTGCTAAGTAGTTTTAATTGCTCTTATTTATAATTAATTTTTAGAGCTCTATTTACAAGGAAAAAAATACCAGGAGAAAAAGAGATATAAACATTTCAAATATCAGCACTGTTAATAATGAGTTCAGCTTTTTGGATGGTGAGATACAGGAGAGAGGGCATAGCTGGTTTGCAGCAAGGAAAGTAAACATAGGTCTGATCCTACAGCATAAACCTCATCAAACCTCATCATCAAACCTCTGTTTTTCAAAGATCCTCATGAATATCCATGCTACAGTGGCAGTGGACCTTAAGTTTCTCTACTATTGATTGATCTTATCAATTTTTTTTTAAGGTTTGAGGGTCTGTTTTTCCTCCCTGTAATCTTGCTAGAAATCAAGAAAAATTCCAGTGAAATAAGGCTAATGAATGGGTTAACAAGAATGAAGGGAAGTTATATTACAAACTAAGGCCCTTTTCCAAAGCAAAATTTAAAGTTCCAAGTACTATTACATACTTGCATATGTCGAAATAAATCTGCTAAGGATAGGAATAGCTCTTTGGACTGTGATTTACTAGACCATTGTAAAGAATATAATAATTAATCAGAAAATAGTAATGATGGAGTTTACCCCCTTCAAAAAAAAAAAAAAAAAAACAACAAACTAGGAAGGAAATATTACGTATGCTTTTATTCATTCTTTCACTATAGTTCCACTATACTTAAAATATCACATTTTTTAATTGTCTAATACCCATTTATGAGCATTATTTAGTATTTGTAGAACATTTAGCTCTCTCATAAAATGGATATGATTTTGCTATATCCAACAAAACCATATAAGATAATCTTCCACTAAGAATATGTACAATCTTAATCTTCCTCCCTTACATGTTTATAGTCTAAGACAATACACAACAGCTGATTATGGCCAGACTTAACAGTTAATTTTGAATTGACTATTTAAAATATGATAGAGTTTTAGTAAGTAGGAATGGCATTAAAATCAACTCTGCTAACTTTCTAGTAATTGTTTACTTTCTAGCAGAGTAAAAGACAACTGAAGGGAAGATTAGGAAGTCTCTTTGTGAATAAGTATTGAAAACTGAATTCTTGCTTATCTTCCTCATTAGCCTGCAATGCAGGTTTACGCAAACTTGTAAAACAGCTTTCAAAATGAAAACATGTAGGAAGTCACTATCTCTGCATTCCGGGTGTGGAATTATCAGGGCAGTCAGATGAGCTCATCTCACAAGAAACTCTGCCCTGCTGACTCACAGGTATTAAAATTACAGGAAATATACTGAAAGGTAATCAGTGATCTCATTTATTAAGAAAAGAGCACATTTCAGCTGAGTGAGAAATTCAGAGCTTGCAGTAAATGTCTCCAAGTTGCAACTACCTACCCCAAAATACTCCCTGATTCAGGAAACTGACTACAATCTCACATTTTAAGGTAGAACTACCCTTTATTTTCCATTTTGCTCACTAAGTGTAATAGGGATTTAGTGTCTTGCTTCACTTCTGGAAATATGGCATCACAGCCAACTGATACCCAAAATGACTGGCCTCATATTAGGACGAGACTTGGTTTTTCAGCCTAGAGAAGGTTCTGGGCAGCTCTTACAGCAGCCTTGCAGTACCTAAAGTGACCTTAAAAGAAAGATGCAGAGGGGTTTTTCATAAGGGCTTGTAGTGATAGCACAAAGGTTTTGCACTGAAACAGGATAAACTTAAATTGGACATAAGAGAGAAATTCTTTCTATAAGGATGGTGAGGCACTGGACCCATCCCTGGAGGTGTTCCAAGGCCAAGTTGGATGGGGCTTTGAGCAACGTGATCTACTGGAAGGTGTCCCTGCCCATTGCAAAGGTGTCTGAATTGTATGTCCTTCAAAGTCCCTTCAAACTAACCATTCTATGATTCTTATCTGCTAGAAAGTTTCTCTAACATACTCATCATTCAGATCATTCCAGATTCTGTTCTCCAGTGGAATAAGCATCCCAGCACAGCCACTAAATTAAAAGTGCTGTTGACATCTTACAGGAATCGAGATTTCAGTTCTCTTTTTGCTACATAGTATCAAATTATTGTAATATGTAATAAACCATTTACTTTCTTGAGCTGGAAAAGAGTTACAAGCAAGCTAAGCTACCTAATGATAAATGTAATTGGTTTCATGAAGTTGCGTTTTTTTACTAGGGTCAGGGTAGCATTGCATCCAGACATATTGACATGATTCTGAACTTCAGGTTTTTTTACTCAATTTGTAACATTTGAAAGATCCAACAAACAGTTATTTCAACTTTAAATAAGACTGTCATTCACCTCCTTCTCTCCTAAAAAGCCAATAACATATCATATGGCTGATGCCAAATACTTATTTAAGCTGCAGATAAATTGTAATGTCAAAAAATTAATCTTGTTCATGAAGATATTACATATTCCAAAAAGATTCACTTCAGTGACAAATGTGGTCAAACAGTGGTGGGTTGACCCTGACTGGGCACCAGATGCAGATCAAAAGTGCTCTGACACTCCCCTCCTCAGCATGCACAGAGAACAAAAAATACAATAAAAGACACATGGGTCTTTTGATAGGATAGATAAGGACAGGGAGATCATTCACCAATTACTGTCACAGCCAAACAGACTCAATTTTGTGAAATAATTTATCTATTACCAACAAAATCAGGGTAATGAGAAACAAACTTATATCTTAGAAACACCTTTCACCCACCCCTCCCTTCTTCCTGGGTTCAACTTCACTCCAGTTTTTCTCTACCGCCTACCCCATTGCAGAGTGATGGGATGGAGATGGGATCAGTTTATCACACCTTGTCTCTGTGACTCCTTCCTCCTTACACTCTTCCTTTGCTCCAGTTTGGGGTCCCTCCCACAGAACACAGTCCTTCATGAACTTCTTCCCATTGAGCGCAGTCCTTCAGGAACAGGCTACTCCCACATGAGACCCCACAGGGTCAAGTCCTGTCAGCAAACCCACTCCAGTGAGGGATTCTCACAGGATCAACTGCCTTCTTCGGGCACATCCACGTCTTCATTATGGGGTCCTCCATAGGCTGCAGAGGGATGTCTGCTTCACCATGGACTGCAGAGGCAGAGCCTGCCTACCGTGGTGTTCACCACAGGCTGCAGAGGGATATCTGCTTCACCATGGACTGCAGAGGCAGAGCCTGCCTACCGTGGTGTTCACCACAGGCTGCAGGGGAATCTGCTCCCTCTTTCCCTGCTGACCTGGGTTTCTCCAGGTCTTTTTCTCCTACACTCTCACTCTTCACTTCCAGCTGCTGTTGCACTGCAGACCTGTTTCTCTCACATATACTCACTCCTTGCTTCTCTGGCTGCAGTTATTCCAGCACAGCAACTTCTTTCCCTTTTTAAATCTTTTATCCCAGAGGCACTACCACCAGCACTGATGGGCTCAGCCTTGGCCACCGGCAGGTCCATCTTGGTGCCATCTGGCATTGGCTCAGTTGGACATGGGGGAAACTTCATTCATTGTATAGCTTCAATAAAGAATGAAAGGTGCAAGGCTTACAGAAAAGAGCCTTGGCCTGAAGCCTGGCCAACAGACAGGGTAAGAAAGTCAGTGTAATTATATTATCTTACACCCATATAGAGAAAATAAGAAGTTACAGAAATACCCTTTTGATTCTAGCATTTCCCACTAAGTGCAGATACAGAAATCTTCACAAAGTTGTTGGTTTGGGGTTTTTTTTGTTTGTGTTTTTTGTGAGTTTTTGTTGTGTTGTTTTGTTGTTTGGTTTGTTTTTTGTTTACTTACTTTTGCTGATGTATAGAACCAGCAGCAGCATAATGCAATTTATAGTCACTAAAGTTGGCATGTCTTCCTGAAAACAGAAGACAGTCAACCATTGTTCCACTCAGTTTAGAGACTATTTATTGTAAAGCAAGTAAATCCCTGATCCTATTAGAAGCCTGGATTATTCTCAGGCTAATGAAGAACAAAGTTTTCACCAATTTTCTTCCCTTTGGTTTCTCCTTCCCGAGCTTCTTTTATTACCTTATGATCTCTACCAAGGCTGTGTCTCTTTAGCAGTCCTGAGAGCTTCCTTCTCATTTTGTCTTATGTCTAAATCACATACATTCTGCTGACATCTTCCCACTCCTGTATCTTGCCATTAACTATTCCTTCCTCCTTTCCTCAATTCTAGTGTTTTCTTTTAGGGTCATATGTTTTTAACATGAAACAGTAATTAAAAACTGTCTTCATTTTGAAACTATTTAATCAACTTTGGTTTCAAATTTATCCCACTGTTAGTGTTGTAGCCACTGTAGTATTCCAAAAAATGCTTTCTGGATTATTAATGTCTTATAAATTGACATATATACCTCTTTTTTTTTTTTTTTTTTTTTTTTTTTTTTTTTTTTTTTTTTTTTTTTTTTTTTTTTTTTTTTTTTTTTTTTTTTTTTTTTTTTTTTTTTTTTTTTTTTTTTTTTTTTTTTTTTTTTTTTTTTTTTTTTTTTTTTTTTTTTTTTTTTTTTTTTTTTTTTTTTTTTTTTTTAAAGTGTCAGCTTTTCCCTTTTATTTTCTCAAAGGAATAATGATCTCTACTTAACACTAAGACATAAATAAAAAAGCATAAAGGAAATTTCCAGATGCTGTAAGCAACAGAGATGCCAGCTATGTAACTAGGTAGCCAAGCCAGGAAAACTGTCTCCATCACATATTTTGCTTTTAATTGTTACATTTTTATCTATTCATATTACACTAACTTTAGGCTATAATGGTGAGAATATATCAGAGAAAGCTACAGGTGACAAGTTCCCTTTTTTCATTTACTATTAATACAACAGTAGTATGATTTTTAACAGAGACTATTTCAACAGCAACTCCAGTGTACTGCTGCACATTTGAAAATTGGTGCAAGATAACACCATTGGACATCTTTCTCATTCACATTCAGAGAGGGCAATGAAAGCCTGATGGCTTTCCTCTTTTAAATAAGTCTGAGTCAGAAAGTTCCATCTCTTAAATAAAATACTGTATTGAATTATTTATTGTAAGATTCAACTGCTATATGGCCAACAGCCTGCATGCCTTTGCTACCTGCATAGTATGCAGCATTTTCCTGTTCAGCTCCAGCAAGAGCCTAAGCACAAACTTCAAGCTATAAAAAATAATGAGCAGAATGGATACCAGTCTTGGATACCTATTCATAATTTCAAGTAGGGGCAGACACAGAAGTCTTGCCCAGGATGCCCTGTATCAGTTGGCCTCTCAGTACTATGCCTTTTTGCATGATCTTTCTTCTGCCACACAAGGTTACTTAACAAGATCAGAAAGAATGAAGAAGGATCAGGCTGACATTTCCTCAACAGTGGAAGGCAACAGTCACGCATTTTGCAGCTTCATAAGAAAGTAAATGAGATGTTTTCAGAGATCTCTTGGTCATTATTTTGGTATAAAATCAAAGTAAATGTTAAGGTGTAAATATGTACTCTCAAGGCATTACACATTTACAAATTTTAAGTTAGAGTACAGGCAATTAAAAACCCCATGTCTATTCTCTTCTACTGATTCTGCTTAAAATGAAGCATAGGATGTAACTTGCAAAACAGTAATTTGTAGCCTTTGTATTTTTCTATTGATGAAAGAGCAGGCCATTCACAAATTATCAGTTAACGTTTTCAGACATATTTCACTCTTTTTTTTCCACATGGAAAGAACCGATTTCCAAAAAGCTACACCTAGCATAACTTCTACTAAGCACAATCAGCTACAGACACTACAAATTATCCCAATACAATAATAATAATAATAATAATAATAATAATAATAACAAAGTACACTTTTTTAAAATGAACCTCTTTGTAACAAGATGGTATAGCTTTCATATTTTCAGCTGTGCTTTCAACTGCTTTCAACAGAATCACTTCCTTGTTACAGTTTCTGAAGGAAACAAATTTGTAGCACATCATCCTTCTGTCTCTCTCATTTCAGTTCTTGTAATTTCACACCACCAGTAAATGTATCATTACATAAACCTTTGAAGTAAGCCTTTCATTATGAAGTTAGTTGTAGGTTTTACGATTTTAGTGAGGTCCTCTCAATGAAGCTTGAAAAATAATTTTATTAGAATGTGGACCCTATAATTAAGCTCCATGAGATTCAAGTAGTTTATGTAATTGACTTTTCATTAAATTTTTCATCATCTGTCACCAAAGCCATAATTACAGCGAAAACTAATCTGAGTTGCACACTAATACCCAAAAAAGGATTTAGCATTACATATGGGTCTTCAGCATATTTTGACTCCAAAAATCAGAATTTTAGAGATATATGTTTTAATTTTTTTTTCCTTTTTTCCCCTGACATCCAGTTTTGTAACTTGATCTTCTGTTTTCAGTTCAGTAATTTAAACTAATATTCATTATAATGCTGTCCAAAAGAAAAAACATATTTAAGAGATAAAAAAACCCCTTTAACTTTAATGAATTTATACATCCCATTAAAAACAAACAAACAAACAAACAAAATACAAGAATCCTGATTAAAACATTTTTCCTCAGTTGCAGTGTTATGTTATACTAGAGGCTTTCGTACTGGTAGGAAATATTTATTGATTTATTTATTTTAAAGCTTATCCAAGTGCAAAGAGCTTCTAGATCCTTAAATTGGGAATCCAAATGCAACCTCGATGACTACTAAGTAAATTTAACAGGTCACAATTTACAATGCCTGAATTTGCTATATAGAAATTGATATATTAGGAGTCTTTTTCAAAAAAAAAGATCTTGCAGGTATGCATGATCCCTCTGTTACAAATCACTTAATTCAAAAGAAGACCTGCATTTGAGTTACTGTTTTTTTAGAAACTTCAGTGATTTTCACAGAACCTGAAAAATTGTAGAGAAATCCTTACGTGCACCAGTCTTTCCTTCCATTACTTTAATAATTTTTAGTTTTTAAAAGACAGGAAATAGTAATAATAAACAATTTTTTTTTTAACATAACAACTTCTAAAATAACACAAAGAGAAGCCAAATGCCTCTGTTTTTCATATCCCCTCCCACCAAATATTGAGACCCTTATGAGTATTGACAATGAATATAAAACTTCTAGCACTATTTAATATGGCTGGCACAATAACTCTTTCCTTTTCTGTCAGTACCTGTTTGGTTCTATCATAAAAGAAACACTTGACTGAAAAACTGTTCCTCTGACCAACATGCATAAGCAAAAAAAAGATTGATATGGAAGCATTTATTTTTAACTGAAGATTAGCAGAAGCTGATACACACTCAAATACAGGTACCACATGGCTCTATCCAGAATTTTTAATATATTTTCCAGTAGCTACTGCAAAAATAAATAAATGTAAGCATAATGCGAAATACATGTTTTTTACAGAAATCATTAGCAATGCAAATGTGCATAAAGGTCTAGACCCTGAACCACTGACTTCAGTCAAATCAGTACCTTTTTCTTTATGTGGGTCCATTAATTGTAGTGTATCTCTCTATGCACGATGCAATTCAACATTAGTAGCACCACTTCATCGACTTAATTCTGACCAAAATCACCATGATTATCAAGGAAGCTGAAAATTACATGATCTTAGGATGTGAAGCCATGCTCTGACTTCAGTTATGACCTGTGTTGTGTCACCTCTCACCTGCCTTTACTTAAAGCTGCAGAGTTTATTGCTTCACGGGAGAACGACAGTCTGCTGTATGTTTCAAAGTCAAGCCTGTGTTTCAAAATGTGATTAAATGCTATGCAGAAATTAGTAAAAACATAGATCCTACAACTACCATTGCGAACCTAAAACTCTATTCCACTCCTCTACTTGTAAAACCAAAGCTATGTATGATTTAAAGTCAGTATTTCTTAATATCCAATTAGAATTCGAATAAAACCATTAATAGTTCTTTTATAATAGTACTTAGCTTATTAAAACACGTAAAAGGTTTGCTCCCTTGGGTCACTTTTATGGGCCATACATTTAGAGATAAGAAAACAATATCCACTTGAAAAAGGACAAAACCTAGTTCAAAATATGTATTACCATGTTGTTCGCTATTTCACTTCCCATTTTATTTCTACAGTTCAGCCACATGACAAATGACATTTTAAAGAGTGGAATGTTTCTATTACAGAGGGATGGAATGCTGTTCAACTTCAGCTGTATTTTAAATTCACCAGTATCTCTGGACATAAAATTCTACTGCTGTTACCACCCATTAATAAACAAAAATAATTCTCACTGAAGATATTCAAGTGCCTAGATGAAATAGATAAAAGACAATTTCATTTTTTTCCAACTGATGGTCACTGTGCACACTTTTGTACTTTGGAAAATTATCAGAATCTATTGCAAAAAAACCCAACCAACCAACCAAGAAAAAAAAAATCACAAAAAAACCCACCACACAAGAGGCAACTCTGCAAATGCAACAGAGTTAATTTACCAAATTTGGAAACACTATTTTCTATTTATAATGTATCTATAGACACTCCGATACACATATATCTGCATTATAAAATAAATACAGAGAATAATTATTCTGAGACTTGCTGAGCTAGACAACCATTGGCATGCACAGAAAATGACAGTGTGTCCTTTCTCTAGATGATAAATTCAAATCCAGCTAGATAAGCAGGAATTGAACATTACAAATGTCTCATAGTTGCTGACAGTAACCCATATAAAATCAGTGGATCATTCTAGTATGTCACTTAATATAATTTATTTCTGTGAAAAAATCAACTATCTTCATTAGCCATTTCTGACACCTTTGCAACCAGAGGTGAAGTAAAATGCAAGCAGAGCCAATTTTTGCAGAACACCTTCTTGAGGCACTGAAATAATCTAAGTTTGAAACATTGCATTTCAGTCAGAAGGGTTATTAACCCCACCATAATGTAGTGACAGTAGCAGTTGTCATGATGTATTAAAGAACACACGGGTAAAATTAATTTTCTATGCTGGTAGACTTCAGGGAGAAAACATTAGTGCTTAGTGGTCTTAAAAAAAAATTACTTTTGGAAGTCTGACATGAGCTTAAAAGAGTTGCAATGAAAAAAAGAAACAATCTCCCTCCCAAAGGTAAAATTTGGTTTGGGTACTATGGGAAAAAAAGCTGTATATCTGTGTGTCATCACATTTTTAGCCATAACTCACACCTCCTAACAACTGTTTGCAGTTGTGCAAGTTCTCTCACAGTGAGTTTTGTACAACAGGAAAGTTCTGATAGGATTTCTAAAGGCTCCAGCAGCATTTAACAGTGCATCTTATCATAGAGTTATCGAAGTTGGAAGACATGCTTAAGATCATCCAGTCCAACTGTTGATCATCCAGTCCAAACATCTTATTTAGCAAGTACAATTAATTTATGATAAAACACACTAAGAAAGTAAAGCTTGATTTAGATTCAGAAGAAGAATTATGCTTGCTATGCCAAATGTATTTTTTAGGTTTCTTCAACTCTGATACAATTAAATGAACTGTACTTCAAGTAAAAACACACTGACTACCTTAGTTTTGGTGCACCATTTTAATGCAGCATCTTCACCATTTATTTCCTGTAGAATGTCCATTCAGCCCACTCCTACCACCAATGGGTCTTGTTGGGGTTTTTTCTTGTTGTTTTTTTGTTTGTTTGTTTGTTTTTTTATTTTCATATTTTCCATCAGTGGATAGAAGAGACAGTAACTATAATAAATGCCCTCAAAATAAAGACAGAGTGGGAATGACTATTCAAATAGAAACACTCAGCAACTTCTTGCTACTGTACATTTCTGCTGTGAGTATTCACAGCTGTAATTTCTCTTGAAAAAAACACAGACTGTCATTGTGCTACACAGAATAACATGATTCCTGTTAAAATGTTAATTCATATTGATTCATGATAACGCTGCTTTATTACTGCCTGATAATAGGAATGAGCTTTCACCAGTTCTGTAATCAAGCCCTAATATTTTATTGGATGAAACATGTGGTATGCATTTTACTTTTAAAATATTCAGGATGAACTAAGAATGGAGCAAATTCAGTACTCTATAAGAATTAAAAAAAAGATTAAAATATGGTTTTAATGAAGAGCACCTGAGCCCTGTAGAATCGATGTAATAGAAGCATGTAATACTACATGCCAGTAAATAAAAACATGAACATCACTTTAAAAGTGGGAACCTACTGTTACTTTTAAATCTTTGTCCTCAACCTCTATAGAGTGCACTGCCTTCCCAAGTAAGTTAGTTGACTCACTTGAGAATAAACATAATCTGGAAAATAAACAGTCATGGCCAATACCAAATTCAAATTAAAAAAAAAAAAAAATGGAGAGAGAAAAGTAACATTATGATGCTACCCCTCATGGGAATCCAGCTTCATTACAACCATCATTGTGTCTGCCTTTGTCCTTGTCATGCTCTCCTTTCGTGCATGCTATGCTTTCCTTGCTCACTGCATTAATCACTGTCCACAGCTGGTATGATTTAGCTGTGGTTCTGTTAAGAATATCACAGACTGTTCAAAATTCAAGAAGTAAAACAGCGTTTATGAATCAGCTAGAGTTTAATAACACAGTACAAATCTTTGCTAAGTCTTAGGTTCAAATTCCAATATACAAAAATGTTACATAATTCCACACAATATATATGACATTTTTTGAAAGATACCTGTTAAAATTAATTGGACTCTTGAACTTACAGTGGTCATCAGTGAAACTTTACATGCTTAGCTAAAAATGTTATTTTATTATTTTACCAACAATCCCTACCTTTATTTTCTAATTAAACTTCACTATCACCACATGTGACTAAATGGGCCTTATTAACTTCTGATGCAATTTCTGACGTAAAAGCCATTAGTTTCTGTGGTAAAAAGTCAAATGATGTTTTATTTCCTTAGCTTCTATATGTCTTCACCAAGCTGCTTATTGAATTGTCTAAAAATATTAAAAAAAAAAACAAAAAAGCTGAGAAATTTGCAAGTGGAGTCTAGAACACATAAACCTCTCCTCAAAAATCTCTCAACCTTTATATGCAAACCCACATGCAACTAAAACTGTCTACAAGATCTCTTCCCCTCTTTTCTTAATCTCTCTCATACACATTGACAGAACAAATACAAGTCAAAAATTTCAATAGAGCTCTTTCCAATAACACAGCTCAAAAAACCCATCCACTTAGAGCAGGTACAAAAATATTCTGATCTAAGAGAAATATATACGTAGGTATATGATTTTAAAAAAGGAATTTAATTATTAAAGAATCAGTTATTCCTTACTCTTAGAATGTTACAAGTTTTCTTTGCTATGGACCTAACAGGGCTACTTATTTAAGAAGACTGAACCTTGTGTTCCAACAATTAAGAAAATTCTTTTCATACACATATGTGAAGAGCATTTTATCAGTAAAGTGCTGCAGTGCTTACAGCAAGATGTTAACATTCTGGTCAGAATTTTTGTTTTATATTACTCTCCCTTCATTATCACCTGCAAATATAACACCAGAACCAGTAAAAATGGAAGTTAATGCAAATAGACAAGATTTCTCAAGGAAAAAATTGATCCTTTTTCCCCTAGCAACAGGAAACAGGTTTTTAACTATCTACATTCTCACATCAAATTTCAACTAATACATAATGTAATCAATACAATGATACAATATGTTAAATTCTTACGTTTACCCACTGTCGCTTTCATCAGAAGAATAATCAAGCTTCATGTTCCCCTTCAAATATATAGTCTTTGCAGCCATTACTTCTTAAATAGCACAACAGCTGTTTTAGGGACTTGGGGTTTTTTAATGTAATTCAAGCAATATACACTCTCATGATGAGACCCAGAACAAGTATTATCTTTGTGCCCTTTTGGTACATCATCCAATGAAGTGTCACACTCTGGTTCCTGTAGAGTTACATACATTAATTTATTTTTAAGGTACAGTCAGTCTTAGCAATACAGACACACAGTGGGTCAGTCTTGTAATCCATTTATGGGCACTGTTGGTCCACATGGGAATAACCTGATAGTCTCTATCTCCTGTACCACCACTCAAAATTCAAATATCTAACACCTTAACACCTCACACTGAGGCTCAAGGCTCATCAGCCTCCTCCATTCCACAGCTTGTAGAGTACAGATACACCAATCAGTTGTAATCATCACTTATCTTACCATGAGAAATCTCACACATGCAAATAAATAAATAAGTAAATAAATAGCAAAATTAGCATCTTAGAGGAGAAAAAAAAAAAAAAAGGGAGGTTGATAGTTTATAAAAAATATACTAATAGAGATAGGAAAACTGTTCTTGGTCTCCAGAATACATTAACCTATCTCTCAGTGTGTCAAATTTGCGTTGCCACTTCATACACATCATATAAAAAATAGGCAGTTAACTCTCCCCTTACTTTTTATTGAGTTGGATGCTCAGTTACTTCATCTTCATATATGTGCAAATCTAACCCAATTACTCTCTGAAATAGATCAAAAAGCTATCAAGTAGCTTATCCAGATCCTAAAAATATTTGAAGGAAATGTTTTGTCTCCACATAAAAAAGATATGCATAAGCCCTTCTCCAATAGTCTGTGTTCAACAGCTTCACCATCTCTAAAAAACAGATTAGAAAGTCTGTCTCTGAAAGAACTCACTACCTAATACAGCTTGCAGTGCAAATTAAAAAGAATGAAACAACAGCTTTTCCTGATGGTTTCTCCCAGGTCCCAATTCAGTATGAAAAATAAAGAATTCATTTAATCCTTAATTACTTATGATAAAGATTTCTGGATGACAAGTTCCATTATTTACACCCAGTGTCTGGGCACAGATAATACAGTGTTATTAGTTAACATTCTGCTAGAACTACAGTGATTTTCTTTCTCGTGTGTGTGGCATTTTGAAAGGATGGCAGAAATCTGCAGCTGCTCTGCAGTTGATCATATACAGTCACATGAGTTCTCTTGAGAGAAATACCTGACTTCACTACGCCTCCTAAATTGCCCAAAGCTTTACATGGCATTCCCTAACAGACAATAACTGCTCTCTAAAGTATGGGCTTTTCTTATATCTCACCAAAAGACACTACCCATTGCATCGGTGACACTACTGGAGCTGAGTAGTCAGTGTTAAAATATAAGTAACTTCAATAAAGATATGTGATGCCTCGAGAAGAAAACACAACTAGCTACAAAGCTCTTCTGTACAAACAAAAATTACTACAATACTAGTTTAGAAAGACTATGAAACTTCATAAGCAGGTGCTTTGGAATGTAAGAGCCTGGTTAAAAGTCATTTAGGAACTCCAGCATCTGGGCAATACTTAAGGTACTGGGTACTAACTGACTTGTAGTCACTGTAAGATTATTCTCACATGTTGGAATTGGGTGATGATGGATGCATGGAGACAGATGCTCCTTCCCTGACTCCATATACAGATCCATTTTTGTTTAATGCCATGATCTTTCTTCACAAATATGTGAGACATCATTTCTGGAAGAAAATAATGTATAGGTGGGCACACATGATTAGGAACATGAGAACTGTGCAAAGAACACCACACTTGTGATCTCAAGTCTGTTGCACCTCTCCTTGTTGGATCTAATAAAAACGGACACAACTACATGAGTGACTGATTTTAGCTGAAGTTTTTTTACAATGAGGCTGAGACCTTAAAACATTGATACAATTTTATCCATTATAAAATGTTTCTCTTTCTTCATGGAAATACTTATCCTTGTCAGACTGCCCACCAATTTTGCAAATACAATTTACAACATTCCCAACACTTGTTAGGACTTTAACTATCATTTTCATGTATGTGTTAGGAAACTTTTCACTGGTTTGCATTAAAAAAAGATCTTCAGAAGAACAGTTTACATTTTAAACCCTACTTTATTTTTACACTGTATTTTGACCCAAGGCTTAGGAATTGCAGTGAAAGTGAAGAGCCCTTATGAATGGTAACTTCATTCAAACTATTCACAACAGGGTTTTCATTCATAGAATTTTTCTGTACTCTAGGGACAATTAATGTGCATGTGTTAGGACTGCCATAAATATCAACTTTTCAACACCAGAAACACATGTTCCTGAAACAGAAAAAAAGAACTTTGTATACTATAAGTAAACTCCAGGAGCAGTAACTCCTCAAGACCTCAATTACTTAGTTACCTTTATTTCAAATACTTCAAAATAACCTCTGTAGCACTTTGTAAGGTACCAGCCTAAACTCTTAAAGATTATACCTATAACTGAAATTTACAAGGCTGGGATTATAAAACAAAGACATGAAAATACATGGGATGAGCAGAAGGTGGAAAAGATTCTTTTCATGGTATAGAAACAGAGAGGGTACACATTAAAAATTATTTAATAAGCCTGCTAACCTGCATCCTCTTACACATTCCTTGGCAGAACAGAAAAGGCTTTGCAGCTAAATGAACATAAATAAACTCTCCACAGAATCATCAGGTCAAAAACTTTATCATTTGTGTGAAGGAGCCTTACAAATACAAATATTCATAAATATTGGTTTGTGTGGGGTTTTTTTTATAATGTACAAAGGAGGGATTACATAGGTATAAAGAAATGATAACAAAGGCTGCATGATGGATTTTAGATTAAAAGACTCAGTGGTAACCAAAATGCACTAACTGTGAAATTCCAAACTAAGGAAACTGGGAATTTTACTTGGACAGTGTAAGGATGGAGTTGATTCTTGGGGTATTTGGATTAACATTTTCTTTTTAAATTTCTTATGAAGAACCAGAAGCCAGATGTGAACCTTCTAATACAGGAGTCTTTCTCTGAATACATAGTAGAAATGAATTTGAAGCAAAACAGAAAAACCAGAAGCTGACATTAAGTAAAATTTCTACTAATCAGAGACTGGTTTAAGCTCTGCAGATTTTTGTAAATGCTAAGTTCAATTTTTTTTTTCCAGGAGGTGAAAATTTTAACAGATACAGAGACACATAAATACACACACACATAAAAATAAAATCAATTTACCAAAATATTCCATGACATTTACAAGAATAATAGCTTTACCTTTGGTTTAAATTTTTAGAGAAGAATGGAAAATATTTTTATTTTTAAAGAACTTTAAAATATGTTTTAAACAAGGAATAAGAATTATTGTAATTAAATATTTCAAATAATTTAAGACAAAGTGTTTCCCAGATCCTTACTTCTCAAAGATACTTTACAGAACTTATTTAAAAAAAACCAGTACAAAGTAGCTTTCAGAATTGATTCTCCAAAATAATTAAATCCCCTTTATTTATCACAGAAACTCTGGAGAATATACACCAAAAATCCTTAAGATCACGTATTTTTTGAACGTCAACTTTAATTGTCCTCTTACAAAGAAGAAAACAGAAGAGGAAGTTGTAGGGAGACACTGTTTTAATATAAAACTAAGACTACTGTTTGAAGAGGTTGCCATACTTCCTATGATATATATGGGGTAAAAGCTTACCATTCTTAAATTCGAAGACCAAAATACCAGTAAGTAAAGCTAATCACAGAGTCAGAGAATGGGTAAGGTTAGAAGGGATCACTGTTGGGGTAACCTGGTCCAATCTCCCTGCTCAAGCAGGGTCATCCTACAGCACATTGCACGGGATTAGGTCCAGATGGTTCCCGAGTATGTCCAGTGAGGGAGACTCAACAACCTCTCTGGGTAAACCTGTTCCAGTGCTCAGTCATCTCCATAGTAAAGAAGGTCTTTTTCATACTGAAGTGGAACTTCCTGTGCACCAGTTTCTGTTCGTGGCCTCTTGTCCTATTGATTGGCATCACCAAGAAGAGCCTGGCTCCATCCTCTTGACACCCTCTGTTCAGGTACTTACAGACACTGACAAGATGGTATCTCAGTCATCTCTTCTCCAGGTTAAACAGACCCAACTCACTCAGCCTTTCTCTGTAAGAGAGCTGCTCCACTCTCTTAATCATCTTTGTAGCTGCCACTGGACTTTCTCCAGGAGCTCCATGTCTCTCTGGTACTGAGGAGTCCAGAACTCGACACAGCACTCCAGATGTGGCCTCACCAGGGCTGAGCAGAGGGGCAGAATCACCTCCCTCAACCTGCTGGCAATGCTCTTACTAACACAGTTCACAGTGTGCCACAAGGGCATACCAACAGCTCAGGGATTACATGTAATGTTCAGTTAAATGATGTAAATTATTTTCTGATTATTTTTCATATAAAGGGAATGCCTATTAAATGTGAGAATACATTTTAGGCTGCATGAAATACTGTTGGGCTTGTTTTGCAATTACATCTCCTAAAGAAAGAACGCAAAATATTCAGTAAAACCTAAAGATACATTTTGCAAATACTAATCTTACTAGATCCCAAAACCATCTTTTACAATTAAGATCAGGCTTATGTAGTTACCAGGAAGTAAGAGAAGTTCAAAAAAGCCCACCAACATAAAAGAATAGAGAAAAAGACAGAGATGCAATATTTGACTCTATTTACACTACAGGTACTACTTCCAATTTTCACCTAAACCAAAACACTGCTAAAAGGCCTCTTTTTCTTAAAAAAGCAACAAAGACAGACCCACTATCCTGCAAAAATTCCTAATGGACTTATCTTTTTTGTTCTAAAATGGCTTTCTGATTGTAAAACTTTAAATAGGTACTATGTTTTTTAAACGGAAACATGCACTTCAGTGCAGACTGAAATAACAAAATACATATACAAATAGTAAATCATTATTGCACATTTCAGTGCTGGTTTAGACTGAAATAAATTGTAAATCACAATAAAAAGAATTCATGGTACGGATGAATTTTAATATTGTTGCCTGAAATAAAAAAAAGCAACAGAATGAACAACAGTCAAGCTGAGATTGAACATTGCATTGTGAATTCTTTGGAAGAATACAGAATTTCTCAGGGAAGGTTTTATACCTTTCATTGAAAAAAATAATAATGTGCATTGTTTCACAAGGAAAATAAATTATTGGTGGTTGTAAAAAGTTGATTTTTTTATTCCCAAGAATTGCAACAGCCCTGGATGATAGAAGCTAGAATAAAGAAAATTATATGAATAAGTTCACATTAGCAGTACTGAGCAACCCATGGGACACAGCCAGACACATGCCAGGATCCTGAGAGAAAGATACAGATGCCAAGCCACTCAACATCGTATTTGAAAAATTCTGGCAGTAAGGTGAATTCCACAGGAATTCCAATGGAAAAAGGGAAACATTATGCTCATTTTTCAAAATGGTAAAAAGGGGGACTCTGGGCACTACTGGCCAATTTCACCTCCATGCCCAGTGAGATCATGGAAAAGATCTTCCTGGAAGACATATCAAAACAAGGGAGGCACTGGCAGGCTTGGGTACAAGTCTACTGCCTTGATGGGACTATTCAAGTGCCCAGCCACCCTCTGGGGATCAACCTTTCCCTAATAACTCACCTAAATCTCCCCTGATGCAGCAGACACTAATGCTGGCTCCATATCAGTATGAGCCTTACAGCAAGTTTCAACCCTCTCCCCCACAAAACAAAGAAATAAACAAAAAAATTAATCTAATTTTTAGAAGACCACATTCACTATTGCACTTGCATATTTGCAAACATAATTGCATAGATGCATCACCAGGGCCATGTGACTGCATCCATTAACTGAACTATCCCTAACTGCATTTTGGCAGTGAACTAACTGAATTATTCTGGAGTTAAGGTTTTATATGGTATTTGTGTAAATATTGTCTATTAATTTAATAATGTTTTATCTATTATATCATCAGTTAGCTTTTAAAATGTCAGTTCAAGGTTTTTTTAACCTCCTTTGAATTTCCCTAATTATTGTTGCCATTTCAAACCCTCGATAGGTCACCCAAAGAATGGTTTAGACCAAAACTATGATCAGTTGGTCTACTTAATGTTTTGACAAAAGTTTCAGGTGTTGAGTACTGACATTTTTTGGCTTCTTAGGATGACAGTCCCACACAAATTACAAAAGTAACAAACATAAAATTAATCTCAGAAAATTTTCTTAAAAAACGTGAAGAACACTTATGGAAATATTTTTTGAGATGCAGTACAGGGGAAAAATTAGATGTTTTATATAAAATTATTAGTGTATGGCCCTTTAATGGTGACTGCTCTGGTAAAAGCTATCTTTTATGTGATCGAAATAGTCACCTATTGTTCTGAAACACTTTCCTTTCACTTTCCAGAGTACAGGTTCTGTAGCACTGGGGCTTCAGGTACAGACGTGATACTGCAATACTAAAACTAAATTTAAGGTTAAGATTTGATATTGACAGATAGCAGCCACTGATTCTAAAATCTTAGAAAAATATTCAGTGCTTCAAATTGAGTAAATATCTCAGATACTTTTCTTCCGAGGCCTGACTGAAATGATTTTTTTGTGCCTGAGAAGGGAGAATGACAGAGCAGCTGGGTGGGCAGCCATTACTGAGTCAAGATTATCCCATCATGCCTAAGCATAACAATACAATTTACCAAGATTTAAAGTTCGTTTCAGGTCTACAAAATTAAAATCCAGTATTTTAGAGTAAGTATGAATGATTAGGACAGTGTATCTTATTAACTCAATGCAATTGTCTCCTATCACAGATAATTTTAACAGTGGCTTAAAGCAAAATTGTACTAAAACATACAATTCAATGCCCAAACATTTTACTACAGAAAAACAGAGAAAAACATAGCAAATATGAGAGAGGCATCACACTAATAATATACTTTGCAAAATTCCAATGTCATGGACTATATCTCAAGAGCAAAATATTTATTTTGGGAAAAAAAAACCCAACAAAGTTCTTTCTTTAATGTTTGCTCTCTTTTAGGAACAGCATGAGGCAAAATATATTTCACATTCTTTGACCAGTCTACACTGAATATTTAAAAATATTTACAACTGGTTGAAAAGGAAAAAAATATTTAAAAGAAAAACAAAAACAAAAAAAACCCCTTAACTAAGAGTCTATGAATAAGAAATGAAAGAATAATTAAAATAAAGAAAATTATAAATACATACTGTAATGTATGTATTGACAAACTTTTTTTAAATGGAAGTCTCAATTCTTCCTTTGTATACAGACTAACAACTCCTAATGACATCTTCATTGTCTGCAGCTTTGGCCCTAGAACCATTTGCTTAGAACAGTAAAGTGAAAAGCAAGAACCATGGTTAGTAATTATACGTGATAACATTTTGTCCAGCTGATGTGCTTGGAATTAACCACGATTTAATTTGTATTGTAAAATGGAACAGAAGACTGGCTTGTGTGCAAAACTGAATATTCATCTAAGAACAAATCAGTTCAAAGTATAATCAACCATTCACAGCTACCTGGCTTGTATACATAGTAGACATAGTAATAAGCACAGCCTAATGCTGCTTCTGCCTATTGCTTCTTGGAAAATGCTACGAAAATGTACAACAAAATTCTATACTGGAATATCACAAAAGCTAGGTTGACATCAGGATGCTTTTCCTCCTATTTTCTTCAGACAAAACAAATAGTTCAAACCAAATAAATCATCCCAAAGAAGAGCTGAAACTGTATGTTAACAAACTTATGGAAATTCCATAATACAAAATCCCTCATAAAATCCCCTAAATTTAAGAATGAGACTCTTTTACAAAAATACAGACTTAACTGGGTTAATACTCATGCCACCTCAAAAAAAAAAAAAAAGTGTAAGAAAATTATATAAACAATAGAAGAAAAAAAAGGAAAAATGGTTTTAGAGGAATTAAACTAATATATATTTCAGGCAAGTAAATTAACTGCCTTTATCTAAAAATTCTGCATCAATTTAATAAATAAAACTCATAGAATAAATCCTGAATTCTCTCTGTGCCATTATTTCTTCTCAAGATAAATGTACTTAGTGTAGTTCTGTTCAAAGTGCTATTATGTAGGAGTCTCAAGATAGTAGAAATTTTGCTTGCTTATATTTGTTTGCTATGAATAAGGACAGCCTTGGCAAAGGATGTGTGTGAGAAAGGAGCATTTATTGGTCAGGTATTCTACATAAGCATTATGTCTCTGCTAAGTGCCTTTATCAATAGGTATTGTTCCGGTCCTTATTCTGTTTCTCAGGGATTGACCAACAGGATTTTAGCAGATTGGTAACCCAGCCAAAAATAAAGGAACAGAAACAGTAGCTTGATCCGCAGGATGCAAAATGTTCTTAATACATGGCAATATATGGTCTCCAAAACCACAGAACCAAGGAATGCATGCCACTATCAGTGTAGGGAAGACATCCAAGTTTCAACCATCAAGGTTGTTCCTCCAGCTGCCACTGATCCAAAAGAGGGCAGAAACACAAAGATAAATAAATTAAGTGAAGACAGTTACAGCTGTCACATCTCAAATGCGAGGAAGTAAAACAAATGATGGAGAACAAAGAAAATGCTGCTTGTATCATCTGGTATTACTGGTTGACCTCCTTTTCATTCTATGATGTGTTGAAGCACTGACATACCTACTCCACAATATGGCAAAAGGAGAAAAATCACTTATGTGAGCATTCAGACAATGAGACTGTGTGAAAGGCAGGGGGGAACTGGCACAGAGGCAAAAGAAAAATAATGACTGAATGCACAAAAAATTATGCTTCAGGCTGCAATAAGTGAAATGCTGTCAAGAGAAGTCATACTAATGCCACTGTTAGAAGTGTTTGCATGACCCAATGGTAGATTAACTGATTTAATGACATAAAAATGTATCTATTCTATAAAAGACAGTACCTACCAAGATTTTTGTATAATTACAATTATTGTAACCTGTTTTATTATGCAAATATATTTTATATTACCAGTTGTGTTATTTGTAAATTTATTACTGCATGCCTAAAATATAAAATAGGTTGCTGATAAACAGCATAGAAGTAATATGTCTTATTTCACACTTAGTAAAGTTTCACTAACAATAGTATTTATAAATATTATTCTGTCACATTCTTGCATTATTTGGTCCTTACAGAATATCTATGAACTAATTTATTTATTAAGCTGGAACAGCAATTTCATGTCCAATCAACAGTTCAATCAATGCATGTCTAACAATTAAAATGAAATTAACACAAACTATAAATGAATCCCTCAATTTCTTTATAAAACCTACCAGTACCACTATGTGTCTGGAAGATATATGCTGAATAGCTGCATTTGGAGGTTGGTAAAACATATTTGCAGGGAGAAGAAGCTATTTCTAAGACATTTTGTCCTAATCTCAACGAAAGTAAAACAAGGGATAAAAAGAGGTGGTAGAAGCTGTATCAAACTTCTGAATAAACTCAAAAACAATATGAAGTGTATATACTTTGATGTGACTAAAAGACAGTCTGCTACAATATTTCAGTATTTCTCAAGTTTCATCATTGTATTTATCTGCCGGATACTTCTTTTAAATACTTTCAACATTCAGATTAGATTTCAATCACAATGCTTCATTTATAATTTATTTAATCCTATTCTGTATACAGAAAAAGTTGCTGAAGTGGGTGTCAGGAGACTAACACAACTAAAAGTATATATATTGCAACAGAAAATATATTTTACTTATTGATTTCTAACTACTACTGTGATGTCTTTATATTAGAGTAAGAGAAATAATTTTCAAAAGAAACAGATTTCACGTACTTTGAATAATAAATAACTCAAATGCTCTTCGAAGAGAGTTATTCTAGAATACCGTCTATACTGAGACTGTCACTCCATGAGGTAAACTGGAAAATAAAACTGCATGAATTTCTGTGGTTTCTATTACACATACACAAATTTGTCTTTATTAAGACAGATTCACTATTGCACAGAATGAGAGTAATTGATGCCATTTATATTTGTAATACTGCTATAACTACAAAAGGTAATGACCATTTTTATAATTTACATTCTTCTATTGAAATAAAAACTGTATTAAATCCACTATAATAGTAAACCGCCTTTCCACTTGTCACAAGCCTTGCCATTCCTAAGGAAAAAAGTTCCTAAATTATGAACCTATTGCATAGATATTAACCTAGTAAATATGATTTTAGCATTCCATTAGTATACAAATGGGTGTTAATATTGTATCTGATCTGCATTTGAGCTTTGTTCTTAATTGCCAGCAGTAATTAACACACACAATAAGTACATTACACTTCAAAAAAAGGTTGCAAAAGATATCATATATATTGATTTGCTCATATTAATCTCATACGCATTTGTAAAATTTGCATTTCTAACTTAATTTGACTATTTGCTTATTATTATGCATTTCTGAGACTTTTTCACAGCATTTGAGCTTATTTTAAGTCTTGAAATTGATTTATTTACCAGAAGGATTCTTCACTCAAATCCAGAATTCTAGTGCAGATCACTCTTTCTCTTTTGTAATTACAAAAATTTTAGAGAAACACTTTCTTTTGTACTCCAGATATCCATCAATTTCTATATCAGATTATCAGATGAACAGAAAAATACACGTGACTTTTTTTTTTTTTCCTAATTTATTTTTAAGTAAAAGCCTGAGGTAGAAGCAGTAGCTGATTAATCATTATTTAGGAAACATCACACTATTAAACCTAAGTCCCTATACAAAGACAGTTTTGTATTCTAGTGAACACCACAGGATTACTATTTTCAGCAGAAGGAATAGTTGAGGCCTTCAAATCTTTTGTTATCCAATCTGTCATTTCAATTATTCTGAACTATCTACATTTACCTTTTTTCCCCATCTGTGTGTGTGACATTTCATTGATGAGTAACTAAATGCAAGAGAACAATTTCATTCTTCTGGCATACTATTATTTTTACCTGTGAAATTCTGCCACTCAGAAAGAAGGCAAAAATATTAACATTTTTTTGTGATCAGCCCTCAAGTTCCTTATGGCACAGGAAAATAGCCAGCCGAGAGGGATCAATAGAAGGGGTTTTCCATTTTATAACTGTTTTCACCATCATTAAGCAGCTTCCTACCATTTTGCTGTACTTAAATTCCATTTCTTATAATTACTTAGTCTCTTCACAAATGGAATTATTAAATTACATGGCTTCAATGCTCACTAGAGGTCAGCCGTTAATGGCCAAGATGTATTGTGATGTGCATATATTTCTAACCAGTGAGAGAGATAAAGTCTTGTATTACAAAACTTCAGTCATTACTGGTCTTCTGATTCAGTTTTGAAAACAAACTAGAAATTTAATCTAAGAGGAAACAGATGAAAAATCTAAACAGTTTATGACTAATAATTATATAAATTTGATGTCAACATAAAATCACAGTATGATTTGGGTTGGAAACTACCTCAAACATCACCTACTCCCAACCCTCCTATCATGGGCAGGGACGCCTTCCACCAGACCAGGTTGCGCAAAGCCCCATCTGACCTGGCCTTGAACACCTACAGGGATGCAACATCCAGAACTTCTCTGGATGACTTTTTCCAGTGCCTTGCCACTCTTTACAGTAGAGTTTCTTCCTAAGATCTAATCTAATTCTACTCTCAGTTAAAAGCCATTCCCCATTGTCTTGTCACTACATGTCATTGTAAAAACTCCCTCTCCAGCTTTCTTGTAGGTCCCTTCTTTAGCTACCGCAAGGCAGGTCTAAGGTCTCCCTGGAACCTTCCCATTTCCAGGCTGAACAGCCCCAACACTTTCAGTCTGTCTTTGTAAGAGAGCTGTCCCAGCCCTCTGATCATCTTCGTGGCCCTCCTCTGGACTTGCTCCAACAGACCTGTGTTACTCTTATGCTGGGGGACGACACTGTGTTGGACCCAGTACTCCAGTTGGGGTCCCACAAGAGCACTGTGGAAGGCGAAAATCACCTCCCTTGACTTGCTGATTATGCTTCTTGATACATACAGTCCATAAATAATAGAACCTTAGAGTTCTCCTTCAACTCTTTTTAAGCAATTTTTACAACAGAATGCTGTACAACTAAAATAATTAGGTACAGTCATCCCCCTTAAATATTACTCTTTCTTGAGTAAGAAACTTCATCAGAAAATCTGAGAAGCAAAAAATAAATGCAGACATATTAATGAAAATCAATTCCTGATTTAAAATAAAGTTGGTTTGAAATGAAAAGTTTGTTTTGCCTGACATTCAGTAGGAAAATATATACTCAAACATAAAAAATACACTTTTTTCCCATTATTAGAACAAGTCCAAGCAAGTAAAAAAAGAATGTATTCTGTGCATTACACAATTTAAATTCATTGAACTCATGGTATATTTACTTCCGTAAAGTAGTAAATGATACAACTTTTTAATCTATAGGTTTACAACACAGATACTTGAGAAGGTAAAACACTAAAGGCAGTGTTCAAATGGTATGTATTTTTATTAAATGGAGCTTCAATAGTCTGGTTAAAACTTAGTACTGGTATGTACTGAGCATGCACTGTGTCTTTTTAACTGATACCTACTTAGCTTTTATAGCTTTTATTTTAAATGTACTGAATTAATTTGTCAGTGATTTACTCCCTGCCTTTGGAACTCTGATGAGTGCTTCACACAGTGTGAATTTAGAGGAAGGTGTAAGTTCCAGACCCTATAATTTTATTAGGATTTTTCCAACCGATTTAGGTTGTGCAGGATTTCACCCACACACTGAAAGACATTTATTATATAAAAAACTGAAGGTATATTTAGGAAAAGAGAGATCGTTTCTTCAAATACTATGTTCCTTAGAACTCAATCATGCAGTCGTTTGCTATATTGTAAGTGCCATAAAAATGCCTTGTCTAGACTTTGAAAGGGCAGACTATAGTTTTGCATGTTCTCTCTCTCCTACTTGTTTTTTCCCTTAATGATTGCATACAGTTGTGTTAACACCAAGTTTTTGGTTTGCTTTGCATTGTGAATATTGTGATGTTCATTTTTTTATGCAAAAGAAATCCAATCTATTATTAAACTTCCATTTTTTCTCTCATTGTTTGTGGTGTTAAGGAAATACAGTAGTTTTTTGATAGCATAAGGTTTCACATTTTTATCTCTATCTCAATAAAATTAGTGGGCTTAATAATACTTTACTTCCATAGTCAACAGTTGAAATACAATGTGAAAATTCTTAAGAGCATATTGAAATTTAGCTATTAATTTTCATAGAACCACAGATTCACTGAAGCTGGGAGTCACATCTGGAGAATGCTGAGACCTAGGTCAGCTACAGAAGCTTGCCTAGAGTCATGCTTTTTTCAGTTTTAAATATCTCCAAGAATGGAGTCCACAAACATTCCTGACAACCTACTCCAGTGCTCAGTTAGTCCTGGAATAAAAGTAGTAACAACAATAATAATTTTAATAATTCCTTACATTTTAACAGAGATTCACGTGCCTCCTGTGCTGTCAACTAGGCATCTCTGAGAAGAGTGTGGCTCCCACATCTTCGTAGCCTACCATCAGGTATTTATATATTCATGGACAAGATCTGACTCAGCTGCCTCTTACCAGGCTAAACAGTCCCTGCTCTCAAATTCTCTTTGTATGAAGAGTGTTTCAAACCCATCACTGCCTTTATGGGCCTTCAATGGACCCACTCCAGCATGTCCATGTCTCTCGTACTGAGAAGCCTAACACTGTACCCAGCAGTCCAGATGCACCTTACCGGTGCTGAGTAGTAGAGAGGGACTATCTCATTCCTGGAAGATACTGGCAGCCTTTGTCAAACGATCACACAGTTGATTTATGATCAAGTTTTTGTCAACCAGAACTCCTAGGACCTTTTCTGTCAGGCTGTTTTTCCAGCTGGTCAGACTCCAGTGTGCAAGGGGTTGCTCCTCCCCATGTGCAGGGCTTGCCACTTCCCTTTCTTGAACCTCATGTGGCTCCTGTCAGTCCCTTTCTCTATTCTGCCCAGGCCACTTGAAACGCTACCTTGTGCACAGCTCAAGATATTTATATTTAAGATAAAATATCTTAAAGAAACAAATATAAGAAATTCTCCATTTTCATTTTATTTCCCTAATTTCCTGAGGAAATTCAAGGAAAGGTTACTGCGAATGTTCAGACATAGATTAATGGAATAGTCATTAGAATTTTCGCATAAAGTATCCAAACCTCAAGAACTGCTTTATTTACAAGACGCTTCCAGGATAGAATCACAGAATCATTTAGTTTGGAAAAGACACTAAGAACATTGAGTCTAAAACTTAACCCAACATGGCCAAGTACACCCCAAATTATATTCCTAAGCGTCACATCTACACATTGTTTAAATATCCCCAAGGATGATGACTCAACCACTTCCCTGGACAGCCTGTTACAGTGCTTGATAACCCTTTTTTAGTGAAGAAATTTTTCCTAATACCTTAGATATCTTGCTTGAAACAAAATTGCCAACTCTTCTCATAATAAGCCTGAGAATCAGCCACTGTCAGTGATGTAGTTTTCAAAAGATTTCAAAATATTTTGATTCAGTTCTAGCTGTTCAGTATGAGCTGAAGAGTTGTTTGAACAGTACTAGCTCATACAATATTAGATGATAGAGTATTAACTGAGACAGTGCTAGCTGACCAAAATTACTAGAAAAAAATTTTCAGTCACTGAATTTGGCACACAGACTCAAAATTATAACTCAGGACCGGTCAGTGTCCAATCTGGTATTATCAAAGCAAAATATTAACCATTATGCACTCAAAATACTTTTATTGAGATACACATCCACAAAAAAAACCCTACACAAACCCATGAACAATGAAAATTAATTGTTAAAAAATCCAGTCAGATCTCTACAATGAACTCAGTTACATGGCTCATTATCCAGCATTAATTAGCTACAGTCAGCTTGGTATTGTCTCTCATTTTTCAGTGAGGAGACACACATAAGATGCAGTTTGTCTGAAAGGATAAAACAGGCTCAGTTAACCCCTTCCGACTGCTGTTCATGTTGGAGTGCTGTGCACTGACTTCATGCCTCTTGACAGCACAACTGCCACAAATTAAGAACTGCATGAAGAACTGAAATGGCAGGTCTTAGGGGATCAAGCAGGAAAGCACTAAGCTTTATTGTTTGTTAGCAAAGGAAAAGTGCCAATCATTTAATAGCCTAATTAAGATAATGAACAACAGCAAGTCTACAATCGATTAGGTTTATACAAACTTTCTCTTTTCAGGATAGGACCCTGAGAACTACATTCTTCTTACAGGGAGTTTGTATGAAGGATGTGATGCTTAAGTATGAGAAAAATTGTAACAGAATCAATGATATTTATCATTCAATGATATTATGCATTAATATTTAAAAAAAAGAATGCAGAGAAGAAAAAATACAAAGCAAACCAAAACTTTACCATAATAACAAGTCTACAGAGTCCAGAGTCTAGCAAACTGGGAAAATACATTACATTTTAGCAAAATTACAATTCTTAAAAGGAAAAATTTTTCTTTCTTTTTTTTTTTGTTTTGTTTTTTTGCGGAAGGAAAGAAATAGAATGCCTGTGCACAATTACACTCCCTTTTGAAAAGGTCTCCCTAGTCTCAACAAATGAAAAATTACAGTGTGGCTTCTTTTTGTGCCATTAATTAGAGCTTACCCTTTTTTCATTGAAAGTACTGAAAAATCAGAAAAGAAAGCAGAAAAGAAGTCTTGTCTGTTTGACTGCCTGTCTGATCATACAACACAGATACCACCAAAAGGATCTTTGTGATTTTTGATAACATTCTGGTCAGGCAAAAATATCAAAAATCAGAAAAAATGAAAGAAATCATTTGGATTTGCATATGAGGGAAGCAAAGAGCCTACTCCTTAAGCCTTTTGTTGTAATGCTACTTTGCTGACCTCTAATGAGGTTCTGCAACTTACATGAAATTTCTTTGGTGAATTTTTCAGCCTATTATTACCACATGGCTGCTCCAGCTTTGTTTCTACTTAGTGATCCATGACTGACAACATTTCTGTACCAGATTTTATAGACATTTATGAAAACTGGTGCTTATTTTTGACCCTCGGAGAGGAGTGAGGAAGCTAGTAGGAGAAAGAATAAAAACCAGCTGAAGTGGGAAAGGAAAGCACAGGAAGACATAAAAAGGGTAAAAGAAGGATACAGGAAATTTGAATTGTTTCACTAACAGGGAGGAGACTCACAGCACAGCTGAAAAACTGGGATTACCCTCTGGTGCCACAGAACATAAGAGTGGTGAAGTTCAGGCATGGTATGTTGCCGGGCTTTGCAGATACACAGCATTCCTTCTACATTCCACCAAGGCCAGCAGAAGAGTAGGTCCTCAGAGGAAAAAGGATGCCTTCTCAAAGCAGAAAATATTTCCCTCTTCTCCAGTCAGAATGCATTCCAGCTTTGCCGGAAGGAAACTGGGCCACAGACTGTAAGTGAAAAATCACCCAGTAGTGTGGGTGTAGGGACAGTACACCTGTTGCCCTAAAGGTTACGCAGAACTTGGGGCTGAGTACTCAGATTGTGACAAAAAAAAAGATTACCAGAGAATCAACACTATTTTAAGACCATAAATTCTACTGACTTTGTGCAATTTAGGGTATTTTGCAAGAAGAAGGAAAATGCATTAACTACCAGAGAAATACTCCCCATACCTTTAAAAGCTTTTACATTAGGAGCATTTAGAGATAAATACTAGAGTGGTGATATTTAAATTACCCTAAAAAAAATCTGCAGTTACATGCCATTTGTAATTTCATTTCTTATTCGCCTTTAAATCATTTCTATGTTAAAAGTCTTTCCAGGACCATGTCTGCATTCTAGAGGGGAAAAAAAATATTAGAGTATAACTTCCCCTCCAGAATAAGTAGTAGCATAATTTATTTATCTGAAAGAAATCTTTGTTGTTGCAATCAGAAATTAGTATCACTGAAATATTTTTCCCAGAGCTGAAGATTTTTCTTAAAACTTCAGCCTCAAAGCATTTGAGTATATGTGACATTAGCATTTGGTATGAAATACTACCTTTTTTTTTTCTGAATCAGTTCTTGGAAACACATTACAGTAGCCTTCTAAAATAATTGGTCTTTATTTATGAGATCCTGGTGGCTATAGTACTACTGTATGGTGAAAGGTATCAGCTTTCCTTCCAGTTGTGCACTACCTGCCCTAGAAGTATTCTCCCTAACAGCAAGAAGTGCTTGACTACATTAATGACTTCTTTTTCCTCAAAAAGAAATTCTGAAAGCTATTAAAATTTGTCCGTAGTGTTTGAATATACTTGAGTAAGGCAAACAACTACAAATAAGGATTATTAATCTATATCCTAAAAGTTAGCTTTGGATCAGGTACGAGGGTGACTGTGGTGAAAAAAACATAAGAAACAATCCTGCTTTGGAGACAGTCTCCATATAGATCCTCCTCTTGCCTACGGTCAGATGTCTAACAAATATTATTTTGAGACTGACCTGTGCACAAGAGATAGTAGCCCTTTCTGTTTCAAGATATCAGTAGATCAAGCAGAAGAGTTTCTACATAAAACAGCTGCAGTTTTACATTCTGTTCACCCCCTAAGAAGCAATACAATTAAGAAAATATTAATATGTAATTAGAAAAAATTAGGCTTGTTGACATGAGAAAGATTTTAAGGGCCACACATTTGACACAGTAAAAACTGAGAGGTGTAGATTTGGTCCTCTTAAGTTAGAGAATCTTTTTTTTACTCTCACTGATCCTTCAAATGCTTTCTCTGTAAAATGGAAAGACATGACAGATCTATTAACATCAAAGAAATCCAAACTCTTGATCTTCAGGGTCTGAGAGTAGTGTGTGTTTTCCCCCGAGGTTAAAGTGTATTTTGCAATAAGACACTGAACCATGCACTCACAGATAAGAAAAAATGCACACACACAAAAAAATCAGATGGTAAAGACTTAGTAGATCTGCTCAGTGGCAGAAATAAATATTTTTTTAACATAGGTATTTATAAACTATCAGTTAAACAACTGCACATATTAGAAAGGAATTCACACAAAAATACTGCTCTATGTCACACTGAAAAGAAGGTTTGGTACGTTCCAGACAAAAGCTGGACTTTTCTGGCTATTAAAAGGGTAAGCAAATCAAGCCATCCTGCTGCACTTGGTGAAATGAGAATAATTTGGTTGGAAGTTCTAATATTTTCATATAAATAAAATCTACAAATTTTATTCACATATTCCAACTTCTCTACTTCAAAATCCAATACACAAATTCATGGGCAAGTTTAGTTAACAATCTTGTAACATATTCACATTTATTCAGAAGGAAAAAATGAAGCAGAAAATTGAAAGAGCAGTGGAAATGCATTTACTAATATTTAGCAGTAAATGTAAGTTATATAGCTTTGAGAAGAAATGTTCCATTTTTTTTCTTTATATCCTACACTTGATGCACGAAAAATCCAGAAAGATTAAGAATTTAGTTTATCAATACTTTAGCTGCTGTTCAACTGTGTATACATAACCTACCAGTTATCTAAATTGAGATCAATCACCAATTGTCACAAGGTTTTCAAGACACCAAATGAGCTCCTACTGTGTGTAGGTACTGAGCTACTGTCAAATAGTATATATGAGAATATATATAGTATATATGAGAAAAGTTTCCTAGAGACTTTCTGCCATGGGAAAACCCCTCATATTTTTCACGTAAATCTAAAAGCTATTTTTAACATACTCGTGTTATCCACACCATTATACATATGAGTCTCCAAGTACCTGTTTTTACTGCACTGTTTTTAGAAGTCTATAATTCATGAGTAAAAACCAACACTAAGCTGCTAAAATATAAATAATCAATCTAAGAGAATCACGTTCAGTTAACTTATAATTTTAATAAGTGTCTTTAGTAACAAATTTATCTTTAATCAGTATATTGCAAATTGCAAATTATTTTAAAGTAATTTAAATTAGTTCTTTATAAGATATTTCATTTTAAAAGCAACTATACACTGTTCATATTTTAAAGGAAAACCTTATCCATTTCATCTTAAAAGCTGGACTTTGGAATAGATAAAATGTCATCTTCCTGAGATGATGTAGGATCTTTCTGAGTTGCAGTTTACCTCTAATATTTTAGGATGCATACATCTTTAGATGCTACAACCTTTAAGTCACTTTCATCAGGCCAGAGATATTGAAAAAGGTCAGTGAACATGTTACACTTCTTAATATGAACAGTATGTCTGAAGATGAAGGTTTATAAAAAAGAAGAAAAAAATTAACTAGGATTTCCCACTAATGTACTCCACCTGTGAACTGTAAAGCATCAGAAGGCATCCTGTAAAATAAGCAACACACACACACACACACACACACAGAGCTGGCATATATGTGTTCTCTGCCAACTGTAACAGTCCTATTGTCATTTTCCAAAATAACAAAATGCATTTGCTTAAATGCTTGCCATTGCCTTTCATTTCACTTCCTAGCTTTCAGTTATACCAAATTGTGATATAATTGTGATATAGTGAGATACATGAATTTCCAAATCAGCTTTTCTGGAAAAAATACAGTGTGGCTAAACAGTAGTGAACAATTCCTGTTCATTATATATTTCTGAGTCTAAGAACATAAAGCAAATGCCTTATTAGGACACACTAAGTCTTTGTAGTCTGCCACCACTCTCCAGCAGTCTCAAGAGAAGGTGCTATCTGGGCATATTAGCCTGGGCAATTTTTGAGGTCCATTCTCTTCGTATACCTAAGCATATTAAAGCTGGAATTCCTGTTTGCTCTTTTAGCACTAATTTACCGATCTACTGTACATGGACTTTTTAAGTTCTTTAAAACTATAGACAATGCCTGCCTCCACAAAACTCAAGAGAAAATTCTCTCTTTTACTGTTTTTTATCAGTCTTCTACTAAATTCCCCAAACACCACAGTTCTATTATTATGGGTAGGTGGATACCTATTTTGTTTTCACTCTATTACCCTCAGAATTTTGCAGAACTCAGCCATAATCCCCACAACCCAACTACATAATCATTTCTTGAAAACGGAAGAGTCTCCGCATTCTCAGTCCCTTCTCACATGGTAGCTGTTCCATCCCCTGGACCATTTTAGTTGTCACTGTAGTCATCTCATTTCATTCAGTTCTATTTTCTTGAGATAGGTATATCAGACTGTATTCTAGAATTAAAGAGACGGGTGCACTAAAGTTTATACCATTTCCAGTAATCTCCTCCTCTCCCTTAGTTCCTCACATAAAATTACTCATAGATTTAATACTAGTTCTATCTTTAACATTAAAAAAAAAAAAAAAAAACAACAAAAAAAACCACCACCAACAAAACCTCCTGAATTATCCTTGTCACTTCTGTAATGAGCCTAGAACCTTGTTTACTGTCTATAAAATGCACCAAATCTGAATCTGAGAATATTCAGATATATAGTAGCAAACTGACATTTAAGGACTCTCATACAGTAGTTACAACGTAATAGTCCCAAACTAGCTAGTAGATTACCATTAAATTCTCCTCAGATTTATTAAGCAAAATCATCTATTGCAACCTCCATTTTCTCAGAAGAAAATATATACCTATCAGCTGAAATAAGCCTTCATTTTTATAAACAAACTTATTACCAAAGATGATAAAGCATTTTTGTAATCCTGAATCCATGTTTTTCTCTTCCTTGTATTTTCTCCAGTTTGACACCAAACATTTTAGAATGAGAAACCAGGACTAGATTTATACTGCATTATTATCCTCACTATGACCATATATGTAGGCTTGTCTTTCTAATCCCGTTTATCCTACCCTTGCTTTTCAATCAAAAGATGTTAGACCCTACAGCCTCATCTAAACACAAGGAACCTCTTTTCCTCAAAAAATCCAGGTCATTTTCAGAATAATTACATTTAAAGATACTACTCTCTTTCTTGTTGTTAAAATGCATGCTGTTTTACTAGAACAGACCAATTGACTACTTCTCTTTTTAATCCAGACATCACCTGCCAACGTTCTTAACAATTATTTTATAGATTTTTCTGAACCATATGTGAAATCATTGGAGGAAAAAGATGACCCAGGTGGAACTGTCCTGGAAATGCCCATACCTCATTAACCCTCACTGCCAGAACAAATTTCATGTTGTTTCTGCCTCCTTCACAATTGAGTGTGCCAAAATAAAATCAACAGCAGTGGAAGCTCTCTTCCATCCATATGCTGCTACTGAAATAGGAAGTACAATGAGCTTTACAAACTAACTTAAAAATCAGCTCTTAAGCAGACACTGGAACAAAAACATTATCCCCTTAAGTTTCACAGATACACTTGGGGGAAGAATTTCTATCCCAACATAATAACTTTTAAACTTCCTTTGAATTTTCTTCCTGAAAACAGCCTTGTTGGGAAAAGGCCCTCAAAATATATTTTTTGTAAGGAACTTGAGAATGTGGTAAACATTGTGAAATTCTGTTATTTGCTACTATTTTGCACAGCAAGACCAGGTCCAAAGTGTTGTTTACAGTCATATCCCAGAATTTCTTGTGAAGTGAAATGACCATATGGCACACATTTTTGTTTCTCCTTGTATAAGTGTTAATTGTTGATTGTTTTTTACCAATATATTCAATTATACAACATGAACTCTGTAATCATCAACTGATATAATTCTACACTCATTTCTCTAGTAACACGTACCCTACAGTTTTGTGTCATTCACTGAAAGTCACAGGAGCAATCAGCACACAACTTTAAATGTTTAAATGTATTTTATAGCAATTTGAAGTCAACATGTAACTTTATGCTTCACATTACTACCTTTAGAAGGAAGCAGTCAAATTGATTTATTTTGCACCAACAAAAATTCATTTAAAAAACTGTGCATATTCACAAAAAATTTAAAGGATTAAATTAAAAATTATTTACGTAACTGTTTTGAACAAATGTCGCTTCAAGCAGATACTACGTAAGACAGAAAGACCCTATACATCAGTTACTTTGGCAGAAGGGAGTTAC
Source organism: Empidonax traillii (assembly GCF_003031625.1). Lineage (NCBI taxonomy): Eukaryota > Metazoa > Chordata > Aves > Passeriformes > Tyrannidae > Empidonax > Empidonax traillii. The sequence continues at coordinate 1,519,786 of NW_020955276.1, forward strand.
TGAAAGACAGGGTGGACAACAGGGAATGGTGACCTTCCTACCTATGTTCAGATATTTATAATTTGCTAAGGGTGTCAGAAATTCCCTACTGAAAAAGATGCTGCTACTCAAGATTCTATCTCTATTTCAGCCAGTGAGGGTTAAACCTCAGACAGGGGGTAAAAATACTTTGAACCACCACAGTTATTCTACTGCGCAAATATAACCTAAAAAAGTCTAAACTTTTTATACTGCTATTTCTCCTTTCTTTTCCCCTAAGAATTTCCCTAAATCAAGACTATGACATGTACTTCTAGTAAACTTTTCAAGTATACAGACATGTTTTTAAGCAATCTAGCAGACACACTGGAGTTCAGTGCCAGTTCTGACATAGGAATATTAATGACCCACATTCCTTTATCTGCCAGTGGTCATTACTGGTGCTGCAGGGAATTATACACAGTGAGATAACTATCCATATTGTAGTTTCTCCAGAAACACTTTCTGTTAAAAGACAAAATTATTCTAAATAATGTGGGTTCGTACAACTCTATAAGGCCATTAAAATACAGTTCCCTTATCTAGATTTCTTGGTGTCTGGAAAGATTGGAAAGCCTGGATTTCCTGACCCTGTTTTATATATGCTCCAGAAAATTCAAAAGATGTAAGGCTTTCATACTTGGGGGAACTTTACTGCCTCTACAGTCACCTACAAGTGAAACTGCCAGGGCTTAAAGGCTTCTCAGGACTTCATAGCCCAGAAATCACCTCTGTTCAGTGCTCTGGTTTTCGAGGTAGGGGCCTTCAACTACCTAAATTAAAAAACAGCTGTGAAAGAGGCACAGCAGCAATTTTCAAAGCTGCAGAGATGACCAAAGACCACTCTGCAGTTTTTCTTCAAAACCCTGTTAATTCTGACTCTACACTTTACAAAATACACATAAATCTTTTGTTCGTATTACATTCAAAATATTTGGTTATGTACAGATCACGTTTTTAAAAACTATGTGAACCGAACAATTTTGTTCTTGAAGCAGCTCATGATTTTGCTATTAATAATTTACAGCAAGTTAAACAGATATGGTGGTAGTTATGGCTACTCTTAGAATGAAATAAATAAAATTTTCTTCACTGTAAGAACTTGGAAAATAAGGGATAAACCCTGGTTTATGCAAAAAGCTGTATTACTTGTAGTTTCTGCAACTAGCTCAGTATGTTTGGAGTTATCACATAATGTTTTCGCTTTCCCTGATTCTTCATCCCGAATATCACATTTTTTCCAAAGGCTTCACTTTGCTGCAGAGCGAAATGAATACATCTAGAATGGTTTGGTATAACTAGCTGTCCCACTTTTCCCTAAAACTAAAACTTTTGAGAACTGATGGGTAATCTACTTGACATATGTTAATATCATAGTTAAAAAGTGCAATATAAAATTACTCCTACAGTAGTATATAATCAAATCAACTGAAAAATGTCGTAAGGTTGAACTGAAGAGAGCATATAAAAAATCCTTAAAATAAAACAACATATAACAAAATCAGAAGCTTTTTTTTTCCCCCACAAAAAACACTCCATATTTCAACTCTCCTGCATACATCCCCATTACTGAAAGGAGTAATGTAAACAAAGGGATATATCTTAAACAATCTTGCTATTCAATTATTGAATGCAATAATTGAAATTGTCTGTTCAAAGATGTTGGAGTTAAAATACAAATCTAATATGAAACAAATTTAGTCCTAGTTACCAAAGGCACATGTATGAAAAGCATAAATAACACCCACATTGGGTTTGCCTGCATGTAGTGTTTTTGAAGCTTTTCTGGAATAGTGGGGGGTTTTTTGTGTAAACCATGTATGCCCACTTGCAAGACTTACTATAATCTCCTTCTATAAGTTAATTACTTTGAAAGATCTGTCCAGGGTAGTTTAGGGTTGTAGATAACTGCTTAGAAACAGAATTTCAATGTGGACTGCATGAATGTGTTTCAGCTTGCTGAAGAACACAAAAAATTTTTAAAGGGAAAGAGTGGCACTAGCAGGGAAAAACAGGTGTTCCTTAAAAATCAAAATGAAAAACAACAAGTGGAAAAACAAAAAATATAGAGGAAAAATTGGTTTTACCTATACTAAAATACTGTCTTTAGATCCTATTTCAATAAGAATTTGTCTTGACCACCCCAACATCTGTTATCTGTAATCACTGTCAGATTTATTTTAGTCCTGTCAGAATTATTTTAGCCCTTCATGATCCTGGAGTAGAGAAAACAGCATGATGGTAACAAAAACATATACATTACAGCCAGAGAGAAAACTAAGAATTATTCACATTTAAACAGCTGGGAATGGAAGCAATATAAAACTAATGTATTGTTTATGGTTAGCCCTTATATAGTATATGTGTATGTATATATGATTTGCCCTTGTATAGTCAACTGCAAACACTTCTGCTGAAGGAAGAAAGAATTGTCGCTTCTCTTCTAAAATAGCATCTCAAAAAAAAAAAAAAAATCAAAAGAAAAATATCAGAGCAGAAGCTATGTAACCAAGAATGAAGGAAAAGCATTAAATAGAGAAAATGACTGGAATGCAGCAGAGAATTTTGAAATGCTAGTAACCAGGTCTTTCTCAGTCTGGAAAAGGAATAGGATGCACAAGAATGAACTTAATTACTAAAGAGCAGGAGGTTTATCTGCAGAAAAGTATTTTATTCTATTAATACAAATTAGACTCCTAATTTTAAAAACTAGGATAGTAGGAAAGACCAGGAGTAACCCTTTCAGAAGTATTTTATATTTCATATATTTCTCTGAGTTCAGTGATTAACTTGATATTTGGCAAAGTCATAAAGAGATAACAGTATACCATATTAGACAGTTCGAAAAGAAATAGTCATCTCTGAGTCTCTGAAACATACATGCTTCTTGTTATTAAACAAATGTACCTGCAGAAGGCTTCTAGAAAGTTATTCTTCTGCTAGTTCACTTAGAAAATATGAAAAAAACCATACTTTTCTTTTGATAAACAACACTACATTACTAATATCTCAGCAGTGGTGAAGAACTGGCTTAACACGGTTGCCATCTACACAACTGAGAACAAGGTACCCAAAGAAAAATACTGTAAACTAGCAGATTGCAGTTCTACAAAAAAGAAGACAAACATTTTCTTTCTGCAGCTAAAGCATGCTTTCTTCCTTCTTAGTGTGCACAGAAGCTACAAATACCAAATATAAAAGAAGGCTCTAAAACATCACGATTCTTGAGATTTTTCACTTCTTATCCTCACAAGTAAGACTTCATATTGCTAACAACAAAAGGTAAGAGAGTTAAGGTAATTTTAGCACCTTTCAATTTAGCTTACTTTGCTCAGCCAAGCATAAGTTTAGTTTCCAGATAAACAGTAAGAATCAAATAATGTTTACACATATAAAGTGGCACAGTGCAATCATCTAGTCCACCAGAGAAATCAGACTTCCATCCTGTATCCCTTGAAGAAATGGCCACAGGAGAGTTTATCAACCCATGCCAACACATTTCAGAGGTCTTTCACAAAACACACAGATACCTCATTCCCTCCCTCAGCTGTTAAAGTTGTATGTAAATACAAAAGTTCTAAGGGCAACCTCTTCAACAGCATTAAGCAAGCTTGTTACTTGGATCCCACTCACAGTGATTTCACAGTGAGATTGGAAGAGTATGGGTTCCTTATCCGTTTGCAATTACTCTAGAAAGTGTCCAATGCAGTCTCAATGTCAGGATATATACCCTTTCTTCTGCGGTACCTTGATGTTAGCAACAGAAAAATTATGAGGAGGAAAAAAAAAAAAGGAAGGCGTGGCCTTTACATGGTGATAGACAAAAAAGCTGATAACTATTTTGTTCCCTTTGTCTCACCTTCTCTGCCCTCCCCTTCAATCCCTAAAAGGAAGTAACGTGGTCCTGCCACTCTCTGTGAAGAAGTTCAAGAAGAGCATTAAACCAAAGCAGGGTCGGGGACCCTTTTGGAAAGAGCTGTACAAAGAGGAGCAAAAGTGTCTGCAGGAGCAGAGGATAGACCAAGACCAGCACAGCAGGAATTTTTCTTCAAGTGAGAAGGGCTAATCATGGAAGAAGACACATCTTCCTGTATTTCTACGCAAAGAAGGCTCATGGATGCTGTCCTATCTCTCATCCAGGCCATAAAATAAATATGTCTGTGGAGATTCAGCATATCTTCCAAATAAAGTGTGGTATGTGACTCTATTGTGTCTCCAAAGAAAATGGTAAAATAGAAAAACATTAATTTACAACTCACAATAAAAATGCAATATTAAGTGAAGTCACATAAACACATATATGACACAATTTAATTTGTACCATATAATGTATACGACCTGTATGTATGTAATTATCTAAGCCATTTAAAAGCCTGTGAATATTAAATACTTCAGAATCATAGTCTCATTCTGAGAGTAATGCTCACGAAAGATGATCTCTGTGCATCTTACAACTTTTAAAATAGGTGAAATACAACAACTGCAAAACCATCCAACATATGGGCCCACTTCCCAATTAATTATTTGTTGGCTAAAGTGTTAAAATGTCCTTGGCTTCACCTTAGACACAATCATCCCAGCTGGTCATTATCTATCTGGAAAGGGGCCAAAGAATCTCAGCAGCCAGTACTCAAAAAACATGTATGTTTTGTCTTTATTTCCCCTCATTTACTTCACTTTCATATAGCTACACTTAAAAAGACGGAAGGATTATTACGCATGAAGCGAGAAAGATTTTGTATCTATTTTACTGCTGTAACTCACTATACCTGGAGTGCAGGCGATAAGTGGAGTGATCAGGAACTCTTCAATACACATTTACTGAGAACTGATTCATTCAACCTTACTATTTCTTTTATTCTATGTTCCTACTTAACGTGTGTGTGGTAAAACACAGAAGTATTCTAAAGACAGAGCTGGAACAAAGTTATCAATTGATCATGTATCTGCATATAGTCAGGAAGATTCAATAGGAAAATATCCCTCAAACAAGTGAATGTTAACAGTCAGTTTGCAGCAAACCCAAAAGTCAACTTGTAGTAAACCTGCAGATCAACAGGTGGAAAGCAAATGGCTTTTCACATTTGCACATTACTTCTGCAAGAAGCCACAGGACAGCTGAGAGAAGGAACACATGTAAACAAGTCAGACCTAATGATTTCCTAATTAAAAAGAAGATATTATCTCCCCATTAATAGACAAACTAATTGACCAAAATCCAACAGCTTCCCCTCAGTACAAGCAAACATAGGTGCCTTTCCTCACTGAACTGTCAGACGTTTAGGTCAGCCACTAAGTCATCAGTTCTGCTTGATTTGTTTGGATGCTGTACTCTGTGACAGCTGTCGGAAATAATACATTAGAACAGCTGTTGTGGCAGTTACAAAGGAACTGGAATTTTAATTGGACTGGATATTAATTGGGAGTGGGATTTTTTTTAACCAAAGTAAAGAAACAGTTATTCAAAGAATGACAGATGTCTTTAAGGTATTTGACCAATGTCTAGTAATCAAGGTTGGTCTTTGTTTTGACTATGTAACTTTGTAGCAATGGTCTCCACCATCTTAGTATGAACCATCAGATGCTTAAGAAAAGGGGAATTAAAAAGAAAAATAGTACAAAAGTTGTGTAAGCAATCCTTTGCAAACACTACTTATGATCTACAGAGGACCTCACAGTTTTTTAATAATTACTCAAAAAGAAACGCATTCCTGGACCCTTAGTAACCACCAGCTGAAAACAAAACTATTCATCAAGGCCAAAAACTAAGCCCAAATAAATAATAAGCTTACTTTCAGCATCAGCATACAGTAGCAAGCACAGGAGCACCACCATTGGCCTGACTACGTGCATCATCCGACAGCTTGGCACCAGCATTCTTTGGCAGCCTTGTTCTCACTGGCTTAGAAGCCACTGCGAGTCTGTCCGGTCTGAAATTTCAGATGAAGTATTTTCAGAGCCTGTGAAAAGATAAAAATAGAATTAAAAAGAATAGGACAGAGTTTTTTGTGTTTGGTTTGGGTTTTTTTAAGGTATTCGCAATTCAAGGCAATAAAATTTTAAAAGACAAAACAGTAAGGCAAAAGGAAAAAGAAACACAATCCATTTCAGGCTACTGGCATATACAAGATTCAAGGTACGGTATGTCTTAGCACTGTTCCAAAGTATTTCTCGATGCACCTTTACCACCGTAATCAAGCATCTGTCACATCCTGATTCTTTAGTTGTATTCAAACGCACCTTCTGAACCACAGGAACTGATTGTGTTGATGAAGTTTAAGTATAATTCATTACTGGAATATTCATGTTGCAAGAAGGGAATAAAAGTGGATTAAAGATCCATAATAAATCCACATGCAAGGAGAAGTGTGAGTTGATGCCCTCACATCTGGTAAGAATAACATAGCAAAATCTGCTTCATGAGGTGTTACTAGCATATTGCATAGTTCAACAACTTTCACAGGTTAAAATTCCTGCCATGATTTCCTTAATTATGCCTAATAGAAAAACAGAAATCCAGCACTGAATAAAGAGCTGATATTCCAGTTCAACTCATTTCATTTATTATGATGCATAATTGAATATGATATACTGGCAGCACTACAACTCAAGCACCTGACTAGAAAAAAGAGTGTCTCATTCCTGTTCAAATTTGCCACACTAACAGAAATTAAGGAATATAAAAGTATTATCCCCTCAGACAGGTAATACTAGACATATCCCTAAGCAGCTTGACATTGTCACTAAAATAGGATGAAATGCAATCATACTTTCTGAAGGATCTGCAACATAAAAGCTTTGTCAAATTTTATACTACCTTCTTCATTATTACACAAGTGGTTTCCATGCAGTAAAGACAAAAAGCAAAAAGGTAGGGAAAAAAGCAAACTAATTATCATTCCACTAAATAGATCTTACAGATTTGTGGGTGGCATAAAGAGCCCATCTTCAGTACAGTGCAATGCTCAAAAGAATTTACTCAAGGAAGAAAAGACATGAGCAGCTGGTAGAGATCTACGCCCGTTATGAATCACTTTTGTAAAACTATCATTTGAATCAGCTACTGCCATCAAAAAATACCAGCCTAAGAAATCTTCATAGCAAAATGCTAAAGGCACCAGCTCCCCCCTTTCGTTGCTACCATCTTCATGCCAGCATTTCAAATGACAGCAAAGTCCATGAGACACCAGTCCTGTCGGACTCAATTTGTGTCTGTGCAGGCTCTGAATCAGAGCCAACTGCTACGTAATGATTCCAATGCTATCACAAAGATGCAGTTCCATTAAGTGTACTTTCAAGGAAGAGGTGATTTTGATGTTGCTTCTTCTAGACTGCAGGAGTTACAGCAGAGCCCCGAGCTATCTCCAAAGGCAGCTCACTTGTGAACCAAAACTATCTTTTCATTAGGACACAAACACACTAGCTGATGTGTGAAGGTGGACAGAACTAAGTACTCCCCAACTCCTTTTAGGGGAGGAAGAGGAGAGGAAATAACACTGCTAATTAAAAAGAGGAGCAGAGAAGGGGACAAAAATGGTGACCACAGAGGTACTTGTTTTGTACATCATTTTAATGGGCCACTGGAGATTATTTTCATACATTTCAAGACTCCCACCAAAATAGTAAACATAGTGTCCAACAGAAAAAATATTACTGTCTGGAAAAGGCAAGAATTTTAAAAGTCTCATGATCCTCATATTTGAATATGCATTTATCCCCTAAGAGCAGCAAATGAAGGGATGTCTCACAAAACCTGGCAACTAAAAGGTTGAGAAGAAAAAGGAAAGGTGGCTTTTTTTAATAAAAAACCCATTCCGTTGTCTCATTCTAAATGCATATACAACCACTTGGGAATACTGCATTCATTGTCTCTGCTTTGAAGGTAATATTCATTATCAGTAAGATCATAAAAATGAAAGCCCTCAGTACTTCATTTCTTTGATGCTTCTGATTGTCACGGCTTTAGCTAATCTGATAAACACACTGAAGTTTCCAGGAGACCCTTTGCTGATTGTTTTCCCTCTTCAACTGCTTAGGCCTCCACAGCAAACTTCTAGTATTTTAGGTCAAATAAACAGAAGCACCTGAATAAAGATGGAAGGCGAGTAATTTTTCTTTCAAGTGAGTTGAAGATACACTGTTAATGGAGGCATGCAGATGATGAGCTGATAACACTAGAAAGAGGCAAGCTAAGAGACATTCAGGTGCTATCAAGGTTCTCCACACTGCCTCAGCTTTACGTATAAAAAAACCCCAACCTTTTAGACAGGGATCCTACTACTGACAACTGCATAAATATTGACAATAATAATCATGTTGCATGTAGGTCTGTACTTGGCTTATTCGTGAAAACTGACACGGAGATGCAATTCTTTACAAAGACTAAATGCAATTATTAAGACAATTATCAACTCTCAAATCAAACCACCTCAATAGTTACTAAGTGAAATGCTCTTCTAAAGCATTATTAATTATTAAATGACATAATTCCTTCTCTTTTCTCTTTCCTCCTAACCCCAGTGGTTACTACATTCAGCATGTGGTACCAAAGACAGTGAAAACACAAACAGCATTTGCAGCAGTTGGTTATACTAGCCTTGTCACTAGAGGACCAATACTTGCAGAATTAATGAAGAGTGAGGTACTCTTATCAGAGTTTTAATAGCAGACCCTGTTAAAACATTCACACTGCACCAGTGTAGAAAAATGGTGCTTCTCCTTGGTAGGACATCACAATGGATACAGAGAGATCAACAGTTATTTGAAAAAACAAACAAAAAAAAAAAACAAAAACCACCAACAAAAAACAAACAAAACAAAAACCACTCTTTGTGAAGCTTTAATAAAAGCTGTTCTAATTTTAGGATAAGTACTGCTTAAGTGCTGTATTAAATAATCAAAAATTACTCTTTCAATATCTCTTAAAGAGTTATCTATGAAACTAGGTAGTATATCTAACAACAACATGTAAGCAAGTAAGAGGATAGATTTTTCCTGATTAGTGTTATCTATTAATAGGATCAGTAAAAGTGCAGATGTGCAGCTTCCCAGTGTTCAGTGCAGACACAAAAAAAAAAATTCTCCTCAGTATGAGCAGAACAGATGATAGTACCTGGGCATGGGCACGTCCAACAATTATCCTCAAAGGAATCAACTGGGTGAATGAAACATCTGAACACCAAAATGCTTCCCTGCTATCTACGTTAGTAGCAAAAATAATCTTTTAGGCCCTATCACAGTACTCAGGAGATGGTCCTTCCTTCAAGACAGGTATAGGAAATGCACACCTAGAAGTAAATCTTAGAACCAAAACAAAAAGTCAAAAAAGTGTAAATATTTATTTTATTTCTCTGCTTGCTTTTCCATGCCTGTACATGCATTTAAATGCTTGATAAGACAGAAATTCAGCACAGCAGACAAGAGGTCTCAGGAAAGACACAAACAAAAAAGAACTTATAGCAGAGGTAGGGATGCACATGGGAAAAAAAAACAAAACACAGTGATTTGGTTTTTGGATATTTTGGAAAAAAAAAAAAAACATTTTGAAGGTATGAGAGCTCATTTATGATATTACACAAACAGGATTTCCTGATCGACTTTTCTGAAGTTTTGAATTTTTCAGAGAATAGATTTTAATTCATGGCCACCTCTGTTTAGCCTCAAGTTCTTCCCTTAGAAAGCCCCTATATTTTCCCTTCTATTTAAAAACAAAACCAAAAACAAACAAACAAACAAACAAAAAAATCAAAATGCAAAGCATTTCTATAAGAGTACCTGGCAACAAAGATTAGAACTGAAGACTGCACTGAAATTTGTTTCTACATTTCATTCATCCCACCCACAACCCTAAATTACATCCATGCCCAAGCCACAGATTTCTAATACTATAAAAATGCAAGTGAAGAGATACAAAAAAATAAATTAAAAATATTACTAGAACTAGTCATGGAAGAAGTCCAAATACTTCCTACATTTGCATATCAACAAAGATCCCTCCTTAAAGAAGAAAATAAACAGACTTCATGGACAAATCTTGGCTGCAAAAACCTGACTGACAGCTGAATTATTACTAAAAAGAATAGGAAATAAGGCATAAAATTAATGCTCATAAGCTCTTTAATCAAAATCAATTCAGAAATACCTCTGGGTAAAACAATATCTTTTAAAGAGAATTAAATGTATTTTCCAAAGCAATGAGGGCAACTCTCAGACGTTCAACATTTTGCTTGCTCTTTTATCAATTAAACATGATAAAAGTTTTCATAGTTCACCTTCTGGAAAAATTTCATGTTTGATTATGTTTTTATTCTTTAAAAAGCCAAAATGCAAACACACGATGAAGGAAACTTTAGAGAAAGCTATGCTGAGTGTTCCAAAGTTTAGTCTTATCAATCTCTGGATAACAATACACAGTTAATGTTCATCTATCATTCCTGAGTTTCCCTGCTACAGTTATTCCAACACGAGTTAATACCCATCCTAGAAGAATAAGTTTCTGACTTCATGCAGGCCTTTGAACTACATCACTATAAAAGCACAAATGAGCTGCAGTGATAAGTAGCCTTTTGCTTATATTAAACAACTTAATATATTTGATTCTACATTGTAATTCTATTTCGGACTTCAACAAGGATTCTTCTGTTACATGCAAAATAGAAAATGGATTTTCAATAACCAGAGAAATAAATGAAACTGTTTAGTGAATAAATCAACTCAATGACAGTGAAGTACCTTAAAAGAACCCCACTGGGATGTTTTTCTCATGTAGGAAGTTGTTTTAAAGTTCACATTTATTTACGAAAATAATCATGTTTATTTGGAATCTTAAGCCACACACAGAGAACCCTGCCTAGCCTGATCTTTAAACAGCTTCAGTCACATTCTAAACCATGAATTAAAATATCCATCTGTAAGTTGATATGTATCTCAATCCTTAGTCACTGTTGCCATCTTAGTCACTTCTGCAGGTCCTAAGAACTTCTCTCATTCATCGTGCAGAAACAACTCACTAGAACATTGTAAACTGCTTAACTTTGTGCCTCCCAAATACTGACTCAAGAAAAAAGCATTGTGCTGGCAATGGTTGAAGTCCTGAGCTGGAAATAGCCTTGCTATATGAGAAAAGCATACAATGTATCTGTCAATAGATATTAAAGCAATATCTTGTTAAGAATCTATTATAATAATTTAAACCACGTTACAAAGCCACAGATAACAGGTTACATGGACAAATAAAACATCATCTACTAAGACTGACTTCTTGTCTGAAACACAAACTCTGCCAATACCCCAATCTTGACTCCTGTAAATTACTTAACTATGGTTACACTGCAGTAGTTCATCTCCAACTTTGCCCATATGAGAAATTATAGAAAGTAAACTCTATTTTCACACTTGTTAAAAAAAGACAGGAAGACAGAAAGACAGACAAAAAGACAGAGAAACAGAAAGAGAGGAAAGAACAGCAGCTTAAAAAAAAGAGCTAAAATAAATACTTGGTTAATCGGTGTTATTATACTTTCTTCAACCACAGAAGAGATACAGGGTTAATTCCACAGTAAGGTGTGTGGAATTACCAGGTCACTAGTGGTATCCCCCAGGGGTCAGTACTGGGTCGGTCCTATTCCATATCTTTCATGATGATATGGATGAGGAGGTTGAGTCTACCCTTAGTGAATTCATAGACACCACCAAATTTAGGTGCAGCTGTGGATCTACTGGAGGGTAGGAGGTCTCTGCAGAGCGACCTGGACAGACTGCATTGATGGGTCAGGAACAATGTCATGACATTCAACAAAGCCAAGTGCCAGGCCCCACACTTAGGCCACAATAACCGCAGGCAGCAGTACAGGCTGGGGGGCAAAGCAGTTGGAAACCTGCCCAGTGAGAAAGGACCTGGAGGTGCTCGTCAACAGTAGCTGAACATGGGTAGCAGTGTGTTCAAGTGGCCAAAAATGCCAATGGCATCCTGGCCTGCATCAGCAATAGCGTAGCCAGCAGGATTAGGGAAGTGATTGTTCCCCTGTAGTCAACACTGGTGAGGCCACACCTCACATCCTGTGTTCAGTTTTGAGTCCCTCACTCCAAGCAGGACCTTAAGTGCTGGAGTGAGTCCAGAGAAGGCCAACAAAGGGTCTGGAGCACGAGTCCTCTGAGGGAGCAGGGGTTGTTTAGCCTAAAGAAAAGGAGACACTGAGGTGACCTTATCACTCTCTGAACCTACCTCAGAGGAGATTCAGAGGGTTGGTCTCTTCTCCAAAGTGAAAAATGATAGGATAAGAGGAAACTCTCTTGAACTGTGCCAGGGAAGGTTGAGTATAATAGGAAAAATTTCTTCACTGGAAGAGTAGCTAAGCACTTCAACAGTCTGCCCTGGGAAGTGGTCGATTTGCCACGCCTGGAGATATTTAAAGGACATGTAGACAATGTGCTTAGGGACATAGTTCTGCGGTGGACCTAGTTCTACATTAACAGTTGCACTCAAAGTTCTTTTCCAATACAAATTGTTCTAGATTCTATGATTCTATGAATTGTCTGCCTCAAAATTCTGGCTTAAGAGCAATATAATGACTGTTTATGTAAAAACATTTACAGACTGATTTTTGTCTTAGTTGTTTGTTTCAAAATAACAAAAAATGGGTATCTGTCATAGTTTGTTAAAGTCTCCTTTGGCTGTCTTTTACATTACTTGAACAATACTGGAGCTATCACCTCTTAGGAAAGGTTAAACCTATGAGCATGTGAGCCACATACTAAAACATTCACAGAGCCAATGTGCCACATGCCACACACCCATCAGACACTCCCAGGGAAAGAGGCTCCAAAACCAGCATACAAGCAGATGCTCTCAGCAGTCTCATGAAAAAGCACAACTAGTAAGAGCAGCTACATTGTACCATGAGCACGGGTTACTGTCAGAGGTAGCATCTTTTAGTGGGCTTGCTTCCTCCCACAGCTAGGTACTTGGATGACCTAGCAATGAAAACGATTCTACAGCTCCACTGCTATACACATGACATAGATTATATCTAAAGAGCCAACTTATTTTCAGAAAAATTTTGCCTTGTCAGTGTCTTTTTCAGTAGGAAAATTAAGAAAAATTCAGGTTATGCCTCGTCTTTAGGATCAGGCACAGCTGAAGCATACCGGATATTGCAGATACTAAAATAAAGGTAGAAATATATTTGCAAGTTTGAAGCTAACAGGTCAAATCTGACTTCAATATTGTCATTCATCTTTTCTCTTTTCTCTGTAATTTCTTCTTTTATGGCTTTTCTTTTTCCTTTTCACTTTACAGTTTTGTTTCAATACTATCCAATATACTTGTTGCCTAATCAGATTGAAGCATGACTGACTGAGACAGTGTATTTGCAGTACACACAGAACAGTAATACAGCAGCAGCTAGTTTAGCCTGACTGCACTTTATTATAATGTTGCTGATGGTAATACAATTGTATTAGAGGAAGAGATGGAGAACTGAAATGGTTATTTTTCAAAAGTAGTTAGCATTATAAAATTATTTGATAATAAAGTACAAAAACTCCCTGAAACAGTAGCAGCACTATGCATTTCCCATATTAAGATATGGCATAACTGTGCGTGGTTGTCCACAGATCTTTTGGAAAAGAGATGAAAACTACAAATTATCTTTGTAACATACACCACTTTTTACTACATCTAAGAAGAACTAAATGTAATCTTATAAACTCTAAAAAAAAAAGAGTTAAATATCAACAAGAACTTACATGTATTTTACTGATGGATGTTTCCTTCTTAAGAAAGTGCCACTTGGCACACTTTTAGACACCAAAGTAATGCCATAATGTTGACAAGTCAGTTTTGTTACCAAATAAAATCATAAAACTATCAGCAGGACCAGACAGCATGGTTCATAACATATTTTCCTTTGCAGACCTCATTACTACAGATTTATATGTAATTAGTAGAAATGAGTGACTTAATACAGCCACTTAAAGTAGCACTTTAGGTGTTTCATAGAGCCTATACCACAAATCCCTTCAAATGTAAAGTGAGAAGCAGAAAGAATGTATTCCCACAGACTTCTTGTATTTTATCTGGTGAAAGTAAACTGAGATTGACAATAGATTTCTAATGTGAAAGCTATTACTAAACATTAAACAACCTAACAATCTGAGATTACACAAAACATTTGTTAGTACACATATAGTCTTTTCTCATTTTTGATTTTAATATATTCTCTGTGCTTGCAAGAGCTTTCATTCATATTGTTTTGCCCAGGCAACTTGGTACTCAAATGTCTTAGTTACAATAATGTGATACTAAAAAGAAATCCCTGTTAGACCTATGATTCATCCTCTTACAACTCTATTAAATATAGAGTACCAGAATAGATTCAAATACATTATGTATATTCCATATATTCTTCACTGTCCTTCTCTGGAAACATTTCAGCAAGAATTTTTCAAATTTAAGTTCTGCAACAGCTTCCCAAGCACTCATCTTTTTTGGGCTGCTGATATTAAAGAAAAACTAGCTGTGACCTTACTCTTAAAAAACATGCTGGTCTTAGCAACGAGCTGATAATTTCTAACCCAATTTTTAATTGCATGCTGACATTGGGTACCCTTCAGCTTCTTTTGCAGCATCTTTTTTGCTACTTTTCAGTAAGAAAGTGAGAATATGCACTGCCACCAAAATGAAAACAATTTTCATAAATGATATGAGAAAAATTAAATCCAATCTCTACTGTATACAGGTATGGAAATACCTTTGCAACATATATACCATAATATCAATAGTACATTGTGGCATGGACAGGGCATGCATGTTCTCCACAATATTACAGAAGTGATGCCATATTTAGCAAAAATTGTTTTCCTACCCGTATACTGGACACTTTCATCCTGCTAAAAAACTTCCTACACACTACTGACTTATACATATACTCAATTACCTCTCTCCCTACTTATCAAAATGACACAATTTCTGAAACAGGCAATCTGTTATATCTTCCTTCTCAAATTAGCAAGACAAATCAGAGAAAAAATATTACTCAAGATTCAACTGGTGAAATAACTACACTGCAGTCACTACTGATAGTTTGTCTTCTAAATGAACAGTCAAAAATCTTTAGAAAGAAATAGACTGAAGTCATGACACGAGAGGAATATTATTATCCTATATTTGTTTGTCATCTTTGATAAAAAATACATAATTGAGAAAACACAAACAATGGCAGTTTGGATTATAGCTCTCTGCCATTCGGATTTTGAGTATCTTTTATGATCAGAGCTTTAGAGGGAATAAGAAAAAAAAACATATACATGCAAGACAAAGCAGTGCATTTAATGACCAGCAAAGCCCAACATGTTGAAGAACAGACGCACACACACACAGTTACAGAAACGACTGATTTGCAGAGTTCAAATTTGTATCAAAAGGTAGAAGAGACAACCTATCTGCTTTTTAGACATGTGCCTCATATGCAAAGACTTCCAGGACTTCTACTTTACCCCTCTGCCTTCTGCTTTTTCATTTGTAGAATTTATATGTGGAAAGTAGTAGCTTGTAAACATACTGCAATGAGATTCAAACTAAATAAAGATCCTAATCTTCAACTACACAATATTTCTAATTAGTCATGATGAAATTAAATTAAGGAAAAATGAAAGTAGAGAACTAGTTTTTATACTAATGAAACTCAGGAAATATTTAGTCTAATGAAATAGTAAAGAGTTCATACAGGTGTCTATCAAAAAACATTTTAGAAATTTATTCTCATGCTCTGTACCAGATAACAAAGTACAAAATACCATATGCTAACATTACAGAAGCACACAGTAACTTTAAGCCTTCAGACAGTCACATCAAAGTATTTCAAGACTTTTAAAGAATCAGCTTACATTAATTTTCTTTTAGAACAAGAAATAAAATTATTTAAAATACTTGGAGAAAATGTACCATATAATTTCATTGACTTGTCTGTATTAGCATCATCAGCATCCATGTTACTACAATATCATTTTCCAAACACAGGCAGATAAAAGTTACTGTCCTCCCTTCTCCAGAAGGATGTTACCCATGTAGCAGAGATACTCAAACTCCACATGAAGCACAACGTTGTGTGGCTGTCAGTCTTTTGCGGAAATCACAAAGCTGTGCACATTACACTACTAAAGAGGGCTGTAAATGGCAGTGGTTAGTCAGGGCTCAAATATTTCTGCTGGAGGGTTTTCATTATCCCACAGAGATAAAATCTCTACAATAAATTTTAGAGAATGCTTCAAATTTTGATATATTAATTAATTTAAAAACAAAACCTAAAACATAATCAAGAAAGACAATCCCTGTTTGGTTTCCTTTACTCCCAGTCATTAGTTTTCCCTAAGAATCTGCCTAGATGGATGAAAACGTTTCTCTTTGTTGTTTGTTTTGTTTGTTTGTTAATTAATGCATTCTGCTTATTTATACTGATAACAAAGTATCTATTTTTTCAATACATCTAATGTCTAGAAGATGAGCCTGAGGTTCCACATGGAACACTGCAAGGCACTTGTGGGAGTTTCATCTTTCACAACAGAAATGCTTGAGCAACAATTGTAACGCAGTAAAGTTTCTGCAGCATTTCTATTATACCCATTACATCTTGGGGTCTGTGTGCTCTCCCAGGAGTATTGTTCTGGATTGATTAGCATCTTTGTAATGAAATGCTCGATTACAGCTTTGAAATAGATAATTATAAAGGGAGTGAGTATTTTCCAGTTAGGGATTTTGTTTTGATATTTTTTAATTATCAGTGCATGAAAGGCAGATGTAGAAGTTCTGACTGCACTGCCACCTCTTTGGAAAAAAACTGTGTTTTGTTGCTCTCACTGTGCATAAGTTAAATTGAATTGCTAGTTATGACTGGTATGGGAGTTTTATTTTCAGCCGTCAGGGTGTGCAGCCAGCTGTAACCAATTTTTCAATATTTTGAAAAGCCTCATTTGAAGTATACAGATGCGAATGACTTTGAGACCTTGTCGTTAGTCAAAAGAAACCTTTTTCAAAACACTTTCCAACCATACTCCTTCACTGTAAAAACAAAACAAAACAAACAAAAACTTCCCCTGTGAATAATATGGATATTCTGCATAAGTTTAGTAGCATATGTAAAAAGTGCAAAAAAATTTTCGCAGTATGTCTAAGTTTGGGCTAATGTTTCAGACTCTGTCTTAAGTATAACAGCATCTTAACGTCATTAAAACCAACTTCTGCCAAGAAAAGGGACTCACTTTTTCCTGAGATTTAACTGCAACTAGGGGCGGGGGGAGGAATTGTTTTCAATTTCAGTGGTCAAAAGTCAGGAAGAAAAACCTATAAATATTTCCTTTCCTTAGTGCTCTGTATATTGCAGCAAGTCATCAATTTTAAAAGAGGTTTTCTGCTGAAGAAACTTATTCAGCTGTTAAGTCGATATGTTAGTTTGCATGGTTTACTCACCTCAGGTGCTAGGAGTGCAGGAGAATTGACAGAATTATGAATTTATTTATTTATAAATTGGAATAACAGAAACAATTGGATTAAATGAAAAAAGACGGGGATGTATTCCAAGCAATCTCTAACCTTGATTACCAGAATCACAATTTCTCAGCCTTAATCTCTTGATTCAAAAGACTGACCACTGCTGCCAGCCCAAGGTTAAAGATGCTTGTTTAGACAGATACAGGAGAGGTACCCTAAATTAAATAGAATCTAGAATATAAAATATAAAATCAAAAAAGGTGGTCTTGTTTAGGCACCTGTAGATGAGTCTATCATGCTTTTTTTGAACTCCACAATGTGCAGCCTGTTACCTTACCTTACGTTAGAAATTTTACATCAAAGTAATTTCCTAGTTATTAGCCCTGCAGAACCCAGGACTATTCCACAGATCATGTCAGTACTGCATCTTATTTTTTTAATGACTCTGGAACCAAAACCAAAATATTTTGATTCAAGCATTACTTCTATTTTTTTTTTCAAGTCCGCTTCTGTAAGTATCAAATAAATATGAATCACTATTTTTACATTTTAATTAATGCATCTCTTTTTTTTTTTCTCTCTTTTTAGCGTAATCTTTAGCCCAGGATATAAACTGAGCAGATACATTATTTTAATCCTGTCACTACTACTGTACTACCACATAGATGCTTCCACATCAAAAAATTTTATCTGAAATGGTGTAATGGTAACAGAGGCACCAAATTTCCAGTCCACAATTCCATCAATATTTGAGTCAGAGACCGCTTGGGATCTAGAATAAAGATATATACTTATTTATTAACGTACCAAAAGTTACAATGAATTTTGGAGGATGGCTTCAATTTATCTACAAAGAGTTCACTTTACACCTTGTCAGTGGATTCAACAATGTACTCGAATGTGTTGGTGTAATCAATTTTTTTATATTTTGTGTAATCAATTTGTTCATTTTTTCTATAAAGCTGCCTTTATTTCTGTGGTTGAGATCTTGAATAAGCACATCTACACAACAGTCCAAACAACCATCTGATTTAGAATTGCATCTAGTATCCAGCAACAGATAAATGCTAACTGAAATGCAACTCCTTCTGAAATGAGTTCAAATAAGTGTTCTGCTGGGTTTTTTTTAAATCTCTTCCAATAGGCAAAGTGAAGCAATGTATCATGAACAAACTGATTACAATAATTCCTGCAACCCTGACTCTCACATGGAGTGTATTGGTATTCTGTATTATTACTCATATTTCCATTTTTTAAAATATTATTTAAATTACTCCAACAATTCTATTATATTTTCAATGTTCTGCAGCTGTGTTATTACAGAGGTATAATAAAAAATAATATGCTGACAACTGTTTTGCTTCACTTTTTGTTTTCTCTTAAGTAGACTTTTAACTACATAATTATTGCTATCATCCTCAGTGGTTCCTACCTTGCTTCACAGTGATACCCAAGAGCCCTTAGACACTGAAATCCCTCAGAAATTAGGCACATTTAAAAATGTATTTTAGAAAAGAGGAGATGGAGGACTGTGAATTTATGTTGGAAGTAATGTCTGTGTTAGAGAGCAAAATACCAGCACACAGAGCAAGTATGCTACTTTTCTGTAGAAACATTCAACTGCACACACATACAGCTGTGTCTACTCCTATGCCATCACTTTGCAGCTAATCTGTAGAAGCGATGAGTTATGGCTTACTAATGAACAGATCTGCAATCACGAGCAAACAGAAAATACATAAATATTCCTGAAAGGGGTTCTTTCCTGACTCAGTATCATAGATAGACCCTAATCCTAACTGAATCTAAGATATCCAATATTCCACTTAGTCACAGCAAGGTCAGTAAACATTAAAACAAATTTTTATGTTTAAGTACCTGAGGTAAATGGGTTGATCCCAGCACTGCCTCAAAGGAGGTGAGTTCTCTCATTTCTAAGTGATGTTTGCAGCTCTTCGAAAAAAGCCCATCTTTAAGTAAGGCCAGTGAGGACATCCTACTAAGTACTAGAACACAAGTCACTTCCTTTGAAAATGGATCTGTAAGAGAATTCTTATTTCCACAACCTGAGAACACTTAGACACTCCCTTTAAAAGGGGATGTCAGTCTTTGTCACCGTTATCTATACACAACACATCTGTGCTGCAAGAAGCAGGAATTATCAGGCTGATTAATTATCAGACTTTTGACAACATAACCTATTTAAATGACTCACACTTTTTTATTCCCCTGACATTCTTGCAGACCTTCTAATAGGAAAAAAATCCCATCTATTAGCAAGACCTTCTCCTGTCATGGTGCAGGCACACCAATTCAATCACTCTTCTAATGAACTGGGAACTAAAAAGCAACTTTATCCTTCCCTTAAGGCTATTTCAGCATGTCTCTTTTGAGTCAGACATTAAATCATAATTTTTGTGATGCCTAGAGTATGTCTGTGATGAATTTGTATCTTTGCACATAGATATATTTGCGTATAAAGGTATGTTTATACAGACATGCAGATATATTTACTTAAACATCTTTAAATCAAAATAGAATTAAAAACAAAACAGCTACAGAAAAGAGGTTTGTTTCAGGGTCAAAACCTTTTACATGTCAGTCACAGTAAGATCACTGGTTTATTATTCAACTTACTTGAAGTGTGAATGACAGACCATAATGCAGTTTGCTCTGCTGACAGAGCTCACTCTTGTCTCAGAGAAATTATTTGCAGTTCACAATATTCACTTCCCAAGCCTGACATGATGAGAAAAGTAGATATAAAGCTAAATTTAAAAGATATATTACATGTCTTTCAAACAAGGAAAACTGCAGTGGACTGAATCTGGTAAATACTACCTCTTACCCACAGCACCGGTTTTTGTTAGCAGTTCTTTCTGGAGGATTCTCCAGAGTGCTTCCATTATGTTCTCATTTCAAAGAACCTAAATGGACTGTTGAATTTTTATCAGCAGACACTGGCATGACAGCAGATGGGACACATAAGAAAAGGAAGTGATGGGTATATAAATATAAATGTTATTTACTTTATATTTAATGATTATTCAAAAAATGATATTGTAAAACTGTAATAATTATATGCATATGTTATTACTTTTATTTATATAACAGACACATGTAAGTTTAAAAAATACATATCATTACATATACTATGTATATAACACAAATTACTAAATAAATTTATTGTTTCATTTATATATTTATTATTTTAAAAATAACTAAATATAGCATTTTTATTATGATGATAAAATATGTTGCCTAGTAACCCTCAGAGACCTCTGTTTGATAAGGGTGAATTCCCAGTTCACTTAATGCTTCTGATCCTTCCTTGTTTTGCATGCTTCTTCCTACAGGTCAGTGTAAAAACATATAGGTTCCCTAGTCAGTGAAGAAAAATGTTTAAACATGTTCCCTTTCTTAATCTCTCTGAACTTAAATCAGGAGAATACTGCAAAACCAAGTTTAGGTGACCTATGGTCACATAAACTTTCTCTTTCTAGTTGGAAAGAGGAAAAACTTGCTTAACTTTATTAATTAGAGCTATTGTGAGAAATAGGTATTACTACACCTTGTAAAAAAATGAGAGAGAAGTCTAATTTGAAATGCCTGGAATTACAGCAAAATTTTACAGCTCACATTCTCCAGAAGTCATTATTCAGATATTAAATCCTGGACATTGCATGTCTGTAAAAAGTAGAAATTCAGTCCTAGTTCTAAACTGGTGCAAAAACAGAGCAACCTAAAAGTGCAAAGTATTTCTAAATTTTAAAAAAGATACACTAAATAAAGAGAGCATGAAGCAATACCTTTAAGATTCCAAAGGCTGCTCATTCAACTTTTTAAAATTATGTTTTATTGATATCTTCTAAAATATTAATATCAAAATAATATGTTATTAATAAGTACAATAATTTCTACTAAAATATTAAAGTATTTTTAACATATCTCAGCATATCTTTATTACAACATAGAAATATATTTTAATACATTTGGGCATTTCCCTGATTTTGTTATTTGCTAAAGCCACAACACTGCAGCAAGAATTATCTGGGGTAAATTCCAATGCCTTGGAAATAAACTAGACTGTGAAGAATATAGATTCACTCTTAGAATGATAAATCACATAATCAAAAGAAAAATGATCTCTTGATTTGAGTTTATTTTAATCTTTCTTTCATTATATTAGCATTAAAGGCAAAAGACTAAAATATCATCCTTGCTCTCCAAAATTCAAAATCATCTCTATACTCTGAAGAACATAGATAAGAAAATTCTTAATGTAAAATCTAATGAATAGGCTACACTCTAAAATGAAAGTATGAAATTCAATTGGCTGGCCAATTTCCATTATTTATTTTGCAACTAATGAAAATACATACTCCCCCAATAAAATGCAGTCTTTTAGCCCATATTAAATCATATATATTTCCTTTTTGATACCGTAAAAACCACACAATTTTAGAACAGAAACAGATTAAATATCAATATAAACCATTTTTAAATCATGTTTTCACTGTAACTTGATAGAAAATTCCAAAAATTTCATCTACAGTTACAGATCTGAATTTCCATTTCACGCCACTTGTCTGTGCACATTGCAGATTTGATTCTCTATCTACTGTTGCCAACTTCTATCACAAGTAGAAAGTAGATTCTTGTAGGCTCTGTTTCCCATTTCCTGATCTCAGAAAAGAAACAGTCAACATATACACTTGGGTCAAAACCCGTATCAGCAGGTTTTGATCAAAGCAGCAAGCACTAACCACAAACATGAAACTCTTCCACGGAAGTAGAAACCTGAGTGCACTAAAACTGACATGAGATGAATTACACGAGTAAAATGGTCTGCTCCAAATAATTTTAACAGTGTCTGCATTGAAGTACTGCTAACTCCGTGGTAAACACTACATGCTTCCTTAAAAAATCTGAAATAAAACATTTCAACATCAGAACAATCTCAACTGTAGTCTACTTGGACAGAATTAAAAATCAAAACCCAGTCTAATTTTGTCAGAAAACTAAGAAAGTGGTCTGAAACACCATCTGTCAATGTATCAATCAATTAGAAAAAAAGAAGGTTGCAAGTAAAATGTGCTAAGTATTCTTGTATTTTGTCACATAATCACAATGCAGTCTTTTGAGATAGTTCATGTAGCTTTTTCAGAGGAAACAACGAGGCCTTTCATCTATGTATTTTTATGATACTACAAAATCATTTATAAATACTTAAAAGTTGAAAATTAGCTTTGCTTAATTTAAAGTCAGTATTTTAGCCTGATAAATAGCTAGTTTATCTGATTCTCTCCTCCCTCCGTAAAACAGAATGGAATAGTACTATCCTTGCAAAATTAAAAAGATTTATTTAATTTATAGCAAGACTGATCCACTTCCCCCCCCCCAAAAAAATGCCCTCCACTAGATTCCTTAAGTCATAAGTTAATAATTTGTCACTGTTAGTCTTAAATTGGCATAAAGTGGTATCAATATTGTTTTCAAAAATGAAAAAGTTTTCTCAACATTTTCTTAAGTTTTTTCAATTTTTATTTGACAAGTCAAAAGATTTATTTAATGTTAGAAAGCTGAATAACAATCAAAATCAAACTGAAATGCTCCATTTGGTGTCAAACAATGTTTCTTCTCATCTGAAGCATACTACATAGCTTGGAGGCAATAAACTGCTTCAGAAGCAAGTTCACTCAGTAAAGAAGCACTACACCTGTTTCTAAGTTCATTTTACACACGTATACAAAAAAACCCAAACAACAACAATGAAGCCAGTAAGACCGGGTTTATTTCCCTGCTAGTACAATGCCATGAACTAGAAAATATGGTAAGGTCTTGACTTTTTAACAGGAAACTATACCCAGGTCAAGAGAATTTCTCCTCTGAATACTGAAAGTTTCTCAAAACTACAGGAAATGGAAGGTTGAGTTCAAAGCAGGTTCTGAACCACCTTACTAGTTCCAAATCAAGCCAAGCAGTTCCAGGATACCTTACAAAAATAATCATAGTAATGCTAGTATTAAATTCTGGGGCAGTGGGGAGGGAATTGAATTCTTCTTTGGGCAATAAATTTGTGTGTCTTCAGAAAGACATGAGTTACCTAGGCTTCTAAAAGTTACTACTGCAGGTGGTTGGCATTTCTCCCTATTTAGATACATTCCAAAACTTTGCACAGTAATACCAATCCTGTTATTTCCAAAGCAGTATTTTCTTAATCTTCTACAATATAGTTTACATAACTGATGTAGGAAGAAGAATAATGATCTACAGACCCTGATAATATCTAAGATCAGTTACATCACAGTTTTAAGGCTGTTAGATTACATGTAAAGTCCAAGAAAAATAATACATGAAATATTGCAAATCACCAAATCACTTTGGTGAAAGATCAAAATCAGGATACTTCATTGATGGTTCTACTGATAATCACAACTTCAGTCAACCTTCATATACTATTCCGGACGATTTTAAGTGTTTTTAAGTGTTCTTTGTCCCACTCATTGTGAATTTCTGAGAACATACACACACAGAGTCTGCATTTGGAGACACAAACTGAGTATCTTAAGTTAATGAAAGCTTGCCTTTGATTGTGAAACAGCTAAACCATTTTGGACACAATCTAACACATCACATACTGAAATTCAAAAGCAAGAGTAATCCCATTAATGTCAGCAAAAGTTTATGTGCCACAAGGTTGAATGGGTGTCAAATTTCTTTTTGTTCCCTTAGCAGCTTTTAACAGCCTAACCAAGGGAATCTTCTGTATATGCATTAATGGTTTAAAAGGACAACCCATCAAGTACGCATATACTTTACATATGGAAATATGCATATATTTTACAGATGTTATATATATTACATATTTTTCAACATAACATTGCTTGTTGCAACACCTAAAACAAATCCTTCTGAGGACAAAATACAAGAAAAGCTTTCTAGTAGATTTAGAAACACAACACTTAGTCAACTTCGTCTTCCTTTCCACAGTAAAATTTTTTTTATTATAATTTATTATATTTATTATTTATTGATATCATTTATTTTAATGTGGTTTAACGCTAGTACTACCTGACAGTAGTACTAAAATCACTTTTTTCCCTGCATACTGTCACGTATGCTTCCCCATGTATGCTTTCAGTGTGCATGTTTTACACCTGAAGTTTGCACTTCTAATCCACATTTCTGTTGTGATTGTGTTCAGACATCTTTTCAGACATCTCTATCTAAATATACACTGACACAGTACAAAGCTCAAAGGTGCTTGCACCAGTG
The DNA here is from genome assembly GCF_003031625.1 of Empidonax traillii. Lineage (NCBI taxonomy): Eukaryota > Metazoa > Chordata > Aves > Passeriformes > Tyrannidae > Empidonax > Empidonax traillii. The sequence goes on from NW_020955276.1 coordinate 1,544,567, forward strand.
TCACAATGCAATCGTGTCATTAGTCTTCACAATCCACGTAAATATCTTTTATTCCAGATTCAGAATATGCCTTCCTTGAACTTTCATTAAATCCAGCAGTGCCTAAATAAGAAGAACACAGAAAATTATTTTTCTTTTTGTCTTTTCCGAACAACATACTAGGTTTGCAGACACTAGCAGTGAGCAGCTGATATAACGGTGGATAATTGTTTCTATCTCAAGGAATGAACTAAAAGGACGATTAAGGTGAGATTTACATGAACTGTGAGAATGACTTTTTATTTATTTTTGGTGGATTTTACAGAAATTCTGTCTAAATAGAGAGTATTCCCTCTCACTCGCTTTACTGCTGATTTCAAACAACTGAGTCTTCTGGCTAGGGAGAGCATTTCAAACTACTATAGCAATGCCTGGTAGTCCTAAGACCCATAAGAATCTAAAAATTCTTTAGCCAAATCTTTTGAAAGCAGTTTAGAAAAAGAGCATTACCATGGACAATCAATTATGTTATGGCTTTCAGATTTAAACAGCTGGCACTCATAAATACATATACACTTCCAGAGATATATATACAGACACACAACACATGGCATACACCTTGTAAAATAAAAGTACATAAACAGATTCCTAAAGGTTTGCTGCTTCATATTATGTTATGCTTCAATGATTAACTATCTGAAACTTAAGTGACTCCAGATGATTGAATTTGTACAATGTAAGTAAGAGTTCTTGCTCATTCATGTCTGAAAAGCTGTAGAAAACAAGATACCAAGAAATAGGAATCAAAATAATTAATTATTGGGAAAAAAAGTCAAAAACAAATCAACTTATCCAGAGGCACGGTTCTTTATCCTAATCATCTGGGTAAGTTACTGGGTTGAAAAATGTGAACTGTGCTTTTTTCAATTAGGCATCTACTTAGAGCAAGAGAATAATTTAGTGCCCAGTGATGAATGCATGAAACAATAGCTGTGTCAGTTCACACAACAGAGTAGCAAAAAGACAAAGAATATTAAGTCAAAGAGCCATTGTTAAAATATATCAAATATTTCAGTATAATTATTGGTAGACTTTTTACTGTCATATATGGCTGATAAAGAGTGTTTAAGGCATAATAACACCTAAATTCCTGGTTGTCTATACCTGATACAGTGTAGGCATGGGTCACCATAAGTGACTCCAGAAATGCATCAGGACTCTCCATCATAACTGTAACTGTTTCTTTAATATCCCAGCCCCACCCCCCCCAGAAGCTAGTTTGTCAAGCATACCTCTACTTCAGCCCATGCAAAGAAGGTTGTAGCGTGTTGCCTACAAATAAAGTTAAATGTTAATGTCCATATTCTCTATAACTACTTCTTTTAACTACTCCTACAGTGCATCCACTTCAACAGTTGACTTGACTGAGAAGAAGAAATGCTACTGAAAAAATGAAACTGTAAGGTTGCATCCTCTCAGCAACAGTATAAATACTGCCATTTGAGCAACATGCACCACTCTTCAAGCACCCCTCCTATCAGTTCTAGACAACACAGCGGTGTTGCAGATGACCACATGCCAAAGCTCTCTTTTAGTAACAAATAAATCAAGCAGGTGGCTCTTGAAGATATAAATGTAAGGAGGACCCTCACCTAGTGTCCCTCTACTTAGATGCAAGCAAAAATCCCAAAATAGAATGCTTAGGAAGAACACTGCAAACCACAACTGGAAACACCTGTATTTAATGAAATTTTAGTTGGGTTTTTTTTTCCTTTTTTTTTCCTAAAAGCATAGATCTATTATACTACCAATAAAGAGTAACAATTCAATAGTGTTCATATAAAAAATTCAGATTATTTAAGCACATAATTGGTCCAGGTGCCTAGGATACCAACATTTTTTTGAGAGTTGAATTGTCCTTTAAATAAAAACAAAACCAAACAACAAACCAACAAAAAAAACCCCACTGAAACTATGTGAAGCCAAAAGATCAAGTAAATCAGAACCTAAACCCCTGATTGCCCTTTGGATCAAAGTACAATATCTGTTAGTGCTGGAGAAGCTTTAAAGAGTTGCATAGTCAAAGAAAATTTCATTCTAAATCCAAGAGAAAGTATTCTGTAAATATCAGTAACACCCAGCACATAAAGTCATAATTTCTTAATATTGTCATGTACATAATTCATGTTTTCTTTATAAAAATGTTGTCTGGTTAACTTAGTTAAAATTTCTGCAGTAATATACCTTTAAAAATTATGACTTAAAAGTTCTAATTCTAGTAATAATCAAAAAACCACAAAAGGTCATAAAAACACTAAGCACTGATTGAATGAACAGGGAAAAAACACCTGTCTTTAGTCACCAATATGCACAGTTGTCAGAAACAAATATAGATGTGACAACATACAAACTGTGAAATGCCAGTAAACTGTGTCAATTATGCTTGTTTATTGCTGCTTCCAGATATCACTGAACAGATCCTTTAGGTAAGCTGTGTCCATACACCATGAGTGTACACATCTTAGCCAGCTAAAAATCCTTCCAGGAATAACTAATTTATGAATGATCTGTTCTGCATCCAACTACACTTATAACTACTAACCAAATGCAATTAATCTGGACATTAAAGTGTGTACTTTTTATTTTAAAAAATAATTTCATATAAATTTGAAGGGGTTTGAGTATATGGAAAGCCACTTGGAAAACTATTTTATTTATATAGAAAGTTGTAATTAAAACATATGATTAACCAGTCTCAACATTCAGACACACATTTTAAGATTAGCAAAACTCTCTGATGCAATTAAACAAATAAGTAACTTCAAGGCATACTCTTACTTCCAAGGTAAATGCGAGAACACTTAACTTTCAAAGGAGAGAGACATCCTACCCTAAGTAAGATAAAGTTCAGAGACTACATTCTAGTGCTTGTCTGGAATTAGATTTACAAGTTACTATCATCTTCAGGATAGTTATCTGAAAAGTACATGTCTGAATAGTAAATATAGATGTATCAACTGCAACACACCCACTGAAGGTAGTGCTCTGATCAAATGAACCACAGGATATTCTTTGGATTCAGTCATATTACCCAGGGAGGAACTGTCAGGAATTGATGATACAGGTAACATCAATTTTAACTCTCTCAGAAAGTATACTGGTAGATGACAAAGGAAAACAGACTGAACAGCTGAGAATTTAATAAATTCAAGAAAAGACAGTTAATATAATTTAAAATATGTTAATAGCTGTTTCTTGCTGTGGTGCAACATTTGACTTCCTCATGGGAATCCTTCACTTTCCAGAAATTACCCGATAATAATACTTGGCAGAATTTTTAAAATAGTTTTACCTGAGTTGTGCATAGTACAAAGCATGGCATTTCAACCAGTAGTTCAGTATCAAGAATGCCTTAGGTCATATGCACACATCTTGACAGAATGACTTTGCATAATCAATATTCCACTATATATTCAATGTTTAATTAGGTCATTGTTTATAAATGTTACGGTATAGGACTGGAAACTTAAAATGACTCAATCACTTTTTCCCAGAAGTAATTTTTGTTCGAACAGGTAACGCTTTAAAAGAGTTGTTTCAAATGATAGCGTTCCAAGTACAAGCAGAAAGTCTGGATTGCTTGAGGGCACCCCAACCATTTTTGCTGACTACTTCATCCCTGCCTCTAAAATTATCACATGACTGAATTGCATAGTTTCACCTTGCAGGGAGAGCAATTAGTTTGCCTACTCCTCTCCCACTGGAGACAGAAGATCAGCCTCCCACACTTCAGACAAATACACAGCACAGAGCAAATTTTCCCATGCTGATTTAAACAATAATAGTTGGATTACATTTAATTGTAGATATCCTCTAACCATGCTAAACCATCCCCCTACTAATCCCAGAGTTAGAAGAACTGCATATAGAAGAGATAAACTAGGTAAAAATAGAAGTGCAAAGCACTTACTTTAACTTTTTGAAGTACTGCTATTCTGCTTCAATACTGAAAAATTATATTCAGTCCATATAGTTAACATCATCTAGTTTAATAAGAGACATGTCTGACTGATTTTTAATAATCACTCGTCATATATCCTGATATTTTCTCAACAGAAGTGTCAAACAATGCACTAGTGACAAATTCCCAACACCGTGCCCCTTCAGCCCTTGGAGTTTAACTCCTCTCACATTACAGTATTTATTGAATTTCCAAGCCAAACGGTGTTCTGCTCCATAAAATTCTGACAAGTGGACTCTGCCAAGCTAATAACGGCCTCATTCTGCTGAAATAAACTTATTTCACTGCGGCAAACAAAATGACATGACCTGGAAAGGTTATTTTTAACTGGGTAATGACTCAGTACAAACCAAACCTCTTTCACTAGATTCTGAATACTGTTGTGACAAATTTTTTAAATGTAAATATGTCCTAACACCAGTTCTCTTCTCTGTTGCACTCGTTATACATGACTATGGCAAGTATTTTCAGGTCTGTGCTGTTTGATTTTCTTATTCGATAGTTCAGTATACTTATTAAACAACAATGCCTCACGGAGTGACCTAGCAAGCTGCAAAACTCATGCTAGGATGCTGTGTTCCCGTATGTTCTTTTTCCCCCTGACACTTCAACATTTTTTTTGTCTATTTATTTGATAAAGTTACATTAAAACTGCCCTAACATATAATAAATTTGAGAAGTATTGTTTGAGAAGTATTTCTCTCCCTGCCTAATTTTACACTAATTTTGACAACACTGTCATTAGAGACGTGGAGAATGAAGAACTGGCCAAGAATATGGCCTTGCAGAAAGACTGTGTCTTCTACACATATTTCAAGTTTTCCAAAATGGTCAATCACACAGTGAATGTTTGATGTTATAAACTACTTATTTTTGTTGTCTTATTAACCACAGAATCACAAAATGGTTTAAATTGGAAGGGATCTCTGGAAATCATTTGGCCCAAACTCCTGATCCAGCAGGGCCACCTAGATAGAGTAGGCTGCCCAGGACCTGGCCAGGACGTCTCAGTGCTTAGTCATCCTCATAATAAAAAAAACTGTTTCCTTATGTTCTGATGGAACCTATTGTTTCACTTGATGTCCAGTGACAGGATGGTGAAGAACATATGTAAGAAGATCAATGGTGACAACTACCACTGATATTGTTCTGTCCCTGGACATCATCGAAAAGACCCTAGCCCCATTTCCTCTACACCCTCCTGTTAGATATTTGTACACATGGAGAAGATCCCCCAAACCTTCTTTTCACCAGGATAACCAGTCCAGCTCTCAACATTTCTTTGTAGAGGAGCTGGCTAACTTCTGGACTTTTTCCAGTTTGTCCACGTCTTTCTTGTACAGGGGAACTCAGAAATGAATGCAGTACTCCAAGTCTGGCCTCAAAAGTCCTGCTAGTCACAGGTGGTTATACAGCAAAACACTGTTAGCTAGCTTCAATAGCAGATTGCCTTACAGTCTGAAAAGTTGTCTTAAAAGTTTATAAGACTGTTAAGTCTACTATGCATGGTTCAGAGATACTTTTCCATGCTATCAAGTTTGAAACAAAGAGAGGAATCTTTTTAAGGTCATGATGAGAAACAATACAGTTCAAAGCTCTGTAAAGTTCATTAGAAATAATGACAAGTATGATTCACAAATGATTCACTAGGATATCTTTGTTTTAAAATTTTCTGCATTTTGGGAATAATTTTTTTTTTCTTAAATACATGTCAATAGGTGAGCACTAACAAGTTTAAAAAATATTTTTGAGATACGTTTATTATAGACACTGTAGTTGTTTGCAGTGTAGAAGCATTTGAAGAAGAACTCATGAAAAATTTAAAGTCATGCTTGTGACAGAACCCATATTTATACAGTATACCCTCAAGAGCTTTCTCACAGGTGCTTAAAAATAAAAGGTTATCAGAACCTTTATTTTTTTGTTCAACTAATCTCCATTTTTTAATAATTGAGATTAACTGAGATTCATTTGCATTGTGTTTATTTCCCTACTGAAAGATGTTTCTCTAGCAGCAAACAAACTACTAAGATTCTTTTTGTTTTGCAAGCACTATTGCTTTAAATGTCTTCATAGGATATTATTTTTATATTTTAGCATTAAAAAAGTGTAAAGGGCATCCATTTGCTTGCAAGACGAAATTGGAAAAGAGGGCACACAGCCTGTTTTCAGTGTCAATAAAATGCACTAATCAAACACCTTTTCAAAGGAACATAACAAACTGGTTATTCTATACAAAACTGTAACCAGATAGCTATGAAAACTGTTGATATTTTACAGAAATGGAATAGATGACCTGAAATTGAGGACAGTTTCCCAAAATGAGACTAGGAAATTAGCAGCATACTGTTGGGGTTTTTTTCAAATGCCATCCCCTCTTAATAGCCGGTATCTAACAAATCCCACTACCTATCTTGCATCAGATTTTCAATCAGGTTATACTTAATGCAAAAGTATTTGAGTTATGCAAAATACCAAGACATTTTATTTAATGGTGATTCCAATGACTATTATAATTTATTTTTCCCCAGGTACTCTTTATTTAACTTATAGTCATGATTCCTTCAATAAAATTAAATTAATAGAAGGTATCTGGTGCGTAATTGCTAGTGAGGTGTATTAAAAATAAACCAGATACTGAGTCATTCAGGTCTACTTACCTGTAAAATCCCTTTCTTTTCATATACTTGACTATAAATTGCTACTAATAAAGCATATTGTTTAGAAAATACTAGAAAACTGAAACGCAGAGATGGTTAACCAGTCTTTCTGCACATCTTATATTCAGAGATTTCAAAAGATAAGGTTAAATACGTGTACGAAAATTCGCATCAGTTCACCAGAATAGCAGAAAAAAATAATGTAAGAAATTTGGGGGTTTTATATACCCCAAACCAACATAATGAAAGCAACATATAGATTTATTCACATACTTAAAACCAAATACACAGAGGACAAAATTAGATGAAATCAAGCCAAGCCAGAATGCCCTAATAATTTTGTTGCTAGATGCATGGAGAGAGATCACGTCCATTTAGAGAGCACATACAGTTAAACAGATTATGGCAATACATTTAAACCATGCAGTTTTACTTTGTATGGGCAAAGAAAAATGTAGTATAAAACAATATATGAGAAGATGCATACACTTCACAAGAAGTACACCTCTAGATTCAGTAACAAAAGTAAGTAGGTGCATTTGCAGTCAGTAAATCAAATAAAGGCAGAAGCACCATGAGCAGCTCTGTAAGGAAAAATTTATGGAAGAAGATCACAGAGCTAAATATTGGCATGCTGCTTGTAAGCTGGCTAAGTGACAATTCAAAGAAGAGGTAACAGTCTGCAAATATTTGAAGGGCATATGGAAATTGAGATGCAAGTTAAAAAGGGAGAAGAAATTGATTATCAGGAGAACATTCTGGAAATAAAAGATATCATCAAGTATAGAGGCATTCTAAACAACATACAGCAAACAACTCAAATTTGAGTATTTGAAAAATATTCTAGAAAAACAGAGGGAGCTAGCATTCACAAGACAATGAAGACCAGAATAGCTTCTTTTTTTTCCCCCACCCCTCAGATATAAAGCAGACTATAATGCAAGTTGCCATTGTTAGGGTTACCTCCTCCTTTGAAGTAGCATATCAGTCTTACAGTTCTGGTTTTTCTCACCAGGTAATTTACCTTTTTTCAAGCAAAATACATTTTATGTCTTTAAAACTACAACTCAATTTCCAATCTGCACTGTTTCAATAGTATGTATCACCGGCTCTAAATCTTTTTTCCAAGAGAGCTAAGGAAGTGAATGACCATAACAAAAAGCCCTCCATCTTGTATATTCATAAAAGTTCAAGAGCTTAATGGAAAGCATAGGAAGAGATTCACATGACTCATGCATATGGCTATGGCCTCTTATGTTTAGAAGTAAGGAAACAGGGATAAACACAAATCTCAAGAGACCTCTTTTGCCTTGGAAGGGGGAGAAATTGACTGAAGGGTCAACAAATGCCATGCCAAAACAGTTGGTTAGACTGCAGTGTAAGAGACAAAAAAGATGACATTCAATAGACTCTCATGAATCTGATCCAGCTAAAGCACACAAGGGATCAACTGCAGTAAATTGCTTCTGTGCAATTTAAGCATCATCTAAGATACTAGAAAACTGGACAAAACAGACAAAATTAAATATTCTTTAGAAGTGGAGAGAGATGGAAATATTCTGTTGACTAAAACATGTTGACTTTGATGTGACAGTAATCATGACCAAAAATACCAGCATTAGGCATTTCTCCTAAAACAGATGAATTGCTACTACTACCAGTCAAAGTTAAGAATGGTTCATTGAGCCTATATAAGTTCAAGTTGCACACTTCTTCTACATGTGAAGTAACTAACTAGTAAGTGTCCTAATCCCGAACTGCTTTCCTGTCCTATGTGGTGGACTCTTAACTTCTCCCCTTCTCATTCTGTACGAGAGGCTTCCATGAAGAGAATGAAACCATCACACAAAATTTACTTTATGCTACTCTTGGAAAAATGCAATTTGACTCTCCTTCTAACACACAACTCAGATGAAACAGAGAAACTACTTCTGATTTCCCACTTTCTTAGCATGACAGTCAAAAGCAAGAATCAGAAGATACAATACACCAAAATGTACAGGCATTTCAAATATACACTCATCACTAAGGACGTGCAATGTACTCCCATGTCACGTAAACCAAAGCGCTCTGTGTTACTATATGTCAAACTCAACTAAGCCATCTCTTTAAGGCCACTTTTCTTTAAAGTCCAGTGTGTAGGAAACTGAGCAAGGCAGGCTGGAAATAAGAATGGCTATGTAAGGACTTGCTCCTCAAACTGAGGAGTAAGGAAGAAACACTCAGCCAGTGGAAGCAGGGACAGATGACATGGGGAGAGTACAGGGATATGGTTCAAATGTGCAGGATGAGGTCAGGAAAGCCAAGAAGAATCTGGAACAGAAGTTGTGAAGGTACATGAATTACAAGGATTCTATAAGTTTACAGATCAGAAAAGAAAGTCCAAGGAGAGTGTGCCCAACCCCCCAATCAATAAGCAAGCAGGTTCAGCAGATGGTGACTGATATCAAGAAGGTTGAGGTACTCAATGAGTTATTTGCCTCTGTCTTCATTGACAGCCAGGCTTCACACTTCTCTCAAGTCCCTGATCCTATGGGCTGGTGTGGGGGGAGTGAAGTTCCTCCCAATACAACTGAAGAAAAGGTTGGGGATCACTTGGTGAAGCTGAATGGCCACAAGTCTGTGGGACTTGAAACAGTGAAAAGATTTTAAACAGAAAGAAGGCAGGTTTAGATTAGGTGTTAAGAAGAAATTCTTTACTCAGAAGGTGGTGAGGCACTCAAACAAGTTGTCCAGACTTATGATACATGATACAAGAATGGAAAGGGACTAGAAAAATACAAAGCAAGTAAAAATATTTTGACTGTGCTTAGATGACATTATCATATGATTCCAGCTGTAAGTTCAGTGTGTTGTGTGGAGGACTGCACAAGCAGTCTTCTGTCCTTACTCTTGTCTTCCTTACAAATACAGACTTTGTTCATCTTTCAGCTTTAATAATTGCCAAGTATTTACCCTTGTTTGTGCAAAACTGAAGGGATCAACAGTGGTACCTCCTCAGCAGATCAACCTATTAATTACAAACTTATGCTCACGTTTCAAAACGAATCAGCGCAGATTTGTGTTCTGCTCTTTACTGTCAAGAATTCATGCTTTATTTACTTCACATCACTCAAATTCTTTCCCGGGTACCTGAATTATTAAGTTCCTGATCAATACTCAATACTGCCATGTGGTAGCAATTCTCAAACAATAATGTATCACACGTCATACTTACTAGGCAATCCTATTATTCTTATTTTACACAACAGGAACTGAGAAAACCAGCTGAGTATGGACCAAGTTCTGAAACATAAAGGTCTGAAAAGGTCAATTTGTCAATGAGTAAAACACCATGAAAAAGTCAGCAGAGGTTCTTCAGAACTCTTACAGGATTTAGGAGCTTAGACTGGAGTCAGGCTACAGGCATGGAGAAATTCTGTTACTGAATCCAACAAAACTTGCTAATTTAGGAATAAAAATTATGCTGGAAAGGAAAAACAGTTTATCGTTTATTCTGGCTCAGGTATGACTTTCTCTTCATGCTAATATTATGTTCACTGCTGGATGAAGTACAGTCTAAAACACCCAGGACAAGGACTACCAGAGAGACAAAAAAACTGCTTGTATTTTGCAATAATCTGAGTAGATGTCTCCAAGATAATAATAGCTATTTACCACTAAAGCTGTATATTGACAAAGTCTCAATAATAGATTTTCTTACTGGAATGTAAAAACCACAGAGGATGTTGAAATGCAGACAAGAAGGGCAGAGATGGAGACAAGAAATGGTAGCTGTGGCAATGTTGATGACAAGTTGATTCCTGTTAATATGAAAGTTAAGGTTGGTATTGGAATAATTAAGTCTGTTGGCTGATCCTGCAAAATCTTATAGCCTGAGACAAGGGCAAGGGTTAGAAGAGAATCTCTTCCTCTTATTTTCTCATTGGGTTTCATTTCTCATGGGGTTTTCATTTACAATTTCATTTACATTTTCTGACACACCTAAAAATCTAAATATAACACTTTAAAAAGCCAGTTAGCTCTTACACTTTGCAATAAGACTATCATAAAGAGTAAATTTTGCTGTTTGATCAAATTAAATTCTTAGTTTTTAAAGACAGACTTCTCTGTATTCACACTTCTCTTCACAGTTGTTGTAAACAATTACTCACAATTTTCCAGCTTTCTACTCCAGCACACCTACTGTTTCAGACACTGTTGAAAGCAGCTCTTTCATTTGGACCAATCAAGCCCACTTGAATTAACAGGAAGTTTTCCACTGACAGCACCAAATGTGAATACTGACAAGAAGCTGTTTCTTTTCTAAAGTGGGAATTGGTTTCAAAAACAGGTTCTCAGCATAAGGAAAGTCCAAAACAGTAGAGAATATAAGAGGATTAAGAGTCGTGTAAAACTGGATTACAGAAGCACAAGAAATCCTTGGGTTTTTACAGTTTGTGAAGAATCATAAAAGAAACTTTTTCTTTTTTTTCCTCCCCCAGTAACCTAGATCAAGTTTAGCTATTTGTAGATACATTCTGATTTATTTGTCTTTTGTTAGGGTCATTTAGTGCTGACACATGTTAGTTGGAAAGCACCACTAACAACAATTTTTAGTATGAAATACAGCTCATGTAATGGGTAAAATTTAAAAAAAAAACACCGAAAGAATGGGGTTAAATAAAAAAAAAAAAAAAAAAGAAGTTATATAGCAGAGGTAGCTGGCATCAGGAAATTATTAGCAGTAAATTAATAATAAAAAGTATTAAAAATTTAGAGACAGTCACGATTCTGACACTGAGTACTTTAAATTCATTATTATGACTTGCACATCTAAAAATCTTGAATTCCATGGCAAAAGAACCCAAAATTTGGGGAGAAAGAGCTCTTAAAATTTTAATTTTTTAGGATAACATACACAATTTTTAAAATTATAAATAATTGAACAGATAGTAAAACTGTTCTTCTGCAATCATTAATGTTCCATTTCTTTTACAGAGTAATAATCTTTTAAAACAGGAGTCTTGTCAACAGGCATTCTGAATATACTGAAGAACATGGCAAAATTCAATTAAAAAGTGCTAAACAAGTCAGTCTATTTATTTTACACCATACTTCTCTGCAACTTCTGAGTATATGTACTTTAAGAGAGACTCTCAATCAAATGGAAATACAGCCATAATTCTGTTGCAAAATCAAGCTGCAGCTGAAATGACAAAACACCTTTGTTAAAAGAATATTTGCTGACACTAAAAAGATTTATCAAGTTTAATATTTTTAGCACATTTACACTGCAGTTTGTTTGACGATATGAACAGCAGCACCTAACTAGTTGCTACTAATGAACATCATAATCACTATAATCAAACAAACAAAGCAACCACAAATTAGGAAAGAATTACACTACCATTTAGAAAGTACTACTACGTTCTAAATGAGTAATTATATTTGGAGTTGTAAGTGAACTGGAGGTTGCCCTGAAACAATGATTTTTTTTGTATTATGGTGCTTGTAAATCACTGCTTGATCTTACCGATGCTACAGAAATAGTTTTTTATTTACCACAGGCCTTAATTTTATCAGCTATATTCAATTCACCAACTACTTTGTACAGTCCATCTCATTGTTAAAAGCTAAAAGGAGAATCTTTTTAACTAATGCTCCAGTCCTATTTTTTCTATACACTAATTTATTTCAATGAAATAGCTCACCAAGGAAAACAAGAAAAAAAAAAAAAAGAAAGCAATAGTCACTTAACCCCAGTCATTATAGAATTATTATAAAAATGCATTCAATTATACTGACTTTTTATTGTACTATTACAGTAGATGTACGAAGTAATACTGGCAAAAAAAATCCCAACAAAGTAACTTGCTTAGTATGGACCTAGAAACTTGTAGCTCATTCGACTGAAAATGGTACGTTAATTTACTTCTAATTGTACTTTTCGTTACTGAAAAATGTTGTAAGACTGTCAACAATGGATACTGGAGCAAAAGAAAGTATTTCTGGTGTATACCTCAGGCTGGTGCCACACTTTGCTCCTAAAGGAGTCTGTCTGCCTGTTCTAAAGAAAAGAAATAAAGCTTGTGATGTTTCTAAAAATTCTTTTCCCATAACTATTCCATAACCTCACTTCTATTTAATGGGGAAGTGATGTTACTGAAGGATTATTATGGAGAGAAAGAGGGTAGAACTAGGAATGCAGGTGGATGAGAAGGAAAAACATAATTATCAAAAATTCTAATAAATTCCTTTTGTATTTGTGAAATTCAACCAGGTATAGTCTGTGAGCACAACAACTAAAGAAATAATGTTATAAGGGGATCTATTTCAAATGTGCCAATGTTTGTTTTATTATCAGTTGTAATCTGCTAATTTATTATGACAGGTATAAGTCACAAGCTAAGATATCCTTCTAAAAACAACAGTTGTGGGCCTTTACTGTTCACGAGGAATATCAAGGTTATTGTCCAGCTCAAATAGAAAAAGAGAGCTTCCATCAACAGATGTCAAAACAGATAAGCACAGATTTGACATGTGCTTGTAGAACTATCACCTGCTATCAGAGCTGCAATGACAGCTTTATGTTGAGAATGTCAATGAATTTCATTGTGCTCTGCATTCCAATCATTGCTCAATTGAATATGAAAAACATATGTCTTCCTACCAAGCAGTAGGTGTTTACTGCTGTAATATTATTTCTATAACAACTGTGCAGATTCTTTTCTTTCTGTATAGGTATATCCATATTCCACTTAAGCATGGTACCATAAAATTTTCTCTAAAAACATATGTTTTTCATTCATATTATAGACGTACCAGGAGAAAAGATGGCAATGCACTGCAATGAAAAAAATTCACTTGCCCTATAGTAAGATGGAGATATCTAGTAACACATATTTTCCATGGTTTGGGATGTTTACAACAAATGTTTGTGTTTATGACAACTGTTTTTTTAAATAAACAGGCATTGCAAAGACACCTATTAACATCTGTCCTCTATCTGGTAGAGTATCACACTATTAAAAACCACATATTTATAAGTACAATAAAATACATTCACACTGCTTAAGATAACAGGTGTAAGGATAACATGCAAAAGAAAAAAAAGCCTGACAAAATACAAAGGAAGAAAACAAACCTAGGTGGCAGGCAGAAAAAAGCCTAAAATGATTTTGTACCAAATGTAAAAGGTTTTGTGAAGTCAGGAGGAAGGGAGGGAAGATAGTAGAGAGGAAGTACTATTTATATTTCAGATACTACAGAAATATTTAGTTTGTTCTGACTCCCTGTTTAATCAGATCTTTCTTTTGTATATGCTGACCACCACCTCTTGCCTGTAGTTCTTTTTGACAAGTTCTAGGTCCCCTTGAGTATCTTATTCACAATTAGTTCCATTGAAATTAGTATTTTGTGCTTCTAGATTTTCTTCCACTGAAGAAAATGTACTGAATCACTGTGTACTGAAACAGTGATACCACCACAAGGTATCATTTATTAGTCTTTACAGCTTGCCCTAGGCCTATTCTGGAACAAATTAATTTCCCCATGAAATGCCCAAAGTACAGCTAGCAAAAAATATATTTTAGATTTTCTGTTCCTTGAACTATTAAGACTTCTCGCTGTTTACCACTATGATTTTTAAATAATGATCCTTAAAAGACACTCCAAATAAATAATCTCTCAACCTCTTTCCAAACTGTTAATTTCCTCAATTAATTTTCTCAATCAATTAAAAATCTCTTAGTTATCAGTTCTAAAATCAAAGTTACTTCAACAATAAAAACAGACACAGCCAAAATAAACAGCTATATATTCTCCCCAAGCAAATATGCCAGTAGTTCTGAAAGGAAGAGAAATTTTTAAGTCAAAGTCCCCACACCTTTCATTAGGAGAAAGTTTCCTTCCTTGGAGATTGTCTGATGTGTAACAGCACCCTGCTTTTCCTCTTCAGGGCACAGACATTGGTCTCTCTCCCCTACTGAGAGAGAATGTAAGTATCTTTAAGACTTGCATGACTAAGAACAAATACAGCTAACAAAATCAAAGTTATCAAGTTGGAGTAGAAAAAGACACAAATACAAACAGCAGTTTTGTTACCTTCATTCAAGAAACCTAAACAAAAATGACAAGACCTACCATTACACAGAAGAAGGAAACATTTAAACCACTTTTATTATGAAAATAAAATTCTTAGAAAACATTTATTTAATTTAGGGTTTGAGAAGGATAGAAAGGTACTTTGATTCACGAACACACACTATTTATTAACAGGAATTATCCTTCATGTAGCTCAGAGTAAAAAAAGTATGTTTTTCATTATCCTTATGGATAGGAAACACATGAAATTAGATATATATTCATCATTATTAACTACAATTAGCAAACCTTACTACTGTGGTTTGCTATAATACAATGTAAAGAACTGTTTGACTGTCTTTGACTATCTATTTCTCCAACAGGATACTTAGATAACTTGATGTATGTCTTCTGTTCAAAACTGCACTATTAAGGTAGCTGACATTCACACTTTACCAAAACATATTTGTATACTAAGCTTTAGGATTTACCAAGCTCAAGAATACTAAACTACATCTATCTCTCTCTTAATCAGAGCACAGAAATGAACTGAGTTGTTCAACTCACTATTTAATATTTCAGTCTTTCCCAGACATTAAGATGCATGAAGTAAATTATTTACAGATGGATATATAACTGAAGAGAAAAACTAGAAATTCAAAGTAGCTTCCAGAGACACTTTTAATACAGTACAATAGTTGGTCTATTCCCAGTTTATTTGTTATGTTTCAAAAAATAAAAATCTTGCTGAGTTCCTATCATCAGTGTATAGTGGAAAATGGAATTGGTTCAGCACCACAAAGAAAAAGAAGAGCAATGAGGTCTTTTGATTGCAGAGGATAATCTACAAACACAAGGAACAAAGCTGACCCTTGATGTGATCTCCATTCACCTCTGACAAGAGATAGCAATCTAGAGATATCGTTATAGGGTACAAAACAGCTTTTAGGAAAGGTTCCTGAAGGAAATCATTCTCCTATTCACCCACGTTGCCATAGAAACAGAACCAATCAAGCCTGTCCACAAAGGCTTTTATGTCAACTTCTGTTAGAAAACTCATAAAAAAGTAGAACTTAAGCTAAATTAACAACACAGTCATTAAGCTATTAAGATAGGTAAAAGAAGGAAATCATTTACAAACAAATGAGTCCCATCTTATCCCTTAAATACAAAGCTTTTAAGGTGTACATCAGTTTATTCCAAGGGTTTACTGAGCACTGTTATAGCTCTCTGTTTTATATTTTCATGCAACCTCAGAGACATAATTTATATAGAACGACGTCTTTAAATTCACTGGGTCCCAGACTATAAATTTTTTCTCCTTTTTCCTCCTCCCAACCTTTAAAGCAAGGTTGTGTCATATCCCATCATCTTTGTAAACTTCATTCCTTCAGAATACATCTTTCATCACAAGACTTCAGCTAAAACAATACATTTACTGAGGTAGCTGGCTTCTACCCCATGATATCTTTAAAGTATTGATTCTGCATAAAGCTCACAGCAAATACTATTGCTACGTATATTAAAAGGATGCTAATGAAAAAAGATTTCTAAATTAAAATATGGCAAATTTCCTATAACTTCTCATGTAGTGTAAACAAGATACTATGGGCAGCAGAATCCAGAGCTCAGTATCTAACATCAGGACGAGTTTTGTGTCTGTGGCATTCCTGGACGAATATTAGAACCCATGCAGGACTAATACTAAATTGCAGATTTTATGCTGCTATACAGACTACTGTACGTTAAAGAAGAGGGTGTGTTAAAAACAGACAAGAATCTCTGTTTCCTTTAAACTGCTAATCCCACCCAGTTTGACTCAAAACATACTATGAAACTATCATGGTTCAGATCTCTTAAAGAACTAATTACTTTTTCACTACACAAATACACTCTAGGATTTCCCTTTCCATTCCTTGCACCCAGTTCAACAAGTTTTAGCAGTTACTGCCATGAGTGGCATACCAAAACAGTGATACTGTAGGCCCATCCTCAATTCTTTGTTGTTTTTTAACAACAAAAGATTTAATTGAGTTTTGGAAATTAACTTAATTTCATTTCTTTTGAGATATAATGCTTCTGGTCTGTTTCAAACAATGCCTGAACCTAAAGTGGCACACACGAGTTGTATACCCTGGTCTCAGCAGGCTAAGGATCTTCACACTGGGACGTTTTATGGAACATTTCCAAAATGACTGATTTATTCTTTTTACATCGTTTCTGTATTTATAGGCATAAGGAATGTCCTTGATAATTTAAATTTCATAAAACTCTTGGGGTTGCTTTTTCTCAGAACTTTTTTTTTTTTTTTTTGCATTTTAGTAGGTTTGGCAATCTGCTGTTCTCTGCAAAGACTCAATTCCAGCAAAGCTCAGCAGACCTTGGAATCTGTAGGTAGTTTGCAGGGATTTCCATGTTTACATATGAAATTTCTAAATTACAGTTTGAAGTGCCTGACTGTGAAACAGGTTATCAGATGTGCGGTTTAAACTGTAAGGAGGATGAACCTACAAATGTACTACTAAGGGTGCAGTACGGAACATATGGAATTCCAAACATCTTTTATATTATTATAGCTCTGAAATTCGCCCAACTCAAACAAAACAATTGTGAGGTCATGTCTTTTTTTTCCTGTTGGCAGAACAAAGTTCAGATTTTGCAGTTTATACCAAAGCCTTAGTTTTCATCAAAAATTGAGAGCTTGAGTTTCAGTGACCCACACATTTCAGAATAAGTTGCTTACCCACGCCAGGGCACTTTAGAAGTTAAAAGACGAGGCTCTGAATTCAACTATGTTTTTATATCTTAAAATGTATTTATATGGTATTATAAATACATGGTAATAACATGTAAATTTACAAATGGTATAAAATGAATAAAAGTAGAATCCCCTGCCAAAAAGTTAACAAAACAGTGGGTAAATTAGAGTTCATACTATGATATCCTTTACTATTACGTACTTTAGAAAACAAAACATTATCTAACTTCATACACTAAACATAATTCTGATCCTCATGTCAGGTCTTTCAATAGTTACATACTTTAGTGCACTCTTCAATCCCCTCATCAATGTCCCCACAACTTTTTTTCCTGTAACTCCCACTGTGGGGACTAAGTTTCTTCTGGAAAACAAGCAGGCGCCTCTCACGGAAGCATAGCATATCTGGACTTGGAAGGAAACCGCAACTCCTAGCCCTGCACAGGACAACCCCAAGAATCACACCATGTGCCTTTACATAAACGTGGGTTTTCTTGAAATTACTCCCCTTTCCATTCTAATTTCCCTTGCCTTCTGGTGGTCCGAGACCTACCAACAAACTGACAACTGGCCAGCACTCAGAAGCTTTTCCTTTGCTACTTGAAATTTGGTCAATCATTCCGTTGGAAAGAAATATAGAAAAATATGTGCTGATATTGATGAAGTTTGTGCTTTAGATGAAACAGAATTTTATTAAATGAATTAAAATATTTCACCTAGCCCTGGACTGCACTCAGTGATACTATAAATACCTGGCTTTTCCTTCATGCTTTTCTACCAATTTTCTGCCCTTGACACAAATAAAAGAAAGTGTAGAAAAGCTTTTTCCACCAAAAGCTATATACTGTTTCATAAGAATAGCTTGCCATTAAAATTTATAAATAAATATCTTCAAGACATTTGAAACAGTTCACATTCGACTTTCAGAAGAGGGATTTAAGTATCACACAGAATCAAAGATAAATACAAAAATATTCTGAAAACCACATGAAAGACACGTATGAGACTGGAGAGAGGAAAGAAGCACACCTGCACAATTTCTGAACAGAACAGGAGAACATCTAATGGTCTCTCACACATAGAAATAAACGGGTTCCTGTTTAGTCTAGAAGGGTAAGAGTATTCTCAGATTATCACATGGTATTTGTAAATGGCATCAATACTTTAAATAATACAGAGAATAACTTTTAAAATTTATGATGTTGACATATTTTAAAAAAGAATAACTATGCCAAAAGACAGACCTTTTAGAGCAAGGAACATTTTCATGAAACTGAAATCTCATCTGGTGATTTTGTATACATGAGCGGCAGGCAAGAAGAGAATCAGCTCTTTTTGCTTTCAAGTCTGTGTAGATAGCAATTATTTATGGTTTGGAACTTTAACTCTTTTCAGATTGCACAGGATTTGATTTGTCAGCAGAATAGTCTTTTAAATTGTCCTCTTAATGGTCATCCGCTTCAGCAGCTAGGCAAGCAGCTACGCTTTATTGGAAAACACCATCCAAACTGTTTTAATGAGCTTAATTAATCCAAAACCCCTGAGGACCATGCTCTCCCTAGAGGTTTAGTTCTATGTTCCTTTATTGACTGTAGTAAATTCCTCCAGGAAATATGAGGACTGGGCCCAATCCTTCTACGACCCACAGAACCAGAATTAACCAGTTACATAACACATCACTTGTTTAGGGGTTTTATGCACAACAAAAGGAGATGAAATGCTATTTCTCCAACCTAGGTTTCATTTTGTTCCTTTTTAAAATTATATACTTTGCAAACATGTTTGTCCAGATCTTACCTGTATTAATGAAGCCAAATTTATTTTGATGCAGCAGAAATATTACACTCATATATTCTATTTCCATTTCTCAGATGATAATGCCTAAAATCTAAACTGACTGAGTCATACCATATTTTTGCAAAATTATACCTAATGATGATGTAAAAAAGAAACAACTCTGGAATAACCTGTTATACTTCTGAAAGCCTCCACAAATAAGAGTATTTTACTATTTACAGCACTGAGATAAAACATGCTGTCAGATATTGTCAGTGAAAGTTTTTCAGAGTTTTTATGTCTTCTGACACAAAGTCAGAGAAGTTTTTCTTTTGGGGCCTTCTTCTTCATGGATTCGATTAGATAATTTTTGTTAGAAAAGACAAAACCTGCTAGCTGACTGCCAGAATCTTTTTTTTTTTCCCTAATGCAAAATTCTTCCAAAACCTCCAATCTTCTGTTAAATAAAGACTTCTGTAACAGGTCTGAATACAGCAGATATCATGTCAAACACCTGGTTAGTCTAGGATTGCATAATCTTTTCTAATTTATCTAACTACAGATGATACATGGATAAAGTAGCATTTGGCTAAAAGTTTGCTCAGACATTTCTTTGTTGGTAATATCAGCAGTAAATTTCACTCACTATATTTGCCATCTCTCCTCTCTATTTGTCCTTTTCTGGCAACTAGAAGTGCCACGCTAAAATTCTATTATCTGGCAGGCAAAGGTGGACTGAAAAAAAGGAAGTGTAGGGATAAACTCTCTTCCTCTTAGAGGTTTCCTCATCTTCAGAACTGTGACTTCCTTAAGCATACATACAAGCCTAAATGCATCAGGCACCAGCAGAAAACATTTGTAAAACAGAACACTGATAAAATATTGTCACATATACAAAATTATACGCTTTCAGACCCTTTGCCTCTAGGTATTCTCAAAGTTATCAACAAATCCAAGTTTGCTGAGTGTCCTGAATCTCAGAGGCAGTGTTTCTTTTATTAAACCATGTCAGAATATATGTTTCTTTCATTTAGTTATGCTCTCTTTGCTGGGAGTTACCTTTTCCTTTTTTTTTTTTTAATTATTAGCAATGTAGAAAAAAACATGGTATGTTTTGTACCATTAAATTTAATTCCTAAATATGTCAATGATATAACAACTGCTGCTTGGATGGCCAAGTTGGCCCATTTTGGGTCTCTCTCTTCAACAAGAATGTTTTCATTCCCTTGAACTGCTGAATGCAGGTACAATCAAGAGAATAATACATATCTGTTAAAATCTGTTGTGCAGTTGGAGAAGAATTAAGACAGCGTTTCCTGCTTCTGTTTGTGAAGGACATTGATAAGCAGCAGGAAAGATGGAAATTCAACTTTTAAGTCAAATAAGCTCAGATACACCAAAGCAAGACAAGTCCTACAACAATAAGTATATATGTCTGAATCACAGTAAAACCTTTGTCAGATCCTCTTGGACCATTGCTCTAAATATGAAATCTTCTACTCTACAAACATAACGCCTCCACTCAAGGTTAGGTTCGCTTATTATTTATTGGGTCCAAACAGAATTGAAACATAGAGTAAGTTTGCTTCACAGCAGACCATATACTGCTGTGATTTGGACCTGCCATGACTAAAACAGTGCTGAGAACACCACTGTGGCAACTTGCCTGTTGCCAAGCCACACTTGCACCACAGCCAAAAGGTGAACTTTCCCTGCTCTGCCCTGCAGCAAGTAGACCAGGATGGTCTAGAAGTTGGGAGGAAACATAGCAAGAACAGCTGATCCCAAATGACTAAGGGATACTCCATGACCTGTAGCATCATGCTCAGTAATAAAAAATAAGGTAAGGGTTTTTAGGGTGTAATCATTGCTCAAAGAAGCAGTACACTACTACTTGTGGAAGGTGGTGGATGACTGTCTCTCTATTGCTTTTTTCTATTCCATTCACCTGTTAAATTGTATTTATCTTGACCTACAAGTTTTCTCATTTTCACTCTACTGTTCTCTCCTCCAAATCACAGGTAGGGTAGAGGAATGACAGAGCAGTGAACATCAACCATCAACCCCCTTCCATTATAAAGTCCAATAAAACTTTGGGGGTGGGGGGAAGGTGTGGGACAGGGGACACACTCAAACAAAATGAGTCAAACAAAACAAAATTGTGCATTATTTGGAAATTTAAAAACCTACTACCTAGAACGTAATTTTTGTATCCATCTTAATTGAAGCCAAGAGCTGTTCCGCAAAAGCTCAAAGAAAGAGCTCAAGGTAGAAGTAAACCCTCTTTTATACAGAAATAGAAAATTAAGTAAACCTAACACTTTGGACACAATAGACTCTACATCCATCTTAGCTGAGTATGACAAAGCAGATACCAGATCATGTGTGATCAGTGTTGCAGTAAGTTAACTTTGCTTGAAATTAAGACCCTTATTGAATCTGTTTTCTAGTATCACACAAAATCACATCAATAAAAGCATACAACGGCATCATAATGCAAATACTGCTCATATCTTCTCCATTCTTCAATGAGAGAAAAAGAAAAAATCTGCAGCTAAATTACCTATAATGATGCATTTCATGAACACAATTGGACTTTGTTACTGACCATGAGACTGTCTCAAAGAATTGTGACAATGGACACTTTGCAAAAGCACTGCTGTATCAATGGAACAAAAAGAAGATCCTGTACATGAGGTCTTTGTATATACAAAGTGTGTCTACAAAAAGCAATGAAAACAAAGATTTAAAATTGGAAGTGACATTATATGTGATGTGGAACCATTAAACACCTTCTATGAGTTTACTATTGGAAAAGAAGAGCAGAGACATAAAGAAATCTTTGATTATCTTGATTATAATATGTATTATTCCTATTGCCAAAGCTATTATCATTTGTTCATAGCACAAATCAGCTTCTGGGAACAGTTATACTATTTTTCAAACCAAATAATAAATGTAACCTCATTTCTGTCTTTCCTGAGGGAAAGCTCTATATTAACAGCCAGTGGATTTGAGTACATAATGTTTTACTTGCATATTTCCATGACCCAAGACATTTTACCAACCAAAGTGGTTGAAAGCAATGCCATGTGTACTACAGAATGACACACAGGACAAGACACAGAGGTTACAAATTATTTTCTAGTAATAACAGCTAGAGGACAAATATTTTGGTTCTCAAGTTAATCCAAACCCATAGATGTAGTTGGTTGCAAACTAAAAACCAGACTTGTAACTGAAACACCTGCAAGAAGACTTTAATTGTTTGAAAAAGCAATTCCAGAGATAATCTCTCCACATTTTTTAGGTGCTGGGCCACTGACCAGAGAACAGGGTATTTGAAGTATGTGGAAAAATAGTTAGTAATTCAGGATGATTGTGGAGAGCTGATAGAAAATGCCAAATGCATGGTTGTCATGAACCGTGTAGAAGTGTGAATATTTTAATGAATCACCAGAAAATATGTGATAAGTAGCATTGAAAAAGAACACAAGAAACTAATCAAATTACTATAAAACAACAAAATACTTTAATGTGATTTCTAAAGCTCCTTGTAAAAATGAAAAGTCTTTAAACAGCTGATAGAGATTGAACAGTTGTTTTTTTAATGGAAAAGAACACAGCGTAAAGCTGGTCATCCAGAATTAATGCAACTGAACGAAATCGTATTTCCAGAGAAACTATGAAATGCATTATTTCATTATGTAAAATGAAAAAAATCAGTCCCTTATTCATCTGTGATTCAAAAAACGGAAAGAAATTTGTCACCAACTACTGGCTAACAAATGTGTTTCAGGTTCTGGTCATGTCACTGGGCAGCACTGAAGAGAGAGCTTGGTTTTGTCCTCTATTACACTCTCCCTGCAGGTATTTATACACATTGGTATGATCCCCCTGAGCCTTCTCCAAGCTCTCAGCCTTTTCTCACACAAGAGATGCTCAAGCATCTTTTTCACTATGTTAATGATCCTGTGCTGGATTCTCTCCAGTATGTCCATTTTGTACTGAGGAGCCCAGAACTGGATAGAATACTCTAGGTGTGGCCTCATCAGAGCTGAACAGATGGCAAGGATCACCTCTGTAGACCTGCTGACAGCATTCCTCCTAATGCAGCTCAGAATACCGCTGACCACCTTTTCAGCAAAGGACAAATTACTGGCTTTTGTTCAACATGGAGTCCACTGAGCCAGGGCCTCAGCAAAGCTTTTTTCCAGCAAGTCAGCCTCCAGCATGTTATGGTACATGGGGTTATTCTTCCTCAAGTACCAGACTCTAGAATTCCATGTTTTTAACTACTTGAGGCTCTTTTTGGCCCTTTTCTGCCACCTACTGAATTCTCTCTGAATGGCAGCACAATCGTCTGGCCTAACAGCCACTCCATACAGTTTTTTTGTACTATCAAAAAACTATCGAAGCTAACTTCCTGAGGGCACATTGCACCCCAACATCCTAATCATTACCAGAGATGTTAAATGGGACTGGTCCCTGTATTGAGCCTGGGGTACACCATTAGTCACTGGCCTCCAGCTAGACTTTATGCCACCACTTATTAGTCTCTGCTACACTCATATTGCCAGTTTTCAATCCACCTGTCTGCTCATCTAGCCCATACTTCTTCAGCTTCTCTATGAGTATCTTTTGGGAGACAATGTCAATGGCCTTCCTTCTGTCAAGCCAGACAATATCCACTGGTTTCTAATCATCTACCAAGCCTGTCAATGGTAGAAAATTATCTGTTGCTCAGGCATAAATTCCTTTTGGTGAAACCATGCTGACTGCTTCTGGGAACCTTTTCATTGCAGACATGCCTGCAAATGCTTCTCTGGAATAGTTGCTCCATCACCTTTCCAGGACCGACTTGAGATCTGAGTGGCATTCATCTGGTTTCTCCTTCCTGCCCTTTCTGAGCACAGGAGTGAGACTTCTGTTCCTGCAGTCTTCAGGCACCTTTCTCAATCACCATCATCATTCAGAAACTATTAGGAGCAGCCTATCAATAGCATCAGCCAGTTCCCTCAGCACATGTGGCTGCAGCAGGGCTCTACAATTGGTTTAACTATTTTTTATTCCCACTGTCTTCCACCGAAGGAATGTTTTCCTTACTCAGTACTTTCCACCTGATCTCTGTGGCCTGGAATTCCTGAAGGCTGCTTTTACTAGTATATACCGAGCTAAAGGCAGCGTACAGTATCTTAACATCTTCTATGCTCTCTGTCACCAGGGTCCCTTCCCCATTCAGCAGCAGGCTTATATTTTGCCCTAGCTGCTCTTGGTATCCCTTACCAGATTCAATTCCAGATTCGTTTTGTCTTTCGTAACTATGTCTCCAGAGGCTTAGACAGTGTCTCTGTGTTCCTTCCAGGACCAGGCTACTGGTCTTCCAGGCTTTCACTTTTTACATGTTCCTTGCTTATACTGAGTTTTGCCAGAAAATCATTGCTCCTCCATGCAGGATCATCTGATCTCTCTGAAACTGAGATCAGGGTTTGGACCAGAAAACATCTAGATGTATCTTTCAGGAATTTCTTTGTTGTTTATGAACTTCTAAAACAATGCAGGTAAGCATTGCACTTTACATTTTTAAAACCCATTGTGCTCTTTTTCAGGAAAGATAGTGCAAATGTAAATTTATCACCAGGTTCTAAATCTTTCAACTTCTGCCTGCCACATGTTGTGTTAAAATGCATTTGTCTTCTTGATAAAGAGACTTTGTTTTGTTATGCTTTTAATCTCAGTAACATATGTTTATAGGGTATTTTCTTCCTGATTTTAACTCCTAAATTCTTAAGTTTCTAAAACTTGACTGGGAAGCGAAATAGTCCTCCATCAAGATAGGCTGCTTTGCTCATTTTATACTAATTCACAGAAAAAAAAGATAAGATGTGGTTGCCATCTTCCATCTTCCTTAAAAGATGCATAGCATCTTACTTTACAGCTCATTAGTATAATTACCTGAGGTCAGTGAATGTATTGGAGCTTTACAGAAGCACATGTTGTTCATAGCACATCAAAACGTAGAAAAGTAAGTAGACACGGGTGTTTCAAAATTTACCAGGTCTTCCACCACTTAGTCTGTCTTATCTATAGCGTACATGGCAAGTTTAACCTAGTTTTACCTAGCTGGACAAAAAACCAACCCCTAGTTCCCAACCTTTTCTACTTATTTATTTACAGAATGGAGAAAAGGTTAAACTATTCCTTTCCACTTGAGCAACTACCATACTTATACTTATTACTAGTATACTATTAAAACATATTTCTGTACTATATGGTGCTTCTGGCCAGGATAGGGTTATTTTTTTCATTGGCCAGGAAGGGGCATGGCCAGGACACAGAGATTATTCTACACCACCTACTATCATTTCCTGATCTGCAACTCTAAACACAGTATGGACCACACTGAGGAGACCTGGCAGACCTAGAACATGAGCAAGCTCAGATATTTGTTAGAACTCCTGCAACTACTGTTAAAAGAATATATTACACATTGTACTGTTCTCAAACAACAATTTATATCTGCAGGTCCCATCTCCTTCAAAAGCACCTCTATTTGAATTGTATCTCCACTTTACAGATGAGAAAACCAAAGCATTGAAAGAAAAAATATTCCAGCATTTTTCAGTAAGTTTGTTTCCCATATCTGTGACTATCAGAAGATACCAATAATGTCCTATAAAAACAGTGGTTTATCCAAACATAACCAGCCAATCTTTGATACACAGAAGAAAACCTTTCTCATACGTACATGGATATTAGTTTAACATCTTTTTCTTTCAACAACAATGCTTCAAGCATTGCAGTGTCATGTTTTACAAGCTAACACAGAAATGCATTTATTATTTTCAAAATGTTTGTGGTTGTATTAAAGAAAAAACAGAATCAGTATTCTAAAACACTAGGCCTGATTATTGCTAAATCTTTTGAAAATGGGGAACAATTCAAAGAAAACCATACAAATCTATACTCATAGGTGAAAACATAGATGAAATCATATGAGAATTGAAAAGAGCTTGAGAAAGTAAGACAAAATCTAAGAATGTTTGCATACTTAAGTAACTTTAAGTAGAAGAATTAAAAGTACAGCAACTAAGTTTTGTAGGACTGTGATTTCTGCAGTAAAATTTAACCCTCCAGCAAAAATCAAGAGGTGTAAAATGCAAGAATCCTCAGAAAAGCCTCACAGGTCACAATGCTGCTGCTTCAGCAACTGTGAAAATCAGTGCAACTTTTCAGCTCAGTTTCTGGTTTAGTAAGCTTC
This sequence comes from Empidonax traillii, assembly GCF_003031625.1. NCBI lineage: Eukaryota > Metazoa > Chordata > Aves > Passeriformes > Tyrannidae > Empidonax > Empidonax traillii. The sequence continues at coordinate 1,571,086 of NW_020955276.1, forward strand.
TTCTCTGCAAATAAGACAAATCAACTGTGATTCTTCATAATTCCTTTATTTATTTAATAAACAAAATACTGAAAGCAGTGGTACAGAGCTCAAAGCTACCCCTGTGATTTAATAACCTGTCTTTTACCATATTTGGTATTTTTACTCATGCACAGCAATAGTATTGGGTATATTGGTAAAAAGCAGCCACACCATGTGCAGAAGTAGCATGAAAAAAAAGCATATACAGATACGATTTTGCAACAAATATCATACTACAACCAGATATTTTTATTACTACTGAGACAAACTTTTATTCTGTGTAGAGCACTGTATACTCTCATGGGTGTTTGGGACTTCTAGGAACTTGTGAATAGCTGTATTCTCACCTCAGCCAATAGTTTGAGGTCACTTCTATTAAGGAGAACTTAAGACTCATTGAGAAGAACCAGCAACAAAAGCACTGTGGGGTGTCTGCACACAACACAAAAGAAGTTAGAGTTACTTAGCTTGTTTTCCTACAAAAACTTTAGAAATATGAAGTATTACAACCTAAAGGTTAAGAATATTTATTACTGTAGCTTTTAGATTTTAAGCATTTTCACCTACAGGTTAGGTTCTCTTCAAAAGTAACACTGAAGGAACTACTAAGATTTAAATTTCAACAGCCTAAACAATTAACAGGAAGTGTAACATATTTAGGTATCCATGATACATTTTTCATCACTGTATTCATTTTTAGAAATATCCACTCAATGTATTTTATTGAGAACACCATGTTAAACTAGTCCAATTAGGGCACAGTGAACTGAATCTGAATAAGATCCACTTAAAATAATAGGTCTAAAATTGCACAGAATAGAAGCTTTTTGCAAATTTATACATTCCAGTAATGTCTAGTACAATATCCTTAGGCATGTTTAATCAGCACTTACAATGTTAATAATAACAGCAATAATAATAGAACATTAAATGCATTCTGGGCTTTTGGTAGGTTTAGACAGCAGTCACATTTCAACAAAAGAGCAAAGCAAAATGATTGATTGTTCAATTATGGATCCGCCCTGCGATAGAGACATGGTGCACTGCAAAGGTATCAATTCCCCTAAAGGAAATGGAAAGTCTTCTGTTGCAAAGAGTGATCACTATAACCTTGTTTTAAAGAAAATGCCTCATTTAAAACTACAGTTGAGCTAAAAATCATCAGGACAAGAGTAAAAGGACATCAAACAAAACTAATATGAAAATAGATTAGCAAAACTTCTCAAAGAGTGCTACTGGAACGAAAATTACAAAGATTTTTAGCTCTCTCATTTACATTCCAGTATAATAAGCAGGAAAAAAATTAGGATTCAGAATGTGCCAAAAAAATTCTTAATTACCATATGTAATACTTACGTAGTTTAGCAAAGGAATTTTCAGAAAAGCCACAAAGTGTTGAAATTAGAACTTCTCTTTAAACCAAAAAAAGATAGTATGTTTTCCAGTACCAATCTAGACAGTTCAAAAAGATAGACTGAATTCTCAGCTTTTCAGCAGAAAACATGACCATCTCCACAATGCAGTGGGTCTATGAGACACCCACTTCTCATGCCTGTGAGGTGCCGTGATGACAGTACAGGTAGAGGTATCTCTACCCTGGAGAAAAAGAAACAATGCAAAAATGCTATTGTGCACTGACAGTCTGATTTCAAATTCCACTAGACTGTGTTTCCCAGAATTTTGTAACGATTTATTTTACTGGCTATGTCTCTAACTCCTTTTTGAAGCAGAACAGGCTCCTGTTGCCCAGTCCCAAACACTAACCTACACAGGCCTAATCTACCCCACATTTTAATCTACCCCACATTTTAATACCGTCTGTTATTTATTCCCAGAACTTTTTTTTTTTTTTTTTTTAATTAAAACCTGTGGATAGAGCAAATTTTAAAAGGTCTGGCTGTCACTGTTATTTTAGATTCTAGTTCCAAAAGAGAAAAAGCACAGTACTTTTGTCTACAGTAGAAAAATTACTATATACAATTTCAAATATGTAATATAGCAAATATTTATGACAATGTAAATAATTACATTGTCATAACTGGAAAATAATTGTCATAACTGGAAAATTCTATACTACTCCTATATAGTAGAAAGATCATCATGAGGCAAAGAAGGCATTTTTTCATTAGTTGAGATTTATATAAAGATTTATGATCTTTATAGACTCTGGACCATGTCAGAAACCTGTGGGGAAACTTTGTTACATAAATTTAATTTCTGAAATCAATTTGGTTGAGAAAGGTCAACAAAGTTAAAGAAGTAAGACAAAATTAAAATAGACAACATTAACCTCTACAGTAATACTTCAATGTTACTTTTTTTTTTTAATCAAGTCAATTCATGATAATAACAAAGGAAACAAAATGTTTGCATTTACTATCAAATGGCACCAACTGCAAAATATCTAAAACTGTCCACCATGAAAGACACATGCAACTTGTCTGCCCAAGACCAGTAAGCTCCACTGAAACTGTCATGAGAGAACAGCTCACATTTGCTTCATGAGGTTTCCCTTCAGTGGAGCAGAGCTCTAAACTGTTTAAAGTTTTCAACTGCCGTAACTCTCATATAAAACTTAGGAACCAAAAAAGTCTATGTGGTCTATACTTTAGGTCTACTCAGCAATAGCAGAAGCAACATAAAACATGAATTCTTTGGCAAGAGAAATTAAGGTAAGATAAAAGTTATTTCCTTCAAAATCTCCTCGAAGAATAGTACTAAAAACTGGGTTTTGATGGAGTTGTGTTTGTTGGTTTTTTTTTCTTGAAGTCTTACACAGGAGAGAACATTCCTCATGCCTTGGATGACAATAAAACAGGAGAAGCTCCTCTCCAACACTTTTGGATCTCACTTATGGAACAGACAAATCCAACATCACTGCTGAATGGCAAATACTCACCACTAACTACTAAATATGGTACAACAATTATAACAGCAGAAGCCTATATGGAGGGTGTTGCAACATGGTCTACAGCAGTTCTGAAGTCAGACAACCATCTAATGATGCAATTCTTCCTGAACATATCAAGTCACGTATCTTAGATAAAATAGCATTAAAACTATATTGTTTCAGCATCAGGCAAGTGAAAATTTAAAAAAGTTTAGTAAGAACAGAATCATGATATAGTCATTAAATGCCAGATCACATATTTTTCCCAGATGATTCATTTCAGTTTAGTCATGTACAAAGACAGAAATGAGATTCTGTGGCCTGCTGCAAGACCTTAACTTCTTAGCCTTTATTGGATAAAATACTGGTATAGTATAAAGATTTTTATGTCAAGCACATAATATATATGAGCATATAAACACTCAAATATCCCTTCAGCATTAGCTCAGAGTCGATTTTAAAAGTTCTCTTTCTTTTCAAGCTACTCTTAGAATCACTGAATCACAGAATGAAGGGAGATTATCTAGTCCCAACCTCCCAGCCATGGTGAGTGACACTTTCCACTAGACCAGATTGCTCAGAATTCCATCAGTACTTTCAGAGATGGGGCACAAGAGTGGACAGGGAGACTCACCACCCTTATCTTGGTGGCAACACTTCTGTTGATGCAGCCTAGGATATCGTTTTGTTTCTGGGATGCAAGTCCACATTGCCCCTTCACACTGAACTTGTCAACCAACACTACCAAATCCTTCTCCTCAGGTGTGCTCTCAATCTGTTCCCTATCCAGCCTTAGCACTTGGCATTGCCCCAAGTTGCACAACACTGCACATGGCCCTACTGAACTTCATGAGGTTTCCATGGGTGTACCTCTTGAGTCAAGGCCCTTCTGAATGCCATTCCTGCCCACCAGCATGTTGTCAGCAAATTTGCATAGGATACACTCAATCCCACTGTTCATGTCACCAACACATTAAACAGTACCAGTTCCAATTTTGACCACTGAGGAAACCCACTCATCACTGGAATCCATTCAAGCCATTAAGCCATTAAGCCATTATGCCAAACTGTAACTGTTTGAGTGCACCCATACACTCGGTTCCTTATCCATTGATTGGTACCTCTGTCAGATCCCCGTCTATCTAATTTAGAGACAAGTATGTCTTACAGCACAGCGTCAAATGCGCAATTCCAGGTAGACGACATCAGTTGCTCTTCCCTTATCTGTTAATGATGTAATCCCATCACAACAGGTCTTCAAATTTGACAGGCACAATTTGACGTAGTGAAGTCATGTTGGCTGTCACCAATTATCTCCTCATTTTCCATGTGCCTTAGTATAGTTTCCAGGAACATATGCTGCATAATCCTGCTGGGCACAGAGGTGAGACTGAGCAGCATGTATTTCTCCAAGTCTTCATTTTTCCCTTTTAAAAATGGGGGGGGAACGAGGGGTCCCCTTTTACAATCAGTGGGAACTTCACTAGACCACCATGACTTCTCAAACATGATGCACAGTGGCTTACCCATTGCATCTGCTAATTTCCTCAACGCAAATGGATGTCATCTGGCCCCATAGTCTCAAATCTGATCTTCTCCTACAGTAGACAGTTCTTCATTCTCACTGACCCTGCCTTTGCCTTCTGTCACTTGGACTGTGTAGGTGGAGCACTTGCCAAAAAACGTGTTGAGTACCTCAGCCTTCCCCATGTCTTGGGTAACCAGGTCTCCTGTCTTGGGTTGATTTTTTTCCAGAAATGGCCTACATTTTCCCTAATCTTCCTTCCTTCACCAGCACACTTTTAGAAGCTTTTCTTGTTGTTCTTGATGTCCCTGAACAGATTTATTTATCAGGGTTTTAGCTTTCCTAGCCTGATCCCTCACTGCTCAGAAAACTGCTCTGTATTGTCCCCAAGCCACCTGTCCTTGTTCCCATCCTCTGTATGCCTCCTGTTTGTGTTTGTCTACAAGCTCCTTGTTTATCCATGCAGGCCTCCTGGAATTTTTGCCTGACTTCTTCTTTATTGGGATGCATCACTCCTGAGGTTGGAGAAGATGATACTTGAATAATTACCAGCTTTCTTGGGCCCTTTCTCACTCCAGGGCTTTATCCCCCAGTACTCTACTAAGCAGATTCCTGAAGTGGCCGAAGTCTTCTCTTCTGAAGTCAAGGGTAGTGCGCTTACTGTGTGCCCTCCTAACTGCCCTAAGGATCTTCAGCTCCACCATTTCACAGTCACTGCAGCTCAGTCTCCTCTTGAGCTTCACACTCCCCACCAGCCCCTCCTTGCTGATGAGAATAAGGTTCAGTATAGCAACCTCTCCTCACTGGTTCCTCTGTCACTTCAAGAAGGAAGCTGCCATGAACACATTCCAGAAAACTCCTGGATTGTTTGTGCCCTGCTGTGTTGTCCCCCCAGCAATTATCAGGGTAATTGAAGTCTCCTATATAAGGATCAGGGTTTGTGAATGTGAGGCCACTCCAGTTACAGAGGAATCTACTCAGTCTTCCTGGCTGAGTGGCCTGTAGCACTATAATGTCACCTGTCCCTGCTCTCCCTTTAATCTTGATCCATAAACTCTTGGCCAGTTACTCATCCACATCATGCTCCATGCACTCCAGTAGGTCATTGACATAAAGGGCAACACCACGTCATCGCCTCCCTGGCCTGTCCTCCCTAGAGAGCCTGTATCCTTCCAATCCAACACGCCAGTGACAGGAGCCATTCCACCACATCTCTATTATGCAAGGAAAATCACAGCCCTACAGGAGCACATACATCTCTTAACTCCTCTTATTCATTCTCCATGCTACATGCATCAGCATATAGACATTAAATTTGAGCCCCTGTGTTAGACACCAGATCAGTTATTATTAGGCAGAACCACCTCTTGGGGGTATGTGTTTGAGGGGCCAGGGGTTGCAGGGGAAGAAAGGGCTAGGCCTGCAGAAAAATCATCTGCTGGCGCACAGCACCAAGGCACATGTAAGGCCTGTAGCCAGCATGGTTGTGCCCTTGCAGAGCCCATGGCAGGTAAAGCCCTGCGGCTGGGCTGTCACTAAGGTGTGTCTGGTGGCCTGCCCACACCACAACCCCTGGAGTCTCTAAATGTCTGTGGCACCAGGGGGACAGTGAGTGGCAGTGAACCAAAAGTCCCACCTAGGGGCAGTGGCCACAATAGCCAAAGTCTATAAATAGACAACCCGAGGGCAGGATCCCCCTCTGCCCTCCTGATCTGTCAGTGTGTGACCTCCACAGTGGTAAGTATGTCTCTCTCCTCTCTTTGTCTTTATTCTTTCTTTTCTGTGGGCAACTTAAACACCTATTGTTCTGTATTTCACTTGAGTTGTACGGAGTTTTTGTTTGCTGGGTGCAAAAAGGTTTCCTACTCATTAGCAATGCTTGTTAATCTGTAGTGAAATGTTTTTCCTTGGTTTGCATGTTATTTTTGGAAAACCCTCTTTGGCAAAACACCTATTTTCTCATTTATTTAATTTAATCTTAAATTAAAAGAAATCTCTTAGAGAAAAATGTGTAGTTTTTCTCCGGATGTGAACTCAATGTATCAAAGAATCAAAGATTTTGCAAATATTTGCGTGGGAAAAATCTCTCCAAGTCTGAAATTATATGTACACCCCATAAGAGCACAGAGCTTCTGGACCAGGGTGTAACACCCTGATGAAGCTGACTTATTGGATGTACTGTCTGGAATTCCTCTGCGCTGCTCTTCAGGTGCTCTGCTGCTGACCTGTGATCCATCTCCAGGCTCTGGGCATCTCTTGCTGGCACTGGCATCAAATTGTTAGAAGAGGAAGGGACTGAGGTCCCCTCAACCAGCAACTTTAGTTTGAAGCCCTTTTAACCAGCTTGGCAAACTGGTTAACTTAAGCTATGATCAAAGATGCTTTTCTTCTGCCCATCGGTCCTCAGTAGGCCAGGCTTCTCAAAGCAAGCACAATGGCCTCAGTAGTCCCTGGCTGTGGCACCAATCCTGTAACCATTTATGGATCTGTTTGATTCAACTGGCCCTTTCAAGCCCTTTCCCCTTGACTGGGAGGATTGATGAAAATACTACCTCAGCTCCAGAGTACCTTACCAATACTCCCGTAGTTCTGTAAGCCTTCTTGATACTTCTTGGATTACTGCTGGCTGTATCACTGGTGTCTATGCGAAACAGCATGGACCAGCTCGTCCTTCGCCACTAAAATAGCCTTTTTAGGTAATCTTTTAATTTACTTTTTCTCACCCTCTTTACAATTTTAGGTTTCTTTTTCCCAGGGCTGAGATGTATGGCTGACATACAGCCTTTCTGCTGCTATGGCTCTCCTTTGTCACCCACGTAACTTTCTTTAAATCACATTTAAACTGTAATTTTCTCCCTAATTTATAGCCAATTTTGTATGAGAAAGAGACGTTTTAGGAATTTTAATGATATGGGGGCTTAACCGTGTAGGTCTCTGGATCAAAGTCATCTGTAAGCAGCATAGGCCACTGCAGATTTGGTGGTGCTTTTACTGAACTGTGGAAGACACACTGATAGGTCTGCCTCAGACCTCAAGTCATATATACCATAACACTGAACAACATTATATATTTATGTATAATGTTAATATCTTTATATAAATTATATATAACAGCATGAGACCTGTTTGGCACTGGCAGCAGAGAGATATGGGAAATAAAGTTTCCAGACTCACATATTACTCTTTCAGGTGATAACAGAACTACCTCAGCCCATCAGTGTGTAAGAGCACTGGTCCCCCTAAAGAACCTGCAATAAATCTTATATTTTACACAACAGTGTTGCATTAATCGATACATAGATTTTAGATTATAAACCACTTAATATCCTTGTATTTTATCAAATTGCATGTAAAAGCATGCTAAAATTGCAACACGTATTTGATTATGATGTTTGAAGGGTCATCCATCCTTGCTATATTTATCTTTTTGTTTATTTAGGGCAATCTTATTACTTTAATAAATTTAATGCTCACTAAAGGAACAGAGAAAAAAAGAGTACTAACAGCAATAATTATGCTTCATGTAAACAGATGCCATCTAAAACTGCATACACTAATTTAACATGGTTTGGGACTGTCACTACACTTCTTGTATGAGAGGTTACATTTATTCTACTGCTAAAAAACTCAGAAAAATCAAAAGATTAATGAATATGCACGATGTGAAATATACCGAACTTACTGTCTGGGATCAGGGATGGAAGAAGCACATGGTAATATCTAATTTCCTATTACTATTTAATGCTACTTGGTAGGTGAAAACAACGTTTATTCAACTATTTCAAGTCCAAAATATCATCTGAATTATGATCTAATATGTTGAAACGATGCCACATAATGAGGTTGCTAACAAAACAGTGCAGGTACAAACATATTCCTCACAGAAATAGCCCTATTGTCCATTAAAAAAAAAAAAGGGGGGAATAAGTTTATAAATTGTTAAAAAAATACTTTAATGCTCAACACAGATAGAAGAATTTGATTTTGGTAAACATGACTTCAAAGTTGACTATTACTTGATATTTTTCCCTTTGATCTTTCAAAAGCTTCAAGTGAAAATGTTTCTCTATTACTTGGTCTATGTTCAATTTGGTACGTTACTGGAAGTCTCCCAGGAGAGTTTACAAGGCTTACAGGGCAAAGTTCTGTGAGTTCTATGCAACACAATCTACACCTGTGCAATAACTGGCTCATGTGAGACCTATCAGCCACTCACACAGATTTAATGTATCCAAATGGATCCAGTTTTTAACATTCATACAAACGACTGAAGGCTTACTATAACAGTAGAGCAGCATATCCTCATGCTGTTTAGTATCCACTTAAATAAGAGCAGAGGCGGGAAGCTAAGTTGTAGATTTGTCGTATGTCCTTTTCAAAGAATCTTAAAAGAATCATCATTTCAGGGTGTTTTTCCACATTCTATGTTCATTCCTCAACCAAATAGAATTAGCAGGGCTATAAAAGGTCTGAGCTTGAATTGGTACCATAGTATTTTATCTATTCATCGTGTATTCTGGAAGATAAGATTTTGCTTTAGAAAAGAAAAATTTTAAAAAATTATGAAAGAAGAAACTGGTCAGAAGCATCTTGCTCCAGAAGTATTTCAAAGTTTTTCATGATTACAGCGCAAAATATAAGGAAATTTACACTTTACCTCATTATAAATACAAAGCAGTGTCAGTTGAGACAAAGTTGATTTATAACTAAATAAAAAGAAACATAAGGATTTATCATTTTTGATGGAAACCCTCAAATACTTCCTTTTTTTAACTTTTATTGTTAGTTTAAAATCCATAAATAAAAAGACAGAAAGTAAAAGAAAAAGAAAGAAAAAAGGTAACACAAAGCTGTCAGCCAAATTTCTACTTCACCAGTAATGTAATTCAGAGATGGGAAGATCTTTATCAAGGAATCTTAACTGTCACCTCATTCAGGGAACATTTCTGTTTAAAACTATTAGTGCTTCATTGTGAATTCTAGTTCTAATTCCTGTAACTTCAAACAAGCAACTTAAACATCAAAAATGTTCAGTCCACATTTGCAACAAAAAAGATTTAAGACCTGCAGTCAGAAATTACTACCCATGCAGTAACACTGGATCATTAAAGAAACTATATCTAAATAAAGGCATGTTTTTTCCAGCAAACTTTCTGCAAACTAATTCATGTGCATGGCAACCATTAAGAAACATTGAGGCTGAGGGTCAAATGCCTCTTCCTGCAGGAAAGCAATTGTCAGGCTTCTTACCCTGCACAGATGGGAGTGCCAAAAATTCTTTTGGTTAGTCTATCTAAGTACAGAAACTGCATTGTTTAAATTACTCAAACCTAGATGCCCAAACAGAAACGATCTATCTCATGCACAGTACAATGGGTGGCTCATCAGTGAGCCTATATGCTCTCAAATGGTTACAGCAGCACCAGGAAAATCCCTCCCTCGCCGTCTTGCCTCTTTTATCCAATATCACACATACATTACCAAGGTGTTGTGCCGATCAGACCTAATGCTACCAGAAAAAAAGACCAGCTACATCACTGGTATTAAAACCTGTAAAGAAAGAAGGGAAGGAAGGAGGCAAGGGATAAGAATAAAAACAAAAAGCACTGTTCATCACCTAATAGTTATAAAAGTAGAATAATCACTAATGTACAGCAGAATGTAGATGAGGATGCATCTGAAAAGTACCTGCAGAAATGTAAGCATTTTCTAAATCTCATTAATTTAAAAAATCAACAAAACCTCAAAATATCACGTATTTCTGGTGTTCAGAAATGTAATCAACAAAACCTAATGCATGCAATCTTTTCATCATCTTCATCATCATCATGGCTAGGCTTCGCGAACGAACCTTTGAGAAGAGTAAGCTACCATGAAACTCTCATTCCTGTGTATACACATTTGTCTGAGTATATATGTGTATGTACTCAGAAGACCTCAGGACTAAAAAGAAGTAGTAATCGTCACGGTTTTCACTTCCTAGGGGTAAATATTTATCAATTTAAAAAAAATGAAACTCAGTTCTACATTCTTTTTATGAGTCAACTGTGGTAGTAACCATTTCAATCCTACAGAGAAAGTTATGTAGAAAGGACAACTTACATATACTAATTTGCCAAATATTGCTTTCTAAATAACTACATTTTATAGAAGTCATATTCTATTTTTCTTTTAGTGCTTTCTGACAACAGAAATAGATTCAAGTTGTAAATTACTTGTATCAATTTCCTACATTACAAGTGTCCAGTAAAATCATTCAAACAGCACGATAGATAAAAGGCAGTAATAAAAAGCATTTTTGGTCCTCAGAGAGCTATAATGTGCACTGAATACAAACAGCAGTTAAGGAATAAAAATTAAACAACAAGCATACACACACACTTAACAAAGTCCTGCTGGTAGGTGGTTGTAAGACAACTCCTAAATATATTTTAGTATCCAGAAATGAAAAATTATGTGCATTGATCCAGTAATACTCAAAGCTCTTAGAGTGACTTTAATCTACCTGAGCACAGAACTGCTTTAAGAAAAATCCTTCTAGACCTTGCCAAAATCTGACTGCAGGGAACAGAATATTTTTATAGTCATTACAGCAGAACAACAAAAAAGACGTAAAACACAAGGCCAATGGCAGCTAAAGCTATCACATTTTTTACATAAATAACAATCAACAGTGTGAAAATTACTGGTAAAACAGGCTATGAAGTATGAGATTAAGAGAAAGTTGATGGTGACTTATAGTAAAATATTTTTAGTAACAGCAGCCTGACAAACTACAGGCTAAAACATGTATAAAATGTAAAATTAACACAAATTTTGGCATCCCACATATGTGTATTTTGCTAGAAGGCTGTCCTTGATGACTGCACGTACTAGAAGGTTATCAAAACAGTGACTGAAGCTATAACAGTAGTAGAAAATATTGATACAGAGTAGCCACAAAAAATATTGCCTTAAAAAAATCTACTATGTGAAAAAAAACAAAACAAAACCAACAAATAATAGATTCTATACATATCTTGTTGTCTGTCCTATAAAAGAAGGCAAAAACATTAATTTGAAGACAGCTGTTATTCCACATAGTAGGAGAAATCTGAGACCGTTACAATTTCAATGAATACTTTCCTCACTCTACTTTTATTTGACTTGTATGATTCTTATCATCCCATATGAGATTTATTACATTAGTTTTTATGACAAAGTCATCTGATTGCTCTGTATTAGAATGTTTATTCTTCTATGGATAAATTCCTGTGCACTGAATTCTGTAAAACTACATAAGCAATCTAAGACTTCAGTGAAGGAAAGGGGTAAAGAGGAAACTGGAAGGCTTAATATCCCTAAGTAAATCATGTCATTTAATAAAATTCTACTTCAAAACCAAAGTGAGCCTATGCTATACACATCATCCATGTCAGCAAACCTAGCTGTTAAAATCATACTGATTTAAATTTACTCATCTAACTATCCAGAGAAAATACACCTTAATACTCTTAGATATGACTTCCAAAGTCTTTTGGCCTTCAGCTCATTTATCATGACAAAAAAGTATGAAAGGCACTTAAGGAAAAAGAACACAGAAGAGCAGCATTTTAAGAAGGATAAAAGGTTTTTGAGAAGAAAGTCTGGAATCTAAAAGAGAAGTAACACGAAAGCTGGACATAATGGACATAAAGTCCTTTCACATAATAATGTCAGAAATAAATCCACAGTACATATATTACTTACATAATTTAAAATTAAATATCATCTAATATCTGCATTTCATTCCACAGACTTGCATCAAAAGATCAACTTGTTCACTGTTCTCATTATTAGCAAATTTTTTTTGAAGTGCAAACAAAAGTTTTATTTTTACCTAAATTATTTCTTCGTCACTAATTTAAGGTAATTGTGAATAATCCAAGACAGAACTATAAAATTACGTAAAACAGCACAAGTCCAGTGGAAAAAAAAAGACTAATTTAATTTCTAATGCATAAAATACGTCTACTGACTTCTTCAGTTACCAGATTAAGAACTGGTTTTTACCAATACCTTCATCCTCTACACAAATGTTAGAAATTCTGTTCTGCAATTATTCCACAAGACAAATCATTAGCTGTAGTAAAACAACATTCTCTTTAAAACTTTCTTATTTCCCTCATAAATTTTAAGTTTCACCCTTAACAATCTAGTGCTGTACTTTGCTATACCTAGCTTAAAAACAAGTAGGTATGAAAATAAAATGCAAAAGAAAAAACTGATTAGAAAAGATGCAATAAAAAACTGTTTAGTGTGCATCATACCTCTAAATCTCTGCATATAGATCTCAGCTTATATTCAGATAAATGCTGAATAGATCTTCACTAGAATATTAGAGAGTATGAACTAATTAGAAAAATTTCTTGGCTTGACTGGGTACAGTGTTTCAGCCCTGTGGTTTAGTGAGACAGAAATTCCTGACAGAGTGATGCCTATAGTAGTGTTCCTGTACCACGTAAAATTAAAAAGTGTTCATGAACTGAAGCATTCATACTTCTCGAACAGATTGTGACTTGTTATAGACCTCTTAGTTGTTAACATTTTTTTATTGCAGTCAAATGACTGTGTTCCATAATGCACACAAATGGAAATACAGTATGTGTCTATTTCACATTTCAATAGTTTGGAGAAGCTTTGCTTGCTCTGTACGAAAACTGAAAAGAAAAGCAGTATGAAGTGGTAGTATATAGCTTTTACTCTTTCGATAAACCAAGGAAAGCAGTAAACCACTTCATCTCTTGTTAGAAGTGTTAATATTATTGATTTAATCATTATGAAGAAGAGGCAAAAACAGTGTAAAGCAGAAATTAGCTTTTTTTACTTCCTTCCCCTCCACAGACTTAAGTGTCCAAATTAAACATAAATCAATTTAGTGGGTATACTTATTTTTAAACCACACACGTTTATATTTAAACCCTCATATACTCTCATGGATTTCAGTGATGTGAGACAGTAGTGAAGTTACCCAAATATATGGTTACGGGTGAGCCTTACTTCTTTGCTGAATGCTACCTTAAATGCAGCTTTTTTCTTTATCCTTTCTGTCCTTGCTTACGCTTTTACACATATGTTCTCATATTTCTGCTATACACTTTTAGTGTATAGAATGACAGGACAAAGAACCAGCTTCTGCTAACCTGATGTGTGATTAAATCCATTTAATACCATGGAAGCATGTGCATGAATAAAGTGAGCCATATACAGCACACAATTCTTATTGCCAAGGACTACTTACAAGCATTTTCCTTCCACAAGGAAGCTCATTTAAAAAATAGTCTTTCATTAATCTACAACAGAAAATTTTCTTTCTAACCCTTATAAAAATACCATTAAATCTTCTCTCATCTATTGTTTAATACTAGCAGGAGCCATGAATGTTCTGTATCTTTAAAGTCATTTCAGGGAATCTGGTTACTTTACTCTCAGCATCTATATTTATTTTTAGCTATAGGTCTTAAAGAGCTTTTTTATTCAAAGTTATCCTTGGAATTCCAGATAATTGTAAAAGATATGAGAGAAGAGTGAAAATAAGAGTGGTTTACAGTGAATTTTTTTTCTGTATTATTCACATTCTATTAAGCAATGACACAAACAAAGGACTAAATTCTAGGCTGTAAACCACAGAAGATGCATACAAGGATTCTCTTATGTATAATGCTGCAAACAGTAAGGGGATTTTTGCAAAGTACGGCTGACTGGACTAGTTTTTATCGTTCTGTGGAACTTTGTAATCTCTCTGGGTAGCGTATTTGTGATGCACACGTGTACAATTCCTTCAAACCTCTGGGTCATGCTAAGAATGCAGCTCTAAAACTATTAATAGGTCAAATAAAAACTAACCACGCAAAAGAATAAACATGATATATACTATTATATATTGCAACACCCAATAAAGGACCATAGAGCTATATAAAATTATGTCGGATTTATTATTATTTATTCAACCTGAAGTCTAAGAGTCTGCATGTCTGACAGCATTAAGTAATTCTTGATTGCCATCTATGCAATCAAACATCAGCTCACTTCACTGATGCTCACTTATCAGTTATTTGATTACTAGTCACACACTAAGCCTTCTCACGTAGCTGTAACTTGTAATATAGGCATGTCTTACAACCAGCAAAATACCCAAGAAATCTCTACTCCAATTAAAAGGAAGCCACAAGATTTTTGAAGGATAAGCTTCACCTATACTTTGGGTTAAGAAAAGGAAGAAAACTGCCTTATGTTTCAAGAGCCAAAATCTGAAAGTGATTTGCTTAACATAAAAGGTATTTTTTATACTCCTCCAAAGGAAGACTCTGCGTTTTTTTAAGGAATACCCTGGTATCTTCAAGAAAGAAGTAAAGAAGAAATATTTGAGATGAACTGTCTTTCTTTCAGTCCACACACCATTAAAATAATCCAGAAAAATCCTCAGCATTATAGGAAAACACAGAGGAAGACTACAGATGGGAAAGCTAAATATGCTTTTCCTTTCAGCAAGTTTGAAGGTAAAAGGAAATGGTTCATCAGGAAACAAAGAACTTACCAATCATGTTTATTCACCAAATATCTGAGCTATCTGTAAACAGAAAGCAGCCAAAAAACACTGATGAGCTCTGCAACACATCTTGGTGTAGAAGGTTTCAGTGAGAGGAATTTCTGAAAATAGGTCTTTATAAGAACAGGACTCTAAGTACCAAAAGCCATGTCCAAACAGCCAAAACTTTAATTTTGAAAGAAGCTTCAGAATCTGTATAGATTCAGACAAGCCACAAAAGTTCAGTTCTAGCTTCAAACCACTACAAAGGGCAGCCAAAATCACAATTAAACATCTATGACAAGTTACCTGCACTCTCAGGAAAACATAAAGTCTCAGCTGCTACAGCTTCATTCCCAACAGTGAAACCATACACACCGAGCTCCCCTCAGCAGCTACTCAAGCAACTCCAGGCAATACCGAAAATCTAGTAACACAACTGTACCTCTAACTGGAGCAGTCATCTGCCCAACTCTAACAGGAAAAAAAACTTACAAATGCAAAAGCAGGAGGAAATCCTGCTTAATTATTGTATATGGCTAAATATACACATAAGTCAAGAAAAGCAGCAATTGTTACTCACTAACAACACCTCAGAAACTCAGTAGGTGGAATAATAACTGCATTAGTGAGAACCTGCCTTAAAATTCTCGAATACATTAAACATGATGAAGAAATACAGCATACTAAGAAAAATACAGTGAGCACGACAATGTCTGACAAATGGTGTCTACTGACAAAATTCAATGCTTCAAACCATTAACAGAGTAGTTTTGTGTTCTTCTAAAAAATACTTGTCTCTGGTTCTCCTTGGAGAACTCAGCACTGAAGTGAGCTTGAAAAATCTGGAACCTTCACTCCTGAAGTTTCTGAACTCTGAAGTATCAACTTGCAATATTTTCACCAATTTATTCGATGAGAATAAACGATCAGGGCTGTGCCTCAATAAAAACTGACTCACTGTGACAGAGACAGGATTTAAAAAACTGAATTCAGCTGAATTCAACTTAAATGGAAGGCTATACCTGAAGAGAAGACAACCAGCATCCAGTTAAATCTAAATCTGCTACCACTGCACCTAGAGACAAAAACACCAAAATAGCACCAGAGATACATTTCTTTGTTGTTATACTCATGCGGTTCTCTAGACACAAGGAGCCGAGAGAAGCTGTCAAGCAGGTCTCTTTCTCTTACTGTGTTTCTTCTTTTCATGTGGAAAACCTCCTGCTGTGAAAAATGGGAAGTGGTTGAGAAAACAAAGAATTCATAGAAAAAAAAAAGTTCCTATCCAAGACATAAAAGAATGCATAGAACTTTTTAAAAAGCAGGTAATCCAGAGTTATTCAAATACCTCAACAAAGGCAGCATATGTACAAGTATACACACGGTGTCATGAGGACACCAAGACCTGTACTGAAAGACTGCTTTCTATATACTGATACATAGTCAAAGAAATTGGAGACCATTGCAAAAAGGGCATGTCCATAACACTTAGCAGAAGTAAAAAAGTATCAGTTAAGCCTTTGAGATCTTAATGACAATAGGTTTCAGAGGAGATTTCTGCAACATAACAAATAGAGTATCCAACATTCATAATTTAAGTGACATTCTGAAAACAAGAACTGTTTAGGGAGCCTCTCACAATTTAGGAGAGTTCACAACATCAGATGTGTTCTAACAATGAGAAGCAAAAACTGCTATGGAATGTTATATTTAAAGGACACATAAAGACTCATTCCAGAGAGACTGAAGTACAGTACAGAAGAGGTGGTATGAAGCAGACATCAGCATTTCTTCCATTTCTCTTGATTTATGAAGTGCTCTTTACAAAACTGAGGACACATGTCCGGATGTGCAAAAGTAGGATGAAGAACAACTTGGAGAAAGAGGGGGGAAAGGGACATCCCCAATCACAGTAGTGAAATCAGCATTGATATTATGGCAGTTTTGCGTTAGCGGGAAAATGCTGAGGTTGTAAAATTTAACTCTTTACATTTTCAAGTGGGCGAATTCAGGTTTCCTCCCATCCCCAGGTTCTTCAGTGTTCTCAAGAATTCCGTCTCATTAAATATGAAATACATTTTAACACCGTTATCTGAGCAACATATAAAAGCCACAGGAAAAAATCTTTGCCTAATTTTCTCACTGGCATCTGCAATATGAAGTTAACCCAGGAAAGCAAAAATTCCCCATCAAAATAGCAAGTTCTTCACTTCTTTACAAGAATGACAACAAAAAAAGGCTGGAAAAGCCACTTATCTGTCTAATAAGAGTGGAAGCACTGTTAAGCACTGGTCACTATATAAACATTTCTAGCAACTCAGTGTCATCATGGTAAAAAAATCTTAATCCACTTTTCTTCTAAAAATGACAATCAATTTGGATTTTTTTTATTAATCTCTGTCTCTCTAAGCTGAACTCTTCCAGACAGAGATCATCAAAGAAGGAAAGTTTTAAGGCCACTGCACCTTCCATGGTTTATGTACTCCCCAATAAAAAGTACAAAGACTGATTGAGATTATAAATTCAAATTGCTTGAAGACATAGAAATCCACATCATTAAGAAGTCCAGAAGTTATTTTCATGTTTTCTAATACCTTTAGAATAAGATTACTCTTGTGCACTAGATTAATAAAGCAATCCTATGAATAAATCAGCAAGCGATACAGTCCTAGTCCTTTTAGGGATTACACGGCCCAGAAGGACATGTATCTGTTCCATCAGTTACAACTGAACAGATGAAGAATACACAATTCCTTTTTACATACATACAGTATTTTCTCCATTCAGCCCCAAACTGTCTATACCTAAGCTAACTGAAATGCTATTGCTAAAATGCTAACACACTAGGGTTTTTTCTATAGTCACTGTAATCGTGCAAAATTAAACCCAAGGAATGCTAGGACTGTTACAGGGGTATGATTGTTCCTGCAGGCATTCACTGACACCTGCTAGCGTTAGAAAGTACAATGCTCTCTTCATTATCTACTGCCATTGATAGATTTAAAATATTCAACTGGTCAATATGTTGATAATTCATGTGACCATTTAAGACAATTTTTGAAAATGTTAAATGGGAAATGGGTGTAAATTCTACATATTTAACTTAGTGACAACAAAAATCTACACAGATTATCCACTTTTCTTTAATAAAAAAAATGCGCTAGAGTATCAGTATCAACAGAGGCAAATACTTCTTTAATATTACACTTTTTCATTCTGCCATATCGTTCAGAATAATTCAAGGTTTTTCATATCAAGCAAAAATAATATACCAAAATACCCAAATCATCAAAAAAAATGTAAGAAAAACACTTTCACTGTTTGAAAAATTCTGTTAAGGAAGAGCAGGTCATTGTTGCACGTAATAGTAATGAGCAAAACTCCATTCTTTGTGAAATTGGTTAAAAATGAAAAAAATATCTAATAACAGAATCCATCTTTTATTTATAGTAAAATGAATTGGTAAATAGTGAATATTTATTACTTAAGCAAAGACAGTTTTCCAAATAAAGTTGATGGCATGCTGCCAGTAAGTAGAATACATAGGCATTTGGCAAAATGCCATTTCCTTGATGCAAAACTGTTCTAAAGTGATTCTTGCTGGATAAGTATTTCTCTTTACCAAAATGTTTCTAACTCTCTAATTTATGAGATACTATAAATCAAGTCATCAGATGTTTTATTAAGCTTTCTTCTCTGAATCTGAATTTAACCATTGGTAGGATTACCCAGGGTAAAAGTGCTGCCACTTAAGCAAAGACACAAGAGAACTATGGATCTGATCCAAATAATGCTGCTTTCAAATAAAATCTTTCTCACCCATCACTGGGGGCTTTGAGCCTATTAGGACAGCTCTTCTAAGGCTTGACAGAAAAATCCACCTATACCGTTAAAGTACAAATTAATATAAACAATGCCAAAAAGGTTTGCAAGCTTAACAATAAAGCAGCCTGTGCACCTTTCTCAAACAAAATTCACTATTTAAAAATTAATCACATCACCACATACCAGAACAAACTTCAACAGCTTAGGGAGGGTAGATGGATCAAAAATAAAATCTGAAAATCTGATCTTAACAAATACTTCTGAAAACACAGAAATTCTGAAAATCCAACTCTCCATCTGTATGGGTTATATATATTGTCATACCTGAACAAAACAAAGTAACACTAAATGTCATTTACTCTTTCTAACAGATGAATATCTACCATTTCATCACTGATGAGTATCAATTCTGCCTTGGTTAAGCCTGCTGTAAACTATTAATATATATTTTGTCCACAAAAAAAAAGTTCCTATTTTTAGGTCAAAAATGAGAGTACATTCATGCTCAAAAAGCTGTTAAAAATTTTAAGCATATCTGAAACAATTGAAATAAAAAGTGAACAGTGTCATTTCCAAATTTGTTGACACAGGTTGAAATAATATGTAAGAAGTTCTAAATGAAGCCACATCATCCTATTGACTTTTCAAGTTATTTCTGTGTGTTCCTGGGAAAAGAAAGGGCACACTCATGACTAAATTTATCCTTATTATTCACAAATCTACTTATTCTTTCTCACTAGTATGAATAGCTTTCTGAATGAGGTAGCAATACAAACTCAGCATTGAATATACCTAGTTGATGTGGGCTTATTTTTTCTTGAGAAATGCTACTGGTTACTTTGTCAAAGAGATACAAGGCTGTAAATTCCTATCCTCCATCAGCAGCACTGACCTCAGAGCAAACCCCACAACTGGCTACAGGCATTCAACATCCATCACTGCTCCTGAAACCTAATCTTTCAGGGAAGGACAGCTGCACTGGGCAGCAGTTAAGCAGCTTTCTAAGATACACTATCATCCTAAACAAACAAAAATAAATAAATAAAACTTCCTGTCCTACTTTCTGATCAGTGTTTTAGAAATCTCTCATTGCTTGTTCTTCACCCCAAATGAATGAATTTTACTTGCACATAGGCAGACAACATTCAGAGAGGGGAGGGGAGGAGAGGGGAGATGAAGGGAGGGAAGGAGACTTCAAAAAGAAGAGTTTTTTTAATTCAATCATCATAGTAAAACAAGAGGAATCACTGAGTTCAAACTTAGCAAAAAATTATCTTCTGTAGATCAGAAAGACTATGACATTGCTACTCACATGTATAAGAATTTTCTCTTGCCGAGACAAAGCAAGTAAAAAAAACCCTGACTTTTGGGTAAAACCAGTGAATAAGACAAGGTGAGACACTGAAATCAAAACAAAATTTGTAACAAAAATGTATATTTAGTTGCAAATTTAGGACCTAAGCCACCTTTCTTTCAGCCAGGTTGGTGCTGACTTCGTAAGATTCTTCATAGGAATCATCCGAGTCTTCCATCTAAAAAGCCAGATTTTACACACCACTTACTGAGCTCTGACTTACAGATACGTAATTTCCAGAACACTAAAAACTGTAAAAGAAAGAGCAATGCACTTGCTTGTATTACTCAACAGAGCATGTTCGATATATCGCTTAGGAAGAATGCATTATCTGACTACAACAATATATGAGCAGTTTGGCTGGCACTAACCAGGACATCCATTTTGATTGTCTGGAAATAACAAATTATTTTGTATACCAGTGGAGTGACTCCAATAACTGGAAGATTACTGTAAAACCCAAGTAACTCCACTGTGCTTAACTATGAAGAAGCGTAGGACATGACTGTATACTGTTAGTACATGTCCTCTGGTATAATAAATCATAGTGTCTACAATTCCATCATTCTCAGTTGGCTGAGGACATTTTCTGCACATTCTTTGTATTTGAAAGAGCACACAGAATCCCCATCAGATATCAAGTATAAACATGAAAGTTGATTTTTGAAAAAATCTCTCTTTTGAAACTCTACTGAAAGATCAATCACCTTCACTTTTTATTTTCTATTTTCCTTTCTCTTTCTATGCTACTAAGGTTATGGAGAAGGCTGTCACAGCATGTAAGCAGAAGACACTGGAAGAGATAAATCCTACGGAATATCTTAGGGAAGTACAGACTATGTATACCTGCTGGTGTACTTAAAAATAAGCTGATAGTATTCAGATTGAATTGTTTTTATAAACTGATTGAAAGAACATTAATAATAATTAAGTTTTTAAAAAGCAATGCTTTCAGAATTTACACAGTAATTTATTCAATTGAATCTAATTTTTTGCAAACAAACCATTTTTACTATTTTGTATCTATTTTTCCCGCATCCTAGCTATCCACTTCCTATAGGAGGACACAAAAATGCAATATTTTTAAAACTATTATCAATAACCAACCAAAAGCCACCTGAAATATATGTTAAAATTGTGCAGTAGTAAACATGGCTCTATCAAAGCACAGCAGCTTAAACAAGTAGTGAAGTGAAGCTTGTTGGAAAGGAATTTACAGGCAAAGCCCTCTCATGCAATCTTTTTCTACATCATCAGATTTCTCCAATTGTACTGTAGCTTTCACCGTAGCAGATCACCAAGAGAAGTAAGCTTCCGCTCTTCTTCTTGGTAAATCCCTGACAGTATAAAACCAAGTATTTTTAAGCACAGATTCTTGCTTTAGGCTGCCAAGTTGACAGCGTACATTCATTAATTGGCTTCATTTAAGGTCTTTTCCAAAGAAAACAAGGATTAAGCAAACAAACAACTCACAGAGTATGTGAAATTGAGAGTTTTCATAAAAATATTGTATGCTGACTGTGTTATGCCAACTGTTTTTAAACAGAATTTCAGCAAAAGTAAGCTCCTGTTGCAATAAATGGCATTATATGACTGACACTGAAATTAAACCAGCAAATATCTATACCTTTTCCTCAGCTTGTTAGAGAACAAAAGCTTAAAAATCACCACAGTCTTACACAAAAATGAAATACAATGATTAGTAGACCTGTACTATGTTACTTCTCTTGATATTCAAAGCGCAAATGAAGTCCCTGTCCTCTGCATTTCGGAGCTACCGCCTTGGTTTATTGACAGTCAGTAAAACTTGCAGTTTTGAACAGACATTTATCATTCTAGAACATCTTTAAATGGTTTTCATTACATTTCATCAAAACTTTACCTAAGGCACACACACACATTTCAAAAATTAATTTCAGTCAATATTTGCACAACTGTTACTGGTAATAAGACAAAAAACCCTCTTGCTGGCCCAAAACCGAATGATATATAAAACTCTGATGTTTTAAAGACAGTTTATTAAAAAATTAACATACCATAGGGAAACTGCATTTTGAGTCCATGACCTTACTGTGATTCAGCTTGAAAATCCTTTCAAATGAAAATTCTCAAAGAGCTTAGTAACGGAAGTTCATTTCGAAGGAAATCCAATATGCAAATATTTCAGCTGTGCTCTTTTACCAATTGTCTGCCTTGTCAGTTTGAAAAACTGAAAACCAACAGTGGAACAGTGTAAGTATACATGACCCTATTGCTTAATGTCTATTAAGAATGCTATGTCTGGTGGATTTTAAATTTCTGAAACTGACACTCAAAAATATATAGTACACATCCCATAAATGCTGACTACACTCCAACCAAAGCCTTGGAGCCGACACACTCTCAAACTTACATAACACTTACAAAGCTAGTTTAAATACACCATCAATCTATGTCTGTTGCTGCCGTGAAGTAATCCTGTTTAGTTTATCTTTTAACCCTACACTCGCATGGAATGGTATCATTACTAACCTAATAGAAAAAAACACACAGGCAACAAATCTATTTTCTCAGCTTACAGAAAATATGAAAATGCAGGGAGACACTCAAATCTAACTTTGCCCAAAATTTGCACCTCCGGAGTCAATGTTCACCCCCAATTCCCGTAGCAGTCAGGAAAGCAGGGAGGAAAGAATGGAAATGTTCTGTATGCTGGACACCATACAGGACTGGGGGAAATGGATGAAGTAGGGCAAGAATAAAAACTAAATAATATACCATTTGTATGCATCTTCTAAGAAACCGCAGTCTCATTTACTAGTAAGGAAAAAAAAACTTTGCTTTTGACATTAGGCACCTGTGCAAAAAATGTCTGGTGAAAGTGAGCATATGCCATGCACTGGTATCTGCTGTATGTGAGCAGTTTATACAGGCCCCTAGTGGCTCAGCACACACAGCAGCAGATGAAGGGGAATTCCTACTCTTCAGCTTGTGTAGTTTTGGTCCCTGCATTACTCAAAGGCAGGAATGAGAGGCAATGTTAAAAATGAAAGGTCATTCACTGACTAGACTTAAATTGGTATTTAGTTCATTCACACATCCCCATGGCCATTCTTGCAAACCCTCTCCTAAGATTAAGCTCTGATTTGCTATCACCGGTTGAGTTCGCTGACAGTGCTGGTGTTTGAGTTACATAACCATCACAGCAGAACACTAAATTCATATTATTTTTTAATGCTCGTTTTAAGAGTAGTATGACTGATGGGTCTAAAAGCAGGTCCTAAGACCCATTCTTGAAATCTAGAAATACCAAGACACCGTTTTCCTTACCATGCACCATTCCTGACAGCTTGCCACAGCACACACAAACCATAATGAATTTCTTAGTGTCTTCTTAGAGTAGAAGACTACTACTTAGAGAAAGCTTTCAGGGCTTTAAGTGGATACAGAAAAGCTATACATCATTTCTGTGTTGAAAGAAATCTAAATATACTTCACCATATTACCACAAGTGACAAAACTAAAATTGGAAAGCTACTCGTGTAAAAAGTCTCTCATTAAATCCTGCCTTTCTGTGTAATACTCCGTACCTTGAAAATCCCAAGCCAGTATGTTTACAGCTTCTAGCAATTTTGATTGAGCGAAATTTGACAGCTGAATTTATTAAGCTGACCAGTTTTCAATTTCACACATTAAAAAAGCAGTTATAGCATATCTCATGAGAGGGAATGTAAAGAAGCTATCAGAAAATTGCCATCTAAAGTAAGATACAAGTACATATGATCATATTTCGGACAGGGGGAATCTTTTTTTTTTTTTCTTCAGAGTTGCTCCATTCATAACAAGAATTGTAGGAGCTTTGTTGTTTCCAGACCAGGAGAAAATGATGTCATTTACTATACACTTTTACAACAAGAAAAGAAAGTACTGACCATGATAGCATTATAAGCCACTAGCCGATACCAGAGGAATTAAAAATACGAGATATATTTTTTTCCTTCTCTGTATAAAAATTCCCAATAAATGTCCCAATGTGCATAAGTTGCTTGTGCCAGAACAAAAGGTATGTTGAAAGCAATCTCTGGAAGACTGAGAAGAAAATCATAGCTTCCCACATTAATCCTAAGTTTAAGAGAATACAAGCGTCACCAAAAATACTTATGCCTTTAAACGGGAAACTCCAAAGCAAATCAGCATCTGTAGATTCATCCCCAATGTAACGCTGTCTGGGGCGGCAAGTGAAGGAACACGTAAAAAGCTAACTATTCAGTGTAAATAAACCGAGCTATCTATACACGTCAAAACTGGGAATACGGACATCGAAATCATGGTAAAGAAGCTGACATCCTTCCACGAGGCAGCAACTGTACAAAGGCCAGCCAAAAGAATAAAATACGCATGACAGCAGTTCTGAAGAAGTATCACGGAGAAGCAGACATTCAAAAGCCATACATGCAAGGCTGAGTGGTAGTGTCTTAAAAAGGGAAGAATACCGTTCTGTCAGGGAACCGAGGGGACAGTAAACAGGCAAAATAGGGGATTCAGTGAACTGTTTTATTTGCAAGTCTGGGAAAGCCCGGTTGCAGCAGTGAGGAGTGCCTGCTTGTACAGGCAGACGGAGCAGAGGGAGCTGCTAAGTTTGCTGAACAAATTCAAGAAACCCTTTGTAAGCGCTCGGAAAACTGAGTTTCCCTCCCTTTCAAGTGGTTTCGCGAGAGTAAACAAGAAATTAAAAGCCTAACCTGAGAAAAGCTTCGCATCTCCGTGCCTCCCTGCTCCGCCGAGAGACAGCAGGAGGAGAAGGAGGAGAAGGAGGAGGAGGAGGAGGGGAGGAGGAGTAGGAGGAGGTGGAGGAGGAGGAAGAGGATTAGAAGAAGGGAGCCCTGCTCGGACCGGCGCTGGGGGTCCCTGCCGGCCGCTCACCCCTAAACACCGTCTCCCAGCGCCAGGTGCCTGGCCTCTCACCCTAGCTACCTTCCCTCTTCTCTCCACCCGTAAAAATAAAATAATTACTATTAATAATTCTCTCGCCAAAGGAAACAGCCAGTGTGTAATTACCGTACTCCCCCCTCCCCGCCCGCGTACAGCAGCACTCAGTGGAAACGTCGACTCCGATCCATCAATCGCCCTCTCCCTGCCCCATCCCCCGTCCCCGCACCGCAGCTCCCCTCGCTCCCGAACAGGCCTCGCCGCCAGGCTGAGACCGGCGGGGAGCGGGCTGGCAGCGGCCCGGGGGGGAACCCCGGGGCACCCGCGGGGAGAGTTGTGTGCGAGGCACATGTGTGCGGGCTGCGCGCACACACACGCACATGCACACACACTTTTGTGCTCACACCCACAAACGCGCCGAAAGAGGCGGCAAAGAGGGAGCGGCGGCGGAGGAAAAATGGGTCAGGAGCGGGGCAGTTACCTGGTCATGCTGGCTCCCCTGGTCCCCGCAGCAGCCGCCGCCGCCGCCTGCCCTCCTGCCGCCGCTTCCCGCCGCCGCCACCTCCTCCCGCTGCTGTTCCCGGTCGGCTCCGGGGCGGCCAATTTAATCCAAGCCCCGAAGCAGCAGCGGCAGCAGCAGGAGCCACCAGCAGAGCCCTGCCGCTGCAGCCTGACGCTCGTGCTTGTCTCTCACAGTACGGCACCGGGGAGCAGAAGAGAGTCAACGAGAGTCCGAAAATCCAGCATCCAAAAGAGCCAGGTCCGCGCCTGCCTCCTCCTGCCAGCGCCGCCTCTCCTCCGCGCTGCTCTGCTCCACTCTGCTCTTCTCCTCTTCTCCTTCCTGCGGCGGCGGCTGCTGCTGCTGCTGCTGCTCCCGCTCCCGGGCGCGCTCTCTGTTCCCGAGCTGCTGCTCCCTTTCCCCTCCTCCTCCTCCTCCTTCTCCTCCCTCTCTCTCTGTCTCTCTCTTTCTCCCTCTCTCTCCCTCTCCTTCTTCCTTCCCCCTTCTCTCTTTTGTCCCTCTTCCTCCTTTCCTTTTCTTCTTTTTTTTTTTTTTAGCACATTCCTTCGCTACAAATAAAAGCGAGGTGTTCCAGCTACCCTGCCGCCCCCCTTCCCACAAAAAGTGCAGTGCAAACAAAAGCGAAGAAAGAGGGCACGAGGCGGGCGGAGTGGGAGGGCAGAGACACGGGAAAAAATCCCCAGAAACCGTCCCCGAGAGCCGAAACACGAGCAACCCTCCTCCTGCTCCTCCTCGCCCCTCGGGGAGAGAAGGGGAACGCCGTGGGTACGCGCTCCCGGTTCGTGGGTTTGTTGTGGGGTTTGGTTCGGATGACTATTTGAGCAGTCTTTGTTGGGGGGGAGGGGGACGAGAGGGTTGTGCTTTTGGGGTTTTTCTGGCGGTTTTTGTTGTTGTTGTTTTGGTTTGGGGTTTTTTTTGTTGAGTTGGGCTTTGTCGTGATTTTTCTTGTTTTAATCCTCTTAGCGCTGTGTCGACCACGGTATCCATACGGCCCCAAGTGTTGCGGAAAGCATGCTGCCGAAGCCCGTGCCTGTGCGTGCGCGGGGATGCGGGGGGGGCGGGTGGATGTGGAGGCTATCCAGGAGCGGCCGCCCCATCCCGGCCCGCGAGCCGGCCGGGAGCGGCGTCGCGCGGCCACCGCGCGCACGCACACCCGCGCGCGGCTGGGGGCAGGCGCGCTGACGTCACTCCGTGCCGGGGCCGGGGGACTCGGCGGCGGGGCTGGAGGTTTGCGGCCCAGACGGTGCCCCTTGTCCCCGCTCATCCCAGGAAAACTTCCCTGGACGAGAGAAATTCGCCGGAGTTCGGATGCTCTACTCCTTGTGCGGGTGCGCAGTCAGATGGTTAAACCGCCGGGAGCGTACCGGACCTTCCGACCCTCGAGGGGTGTGACACAGTGTTGCAGAGCGGTGTTTTCTTGTTGGTCATCCTCGAGTGTGGCAAGTCTCAGATCTTCTTCCTGAAGAACGGTCAGGTGCCACGCCAAGTAACAGCACATGTTGCTTAGCGCAGTCAGTGGTGTAACATTGGGCTAAAAAAGGGTCCGTCCCGGCTCTTCTTAGCCTGTCCTGTCCAATCCTCAGCAGAAAAGGAACAGCGTGTGGGACGTAGGATTTAAGTGAAAAGTGCTTTGGGAAACCTCAGCGTTAACTTCTAGGTGTCTTCAGAAGCCTGGAACATAAGCTCCCTGTGACACACTTGGTCCTGTGTGAAATAGAGACTGGATGTGGTGCCTCCTGCCATGGACTAGTTGACAAGGTAGTCAAAGGTTGGATTCAAGGATCCAACCTAGTTGATTATGAAATGGGGGTAGAGTGTTAGGATAAACACAGTAAGTGCTAGCCCATCCTTATGGTGAGGGCAGCCCATTAATATTGATGCCGGAATAGTTGGCTTCCTGGCTTCATCGGAATGAAGCTGTGAGTGCACCATTGACCAGGTTGGTGCTTCTAGTCCTGAGTTTTGTGCTGGCTGGCTGCAGCCTGATCAAGCTGTGTAGCCCCTAATTCTGAAGTCAGTCATGTTGGTATCTGCAAAGTTCATTGCAGATCAATGATACTTTCTGCACAGGAGAGTGATTTGGGTGTTTTATATCATATTAATTGTATTTTATCAACCCCTAGAAGATAGTGCTGTCAACAGGAAGGCTGATAAAAGTGAAGATAAACTCTGTTCTCCCCAACTCCTATAAATTGCTGTCTTCTCTTGATGTTGACAGTGACACCATTAAAAGTGGTCCCCTGGATAATCTTACAAGATCACTAGTCCTTTCCAAATAGTATGTTTCAAAATACAAGTAACTTTGTAAAATTATTTTGTATGATAAGGTAGCTTATCAGTATACTAAAGAAAGTATCTTTAGTATCAGTATACTAAGAAAGTGTCTTATCAGTATATCAGTTCTTATCAGTATACTTAGCTGTTTTAGTGTTCTTCATGCTGTGATCCTGACATGACATTGAAGAATTGAGCAATAAACCCATGTATTTTATATTTTTGTGTGGTATCACAACATAGATGGGTTTTGGGGACTACATTTAGCTTTCCTTTATTTTACTGTTATAAGCAGCTATTCTTTCTGTTCAGTCAGTCTCACAGTACACATTAGGAAGAAATGCATCACGTTAGAAATAAATTCATTTCTTTCTACTGAAGTATTAAAACCAGATCTCATTAATATTATTTATAAGATTTCCAAGTTTTGTAGTGATGCTGAAGAAAAAAAAAAAAAAAGAAAATATCCTAAATTCATGAAGCAGCATTAAAACACTGTATACTTACAGTCATTATACTGCATATCACCACTTGGTATCAGTAGCATAAATTTTGTATTTAAGATAGTAGTGTGCATGTATAAATACATAAATGTATATATGTGGTTTGTTAATATTCCTTCCCTGTTAAGAGGAGATAACACAGCAAGAAGCCTAATTCATTTGTTACAAACTACTCATTAAGGTGGATTTTTTTTCCCCAAACTACATTAAAAATTCAAACAAGGTATTCTACACTGGTGTTCTATTTTTGCCAAGATTGCAACAGTATGTTACTCTAAGGTTAGTACAGCATTGAAGTGGAAATATGTTTACACATTTTATTAACTTTGAAATGTTTCCTGTGAAACACTGAACAATCTCTAAGATAGCACTTAAAGTAGGTTTGGAATATAGGCATGTTCTATTATTTTTTTTTTTCCAGAGGTGAAAGGAAGAGGATTCTTTTATTTGAAAATAAGTATCATGTATTCCCTCTGATGCTTTATAAAATTATGCATCTTTCTGTTGTCATTCAAAATTAACTGTTTAAATCCTGTTCTTCCTACTCATGCTGCCACTTTCAGAGTCCTCATGGAGGCTACATACCAGCAGTCCAAGTCTGATAGAAAGCACAAGATGTGAATGCAGGTTTAAAAATCAAAAGACATAGCAAGGGAGGAAGTGAAATGGGTCAGCTTTCCTGCTGTTTGTCTGAATACCTACCTGGGACCATACTCTTTAGTGACTTCTGCCATAGCTCTTCAAGTAAAGGGCCAACCGTATACCTTCATGTCTCAGTCTCATGAATTTAGTATATTAAATAGTGCTCTATTCATAGTGTGAGTGTTATTTTCCTCTCTTCTGTTCTGCCTCGTATTGTTACTTGCATTCTTAGTAAATAACATCCCACTAAGCTCTTTAGCACAGTAGGACATTCCATTAACAACTGGATCCAGCGGACAGTGGATGGACACAGCAAAATCAGGAAGGCAAGGGGGTGCAGGATAGGTGGATCAGGAAGGTTACTCTATAGTTACCTCTCCTTTTTTTTTTTCTACATTATGATAGCTGTATTTTAAAGTTTCTTATGATGAACGTGTGACAAGCTGATGGCTGAAATCCATCAGATGATTTGTCATAAAACTGCAATAATAGATATTTTGGGCATTGGCTTACAAAATAATTAAAAAATGTTCCTGAGTTGCTGTTCTGATATTTGAAAATTCTTGTTTATAAACCACAGTCACTCTGACTTCCTACTGTTAAAATAATAAAACACTACTAGACAAGTAAACACGTTATCTATATGCAAAAACTTATTCAACTAATTCAGTTTGAGTACACATCTTTTAAGTGCTAATTTAGTACCTCAGCAGATATTCTCAGTACTTGTCTTCATCTTGTGAACATTTGCGATTCATATAGATCTTCTAACTGATGAAAAAGGTAGTTAGAAACAAAGGTATGGAGAGGAAAGTGATTTTCAGTGTAGTTTTTTATGATCATTTTTGCCACATTTGCTATTTTGTCCCTGCTGTCTTAGGGAAATGAGGCTTTATACACTTGCATGCACAACAGCGCATTTCAAATCTGTTTGAAAGGATTCTGGTCTCCTATCCTACAGGTGTCAAACCTTGTTCTAATTTGTCTTCTGTGGAAATGGATGTTTGAAAGACAAGGGGGATGAGCAGTCTGGTCCACACACTCACCCCAGCTCATGCATAGGTGTGACTGAGTCAGTCACATACCCTGCCGGGGACCCAAGCTAGCAGGGTGGTGGAATCAGGTGATGTAGCACATTAACTCCTCAAGCTCATTAGACTTGGTTGCTTCTGCTTGTCAGGGGACAACTTGTTGTACTAGCTGTTTGGTTTTTGAAGGGGGTGGGGTGTTTTGGTTTGGATTTTTAAGCGGAAAGCGCAAGAGTCCAAAAAAACTAATAAGCAATCACACAGCACATGAATACCTGCAGGAACTTGGAGATGATGAAACAGGATCAGCTTTATCAAAGTGCACTACGATGTGTGCCACAAACTGAAAATAAACAGCAGCTTACGTAGGGAAAGTTGTAAGTAAGAGTTGTAGATAGAGGAGGCAGCTTTGTCTTTTATTTCTGGACTATTTGGAGTATCTCAGATGTTTTGAGAACTCTGATCACTATTTAGAGAGGATACACTTAGAATACAGAACACAGTGTGGTGGTATTGTTCTTGAGTATCATGCATGTATATATATATATATTAAGTATGAGTGCACACAGGTGCAGGAGTTCTGTTGCAAGATTTGTCGTCAATTTGAACATAGTGCAATAGATGCAGTCTTTTCTTCTTTTTTTAAGCCTGGATTCAAAATGTAACCTTCATGGGAAAAAGTTACCACTAAATTTAAAGGACAGGAGCAGACAGCTAAGACTAGAATCTCAGAAATATTTTCTAATACCAAAGGAGGAAAAAGGAATCCACTAAAGGAAAAGCAATAGCCAAATGACAGCTTGATAATTCACATCTTTTACAACAACAAAACAAAAATTAGACACCCTGTATTTCTCAATGTGTGTGGTTATTTAATGATTGTTCAGCATGCATCAGGGAGACTAAAGGCACCATTCTGCACACAGAAGTCAGAGATCACAGTCTGTATAACACACTTGATCTAAATCTTGATACACTTCTTGATGTAAATATAAGTAGCAGAATTCATATATTTAAAAACTCAGGAAGATACTAATACTGTAACTCATTCACAGAACTGGAAGATTTTGTTAATCTTTCACTTGAACACTGACTTATAGTTCCTAAGGAGACACTGCTGGGTAGTTTACACAGCTTCTTTTATATAAGAGTATCCCAAAATGCTTTCTAGAAAACAGGATATCACAAACTAACAAGTGGTCCAAGTGAAGTCTCATCAGTATGAATGTTTGTTCCCTTCTGCAAAACTTCAAGGAGATTCAGATCACAGCATCTTATATGGCAGTGCTGAGCTGTCAGGGGGCTGAACAGGGTGTAGAGGGAGGAAAATGAAAAGTCTTAGTTTATTTCTCAGCCTTGAACCTTTTGGTTCTTGAATATAGGAGTGTTATGGAAGAAGCGAGTCTCATCTGAGGGAGGGAATGTTGCTCCATCCTTCTCATGTTGCTCTCTTTCTACTCGTAAATCAAGAGGCATAGACAAAAACTGTGAGACAAGAAATGGATTGTCCTAGCAAAGCAAATCTTGCAAGACAGAATATGAAAAGGGAAAATAAAAATATAAAATTCTTTTCAACATCTCTCTCCTTACAGTTCCATCCAAGTTAATTAGGTCATTATTGCTGTGGGCCTATAAATGTTGCAACCACAGTATAGACAAATGTCTGCAGTATCAAAAGAAGGATATGTTTTGCTAGAGTGGACCCTGTTGCACCATGTCTTGCCTTTGATTCTGTCTCAAAATGGCCAAGTTTACACCTCTTCTGTTGAATCTGATCAATTTATACAGATGCAATTAAAGTAATTTTTCTCCTCAGCATAAATCTCATTAACTTCAGAGAATGTGTTTCCTAATTAAAAATATAGAAAAGTGTCTGTGACTAGTGGGCAAGTGTCCTTATTACCAAAAAATGGTGTTATATTTGATAATTATGTTCAAGCAAAGGACTTTATGAAAAATCATGTTATTCTCTCATTTCTAAATGCAGTTGCTCAAGAGAAAGCTGAAAGTTTAATGGCAGGTCAGTCTAGATAAAGTATCCTGAAGTATTTAGTGCTATCCCAAAGTTTGAGGGCTACTAATCCAGCACTTTTAATAAGCACTGTGTTCATCTTATTTTCAGTTTTAAATAGAAAATATTGCAAATTCCATGAATCCTGGTATCAGCAGGACACAATTCTACACTGTGACCTTAACTGTGTAAACAAATTGCTGAATTTCATTGAAACAATAAAAATATTTTTCTTATAATCACTCTGTTTATATTACCTTTCCATTGTTTCAACTTATGTTTCCTTCCATCCTATCTATTAATCTCTGAATGTAAGCCCACTGAACATTTAATGTATGAATGTAGTATATAAACTATGCGCTATCACATCCTTTTATGGAAGACTTTGTATTTTGGGCAGAACAAGATGTGTTAAAACCACATTGTCCAAACAAATCTGCTCACCACACAACATTCTCTGATCATTTTCATTCTCAACAAGTCAATTAAAACAGAAATTAGGACAATGAGAAAAATCTATATTTTAGCCAAAGAAGTTATTAATGAAAAAGGAATGGAAAGATTAAATCTGTTGTATTGAATCCAGATTATTAACAAGTTCGGGTGCCAAGTCCTTTTTTTTTCAATGTTGAAAAGTGCTTTTCCACATTAAACTAGCCCTTTGAGGGAAATCACGTATTAGTCACAGGGTTTTTTTCAACAAAAGAAAAAAACTTCTCAAAGTTCTGTTATAAAAATGACAACCCATTCATTATGAACTTCAGCGGACATTGTTTTTTTTTGATGCAAATACAGTTCAATGACCTCCATGTATTTTTACTTTTTTTTAATAGACCCAAACTAGCACAAATGTGAACTGGTGAAAATCAAACCTGAAACCTAAGAATTTGCAGGTATTTTCTTATTTAGTTCCTTCACTAAGAAGGCACCAAGTACATAATGGGCAATAAATTTCAACTCCAGTGTTTATGGAATGATAGCAACATAATTCATGTTTTTAATCTCAAGAAGGTTCTGCATACTCAGGTTGAAGTTAGGATTAAAAAAAAAAAAAAAAAGACAAAGAAATGGAGACTGTTTCTTCTCCACACTCCTTTTCATTTCTCTGCTCTGGATTTGGTTCTGTGACCTCTTGTTCAGTTTCGCAACGAGCAGGTTTCTTCTCTCCCAGTGAAGCTTTACATTATCTTACAACCAATCGCATACTGTGTCTTTCAAGAATCATCTATTTCTTACATCTTCTAATGTGTCCTTTCTCTCTGTCAAATGACTATAGTTTTTTTAGCTTAAATCTGTGTTTTCTCAAATTCCAGCTTCTCTGTTCCATTCCAAGGTGCTGGGCTACCTTTTCATTTATTTCCACTTATATTGCTTTCCTCTTTTCCAGGTTTACCTTATTCTCTCTTTCCTCAAACACCTCTGTCATGAGTCTTTCTAACTCCCAAATCCCTCCCCCTTTCATTCCAGAAGGACACTTGCGTTTATATATGTAATGGGGAAAAGGGGAAGTAGATATATTACCTAAGCTATATTTTTTGAGATCCCAGACAGGTCAGCACATTCTTGCTCAACACGTTGAAAAGGAGGATGTAGCAAAATACTATACAACAGTTAGAACATTGAGGTTTTTGCCTCCAGTACCTAGACTCTTCCACAGGATGTCCTTCAGAAGCTGAAGGCATGAGGCAGGAAGCAGTTCTGAACACACTACTGAATATTTCTTCTTGATACATCATTCAGTACATAAATGCTTGGTTGACTATGTATTGCTCTTCTCCCTTCCTAGGTCCAGTTAATTTTGGTTCCGCAAGGTATAAAACTGATCTCAGAAGGAGGTGATTTATAGCTAAAATTTAGAAGCTGGTTTTCTTAAAGATTTTGAGGATATGGAACTTCAAAGAAAAGAAGAATTTAAGTCATTTCATCTGGTTCTAAGAAATAGGTCACAAATATGTCATACTGGACACCTTCAGGAGCAGTATTAGAAGGCATTAGCTGTTCTTTCAAGAAAAGCAATGACCTTGGGATCAGAAGAATAATTATTCAAATGAAACTGGCATGACTGTCCCCTTTTTTCAAATAATTAAGGAGAGAGAAATTCCAGGTTTTCCATAAGTCTCTGTAAATAATATGCGAAATCTCAGGGAGAGCATTTATAACAGTTTGCCCCTGCAGACTCTGTAGTGAGCAGCAGCTGGTTTTGTGGGCTCACTTGAGCAGAGACTATTTAAAAGATGTAGCATGAAATAATACTGTAATCTATTTTTCTTTCCGTGCTGACTCCCAAGGTGGTAAAATGCAGTGATGATAGTGACGATAGAGGTGTCTTCCTGTTAATTATGCACTCAGTTTACATTCAACAATATACTGAGGGCTATCAATATGATCTGAAATAATGAAGTTTGCTACCAAGAGATAAATCATTCATTGTCTTTCATTCTGCAGATGCGCATGCACGTGCGCACACACACAAACACACACACACACACACACACACACACAGAGGCGCTTTTCTAAAGAGGTTTATCAAACTTAGGATGTGGTGAAATACTTTCAGTCAGGACATTTTTCTGTGTTACATTGCAGTTTGGTTTTTTTTTTAAATAAAGAGGGAATGGGCTTGCACTTGTTTTCTGGACACAAGTGCTAGATTTATGAAAATTGGTTTTTATATGATTTCACTAAGAAGAAATCAGTGAAAGAAAATGTGTATTTTAGTTAAAGTAAAAATAAAGCTGCAACTTAGGTGATTTTTGTTCAACAAGGATTGTTAGTTCACTTGATAATTCCTCAAACAACAGACAGAAAGAACATCAAGAGTGTGTTTGGAACATTCATGAAATAAAAAAAAAAAAAAAAAAAAAAAAAAAAAAAAAAAAAAAAAAAAAAAAAAAAAAAAAAAAAAAAGAAAAATGGAAGGAAAAACTATTTTTAGGTATTTCTACCAGTCCAGTGCTTTCAAACATCACAGGTTCTACTGGCTCATCAACCCCATCAGTTACCAGGGAATCTAAACACTGCTGCAGTTGGTCCTTTGTTCACAGCTATCTGGATGCTGTTCATCAAAGTGTGATATTTTGGCCTCTTTATTCTGTTGTTGCTAAGCAGGAAAAAGACAGATATGCCTTCAGCAGAAGGATAAATGCCTCCTCTTCCTACTCTGGTAGGTAATGTGAAGCCCATGGACATAATGAGCTGTAAGAATTGAGATATATTTATAAATGATCAATTCATATTAAAGAAGAATGAAGCAAAAGGAAGAATTCTGAGCTTAAAGGGAAGTTTCAAAGATTGTTTTCATTTCCTGGGAATATATGATGCCATAAGCCACCACATAAGTCATAGAATCATAGAATATGCTGAGTTGGAAGAAACTCCCAATGATCATTGAGCCCAACTCTTGGCCCTGCACAGGAATATCCCCAAGAATCACACCACATGCCTGAGAGTATTGTCCAATTTCTTCTTGAACTCTGTCAGGCTTGGTGCTGTGGCCACTTCCCTGGGAAAGACTGTTCCAGTGCCCAACCATTCTCTATTCTAAATGAGGTCAGTCTTCTGTTCAAAGCAATGTACTTGGATAAGCATTTCAGAAGCAGAGGTACAAAAATGTAGTTATTTCCCTTGAAAGGCTAAATTAGTCTGCTGAAACTTGTAAAATGGCTTATGAAAAGTATAGTTTTATGAGTATAAGAATTTAATTTATTCCAAAGATATCCAAAATACTGTCACCAAGTGGAAAACATTTAAAAAAATACTAGGAGATGATATTCCCAGAGCTCACTGCTAAAACCTTGCTGATTTCCATCTCCTCATTACTTATGCAGTATCCACTCCCTGTTCCTCTATATAAATTGCTTTCTTCTAGTTATGATACAACAGTGTAATTCAACTCTCCCTACCAAACCACACTGGAAACCTGAGTGCTCGGACAAAGTCGTGGGGTCTGCCTAGTCAACACAAGTTTTTCAGTTGTCCTGGTTAAAAATTTCATTATTTGCTATTGGCAGAGCACGTAGTCATGAAACATTAATTAGTTAATCATTCTAAGTTAATATATAATATCTATTTAAAAGTGAGAAACTCACTTGCAAAAAAAAAACTTGGTACGTTGTGTGCTGCTTATTGATTGGTAAAAAAAATTTATTACAGCAAATAATGAAGGATAAACAACTGTTATATTCCAGAGCTTAATATCAGATTGGAAAAGGTGTAAATACCACCTTAACACAGTTCAGAATTATGTTTCTGAAAAGATGTTTCTCTTCATATATATAAAAGATATTTGTAATAGCCATAGAGAAAAATTATGAAGAGAAATTCATCATTACAAAGACAAAAATGAATAATGCACATTTTGTCTCTGTTTCAAAGACCCAAGCATGATGAACGTGGGTAAATCTATTTGTGATATAGATAGCTCAAATTAGAATATCTTTAGAAACTCCTAATCTCAAACCAACAAAGTGCGTCAGGACTCTTTGTTTTCATACTTCACTAAAACATTTGGAAATACGAAGCTCTTAGACTAATTCTTTATGAAAACTGCTTTGTGATCAAATCTTATTTATATCGTTGGTTAAATTATATACATAAAATGTGATAATATTTTACCTTAATGTATACTTTTTTACATTTTATGTTATCATCATCCAATATATGAACTTAAGAATTTAATTGCTTATTTAAAACTTAACAGTAATGAGATTCAGAGAATCATTAAGGTTGGAAAAGACCTCGAAGATCATCAAGTCCAACCTTTGACAGAATACCGCTGTGCCCACTAAACCTTATAATGACCATGTCTGCTCATTTATAAAAAACCCCAAAACATGAGCATTTAATTTATTAAATTAATAAGGAATATTTTCCTTTTGTTGAAATGTGCCATCATATGATTACAAAAAAAAAGTAGTATAGGATGCCACATAAGGAAGCAATAAAAAGTATTTTCAGTGCTAAATATTGTCAGTCTGTTCTCAAAGCTTTTTAGATGTTCTTACCCTGTAAGTTTTGGAACTGAACACAGAGCTCTGTCTAGACTGACCACACCTTTAAGAAGCACTTGACCTGGAGTGAGATGGAATATCTGAATAGCACTTATTTACCTTGACTCTCTTAGATAACTTAAATATCTCTAAAGGAGGTAAAATTCTTAACTATGAAAAAAAAAAAAAAAGGAAGATTTTCATGAGAGGGAGATTATAACTATGTTTTCAAACAAACATCTTTGAAGATCATATCTTGAAATCTACTATGCTTTTAGAATCTAGAACAGAAGTTATTTTTGCTTTTGTGTTCCAGACTATTGTAGAGGTGAGGTGCTGTGGGTGGGGAAAGAATGTAGGAGCCACCCTTAATTAAAGGAAAGCCTCCAGCCCTCACAGCTATACAATTTATTAAGTGGTAAGAAATCCATATTCCAGAGTAACCTGTGATTTAGTCTGCCTTTTAGGCTATCTGGCTGAGAGCTAGAAGTAATATTTATGATTATTCAGAGTTACTAGTGCAAAATGCTTCAGAAATGAAACACATACCAGGAATTTCTCCAGAGTCAGTACTCTTTACAGAGTTTAATTTTTCCTGCCTGCCTCAGGTAATCAGTAGACATCCTGTAGCTGGATTTTTTCTCTTATGTTGTAATGATATGGTACAAAGCACAATCAAATTCCAATTAACTCTTTTAAAACTGTGATTATTACTGAGTATCATGGCATTTCATGACACTTTCCATTTTCCTATTATTTAGCATATATTTATTATAAGTAAATTATAAACATGGAAAGAAACAATGGTGGAGTGTGTTGGTGTCTCTGAATTGCATCAGGAAAAGTCATGCAGTTTAATGTTATGTCAAAGGTTCCAGAAACAGAACTGTTTTTCAGAAATTTGGAACACTCAGAAATTTGAGTGCAAGTTCTCCCTTGACCTAGAGGTTTTCTAAAAGAGAAACCTAGATGTTTCACTTAAGCAATAGATGACCCTGACTGAGTGGGGAAGGGTGTGCAAGGCCACCTCTAGAGGTACCTCCCAGCCTCAACTATTCTGTGATTCTGTAATAAAAAAATTTCCTGAAGAAAGTTCAACAACAGATTCAAAGTTCCTATTTGATCACTAGAGACTGCTGCATGCTAGGAGAGAAAAAAAATCAGATTCTGACCATGTTTTCTTTGTATGTCTTTGTGCCCCTTTTATGGACAGTTTTTGTAAATGCAAGCAGAAAATTTACCTGCAGACCATACACTTGAAGTCAACATCCATAAATATCATTAAAAAATTAAGAAACAAATAAATAGGACTGCAATCTTGTCTGAAGAACTCCAAACTTGGAATGCTCTGAACTACCAACTTCTGTTGTTAGCTTAAAAAATAGTCTATCTATAATAAATCAGTTTTCAAGGAAGTACAGGAGAGGCTATTTAATGTGATGGTGGTGGAGGGGGATTTGTTTACACTATCATCTTCTTATTCTTATATGAGGACTTACTCTGCAAAGAAACCTTCTACTGCTAATAGTGCCCTTCTACCAACAGGACAGCACTACTTCACTGTCAGCCTTTACTTCAAACACGTGAAAATGTGCAAAGTATTTCATGTCCTAAAGAACTGATTCATGAAGAACTACCGTCTTCTTATCTTGACCAACACTGCTCAGTTGCTAAATGATCTCCCTGTCTAAAGTGCACTTCTAGATGTACAGCTCACTTGCCATTTATCAAAATCATTCAACAAATACAATGCATAAGCATATTCAAATCCTAATCTAGGTAAATCAGAGAAGTGTAAGCTTTTTCTTTTTCAGGTCCTAGAAAACTTGTGTAGAAGCATAAACCTGTGGTTTGCCATGATAACTGTAGTTCTTTAGTGTCTAGATGACTTTTCTTCAGTGATGCCTTGCAGAAAGCCTTGATGCACTCTGGTAGCAAAGAGATATGGAGACCATCAAAACAGCTGACAATAAAAGTTTCTCTGACAAAGTCCAAACTGCTATTAATTCTTCATTCACTGTGGAAATTAGTGCAAGTGACACAGGGTTATTTTTTGTTCAGCTCTTCTTGAACAAGAAATTTAATTTTGTGCAGACCTTTTATTTCCTAATGTGTAATTAAGACATGAACATCTCAAAATTATATACCTCAACAGGTAACCAGCTTTTGTCCTTAATTATAGGTGAGAGAAACAATTTGGCTTCTTGTAATTATAAAACCATAATTTTATGACAGAAAAATTTCATATGAATGTCTGCATGGAGTTGAATTGGGGGCAGGAAACTGGAAATATCTGGGCTCTGTCTGTGTAATCAAAGAAAACAGGGATGAAAGAAAGGCTGGAGTAAAAGAAAGACAGTCCTGGGTCACTGGGTTTCAGAGAAAAGAGAAAAAACTTCTCAAATCATAAGCATGGATATCCATGAAGAGAAGCCAGAATAATTTAGTGTTTCTATATTTCTGCTGACAGCGAATCTCTGAGAAATACAGGTATAAATTTGTGTGTACACCTATTGGTGATAATTCTGAAGGATGACAACTCTCTACTGTTGTCACTTGCTCTGTTCAAGGAATAAAGGTCTGTGTAATGGACCTAAGCAGAGATTGCAGTCATCCTGAGGGAGTACTTTGAATGCTTTGATTTCCAGTCACAAATGGGATTATAGAAATGGGAGATGCTAGTCTGTTTGGATTAACCAATTCAGGAATGTTGCTTGCTTGCCTTTTTTTTTTTTTTTAATCACTGAGCCACTGTCAACCTTGGTGTTATTTAGCAAAATTCCTTCATATTCACATACAGGTGTCAATCTAACATTTAGCTGGCAAACACCAGCAACTGCTCACTGGATTATCAGTATCAAAAATTATCTTTAAAACTGGAATAAACAACGAGATTAAGGCACCCAGATTTCTGTGTCACACCAGCAGATTGGCAGAACAGAATTAGAGGCTGATGTGGAAACACAAGGTCAGAATCTACTTTCCTGGGCAGTTCAAGAAAGAAGAATCAGATAAATAATTCTCTAAAGCAACTCGGAGGGTATTTATGTTCCTGTGATTATGGATAGGAAATGCCTTCCAAATATTTGGTGTTGTTAATCTTGTTACAGATAACTAGTGTTCCAATAGAGAGATGACTTCCAGCTCCTCTATAATTTTGACAGTTAAAAGATATTCCTACAAAACAACATCAAGTGTGATTCTTGCAAGTGTTAGTTTCATCCTATCAACAGCAATGAATTTACAACTGCACAATCAGAACATCTGATAGCAACAAGGTTCTGCACCTTGAAAACAGATCATTTAAAACAGAGGTAACCAGAGAGACATTGTTAAAAGAGAGTAATAAAATGTCTGCATTTGAAGACTGCTCAAGTAAACAGATCATCCAAAATGAGACAGCAATAAAATTTGTGACTGTATCAATATTAAAAATAAGCAATTTTTATAATGGTTTAAAGATAGAACAGAATTAATGAAGTGGTAATGCAAATGCATTAAAAGAGTAATGCATGCAAGAGTAAAGAATATGCAAAAAGCAAAATGCAAATCATAAGTGGGAATTAAAGGTCAATTTATTCATGTAAGGAAAATCAGCTTGTCTGAATCCAGGCATTTGCCAAAGCTGAGGTTGTTTAAGACGGACAGGAAAAAGTGTGGGTTTTTTCAGTTTTTCTTACACGAATATTTGGAAATTTGTGACAATAAAG
Organism: Empidonax traillii; assembly: GCF_003031625.1. NCBI lineage: Eukaryota > Metazoa > Chordata > Aves > Passeriformes > Tyrannidae > Empidonax > Empidonax traillii. The sequence continues at coordinate 1,611,834 of NW_020955276.1, forward strand.
GCAAGTTTACATCACAATTGACCGTATATAAAATTTTTGTTTGTTTTGTAGTCATCACTTCCTGTCACGCATATTTGGAGCTACATTATCACATTATCAGCTTTTTTGTTGAATTACTGATCTGTGTATTACACTGGATTTTGTTTGGGTATTTTCAGGGTTTGCTTGTTTCATTGATTGGTTTGGTTTTACTGTTTTGTTTGTTTTCGGTTTTGTTTCTGGGTTTGTTTTTGTTTGTTTGTTTTTTAATTTGCCAGTGTTAAGTGTTCCTAATTGCAATTATGAGTGGCCATAAAATAAAGTCATAGAAAGTTCTTCTGCAATATGTTTCTGAGGTGTAAGCCAGTCTTTCCTTTCTGCTCCTTGAAGTCACAGCAAGACTCTGCACTCTCTCAGAGTTTGTATTTCCCCATAAATCCAACCACAGTCAAAAGGAGCAATAAGAATTTAAGGTCTTAAAACCAGAATGGTCCACCACCTGTTCTCCATGAATTGGAATGGCTTTGGCTTCAGAAGTCTTTCTTTTATGTGATTTTTGTACAGTAAAGCAAATGAAAAGTTCCTGATACTTTTCTCAAGTCTTCCATATCCAGAGTAGGTCACCATATCTGACAATTTTGGTTTCAAATAAAAGCTATGACTCTGACTTTTCCTTGTAATTTTCAGTGGTGTACTATTACCTTTAATCTTCTCCAAACCTAGCCACATCATAAAAAAGTATTTTTATTTATAATTAAATGCTAGCTGTTTATTTCAAGCTAGTGGAACTTTTGCTATTTTCAAGGAAAAAATCCAGTTACTAAGGCATGCCATTTTTAAATTGAAATGAAAGTTAAAACACTTTCTGTTTTGGTAAGAAGAATTTGTGTACTGGGGACTGCTTTATTACATTAACTTCTGCTAGCTTTATATAGTGATATATGTTCTGAAATAAATCTTTCCTATATGTATGCCATGTTATTATATTGAAAAGTTCAGGTTCAAGAACAGCAAAAAGTTTTAGAGTTTTAGGAGCATTAGGAAAACATTTTAAAAATTCAATGTATCTTCTCTTTCATAAGCACTTCTTCAAATTTCTAAAGCCTAAATTGAAGTAATGCTTTTTAAGGAAACTTTTATATGTGTAGTGTTAAAATAGTCTGAAATAAAGAAAGATACACTCACTTAAAAAAAAAAAATTACCTGGGAGCACTGCCATATGTTTTTCTTGTGAGTAGTATGAATTATTGCCTTACAGAATGCTGGGTCTTTGACCCAGAAAGTTCCTTCTTCAATACACTGAGAGTACACTAACTCAGAAAGATGAATTTAATGAATCAAAATAAACAACCAAAACCTTTCCCCAATCAAACCATTACAAGACAAAGAAAACTGTATTAAGAAGATGCACTTTAAAAAGTGTGCTTCTTGTGATATTTTCTGAGGAAAACACTTTGACACAACATTAAAACAAATTATGCCCATAATTGGTGGGGACTTTATGTTTCAGATATAGTGCTACTTCCACCTGTTCAAATATCAGTAAAATTAGTTTCCAAACTGAAATTCATGCCTGATTTGTCATCTCTGTTCTGTAGACTCATGGCACATGCCCAAGGCATTATGGGCAAAAGTTAAACCTGAAAATCAAGAAAAAATAGTGAGGTAGAAAACTGTGAGTTTCTAAAAATATAGAAAAATTGGACTTTCTAAGTCAAAGCATATTCCCGTTTGTCAGATCTGTTCAAGTATCACTTGGCTCTATTTACTTTTCGAAAGTGGAACAGTATTTCTTCCTAGTGGGAAAAAATTTCTTCCTTGACATGAAGCCTTGATGAGCTCAGGCCAACAAAGAGAATATTTTCTTATTATTCTGTGTTGTTATTTGATAGTACCTTTGTCCAAGAACAGATAATTTCTGACACTACTTTTCTACCACTTGCTTACTGCTAGACTGGTATGCGCTAAAGAGTAAGTAAGTGTATTCCAGTAAGTGTAAAAGAGAAAGTTACATATTAGGATCATCCTAATCAGTTTGATATTTGTTTGTGTATTCATGTGTATATTTTATTTCTACATATATTTATATTTTGCAAATATATTTTATATATGTTTGCATCTAACGTATGTATGTGCATATGTATATGTGATGTATAATCTTATCCAAATTCAGTGATGGATCATTATCCTGTCATGATGATACATTTTTTTAAAATCTCAGAACAACTCTGGAAATACTTGTATTGACTTGCATTTAAGTTGACCACTATGTAGTTAACAGATGAGTTACATGCAGATGTGGTTTGCAATATTTTCCAACTGCAAAAGTGTTTGTAATGTGACTCCTTGTGTTTATGAGAAATGCAAGATAAGATCTATGTTTTGTAATATTTTTAGGTCTCTCTGAAATGTAGCATGTTTATAAGCAGTGATTATCATTGCTTCCTATAGATACTTGCAAAAATATTTCCATGACAGGAACAGAAGACATAAAAGAATAGTTTGATGAGTGCACTGACTAGTTAAAAAAAATTAGATTAAACTAAAAAGAATTAAAAAATTCTTTTATTTATTAATAATAGGATAATGGGAGTATAGGAATAATAGAATTCTTAATACTGCGGTATATACAACACAATGTGTATGATACTCCAGCAATTGAGCAATCTGTTCTATAAAAAACAAAATAAAAATGAAAGCATACCTGAAAGCGTGAAACAGATATCTAGAAGCATGATATTACTTTGCTATTTTTTTCTTTTGAAGAAGGGATTTTCTGAATACAAGAATTTTCACTAAAACCAAACCAAACTAACCAACCAAACAAACAAAAAAACCCAAACAACAATTTGTCTTCTGTTTTGGTATTTATAGGGATCAGTGAATGCACACACAATAGAGCCAAATTGTATCAAAATAACTTGGCTGTGTCTTGCTACATTTATTGAGTTCAAATTCTTGCAATACAGTAATAATAGTCTGATTTTTATTCTTACATTTGTTGAATGAGGAAGCTCATACTAATTTTATAAACCCTATCACCTAAACAAGTCTCTGTGGAAAAGAACATTTAAAGAAGACAAAGTATATTGTGATGATAAGAGATAGTCTGGACTTGACTCCCCACTTCACTATATAAATGTGCATGCTGGCAAAGCATAGCAGGTTATTTAAAGTTTTGGGGATGCAGAACTAATAAAAAAGGGGAAAAAAAGAATTTTTATAATAGTTGTTAGCAGAATAATGGAAACAATTACGTGAAAGTACCTAGGTGTTTCAGAGAAAAAAGTGCATTGAGAAAAATTTACTGACCAGTGCTCTGTTTAATTGCCTAAAGACACACTGAAACCATCTTAAAAAAATTTGATTGGTTTCCAAATATATCAGTTATTTAGTAAAAATTCTTGAAAAATAATATCCAAAATCTATGAGATGGTGCACCAAAGTATTTCTTAGGGAGTCCCATTAATTCTGCGTATTGGCTTTCATATGATATCTGGTTAATATTTGCTGCCCCCTGTAGTTTACTCTTACATAGTTTCCATAAAATCATCTGAAGTGACCCAAAATATAAACCAAGGGGTTTTTTCTCCTGTTTATTCTTTGGTTATTTCTTATTTCTATCATCCTGTCTGAATTGTTGTTGTGTTGAGAACTGGGATGATTCTCAGTGAAGTTCTTGTTGAAATGTTTTTTGATAAATTAAAATGAACAGATATTTCAAAGTAAATGGATCATATTTTAGAATCTTCTCAAATAAATATAATTTGCTTTAAAGAGGCAAATGGGGCAAATATTTAATAAAATGCATTGTAAATACTTAGTGTATAAACATCAACATACTTCTCATCATTTCTTGAAGACCTCTTTTGGGAAAGATGATGAAAAATGGTAGTTTCAAAGTATAACAGGCATCTAAGATGCTTGCTGAGTTTAAAACGGTCCCATCACTGACTAATGAGATATCACACTGTGATGCAGAATTTAAAAGCTGGACTACACTGTTACCGATGTCTTCCTGGCAATGAAGAAAGAGGGATTTAAACAGACTAGAAATAGGCTATGTGAGAATAAAGGACTGCTGTGAAGTATATATCAGGTTTTTTAACCAGGTAATGCTAGAACCAACTCATTATGACCAACTTCCTGGAGGTGTTAAGACTTCCTGAAGGTCTTACAAGCCAATTAAGCATGGGATGTGTGGACTTATTTTTGTCTTAATTTAAAAGAAGACAACTCTGAATTCGGAAAAAAAAAAAAAAAACTGAAGAGGTTTGTAGCACGTTGTTCTGTTGACTGTAGCCTACCAGGTATTGTAAAACAAGCATTTAAGAATCACCAAGACAGACAAGCAGGTTCAAAAGCTGCCTTCAATGAGTTCAAACTCTCCCAATCAGTCATAAAGAATTTATCCCATTTGCAAATAACAAGTAATGGAGTTAAAAGATAAAATGGGAGCAGATATGAAAACAGGACCAGAGGTATCAGCCTCGGCCACAGATCAGAACATAATAACAAATCTAATCTAGCTCTGGAAAGTCATGGTACAAGTAGAATTACCTTGAAGCTGCACATGATCTTCAGGGAAGATGGTCATGCCATGCCTAAGGCAAAATCATCAGGTGAGGAATGACTTAGGCAACTGAAAATTGGTCTGTGATTGCTGAGTTCATCAGTCCCAGACACTAGGCCTGAACAGCTCCAAGACAAATAAATGAATGTGGAGATTTTTTGTTTTAATGGATGAAGACACAAGCTTAAATATCAGCATTTGGTTTACACAGGTGTGCACTTGTTGGCGTATGTACCCAAGGCAGAAATTCGTCTTCACAAACGAATAGAAGGAAGGAAGAATAGAATAGAATAGAAGGAAGGAAGAGGTGATGAAAAGCAAAGCAAGGGAAAAACATGACGTAAAAAGTCTGTATCTTAGGTAGTGTTTCAAGATCTTAAATGCTACCACAAATGGTAGTAAAAGAAAATCCCTTCACTTTCTCTATATGTCTGGCTGAAATTTCCATTGTTATTTTATGGTTTAATGGCCAGTCTCTTCGCGAACGAAGAACCGGGGAAGGTCTTTCCACCTTCCAGCCTGTGCATTGGATTTTTTAGGTGAGACACAGTGTGCGCGGAACTGAGCCCACCCTTTAATCCTGAGGTTCATCTGCGGGGCCAAGCACGCTTGGACGGTGGCAGCGAGGTCCTCAAGACGTAGATGGATTGCCTTACAGGGCTAACGAGCTCCATCTGCCCGGGGAGGGGCCCCGACCGGGAATCGAACCCGGGTCTCTGCAGTGACAGTGCAGTGTCTTTTCCCCTGGACCACTGGGGGCTCCCTTTATGGTTTAACATGTCTATGATATATTAAACCATGGTTGCAAAAACAAATTTCGGGTACACACTTGAAAAGACCCACAAAGTTAAGGATGACACTTCTTTAAATAGCAGGACAATTACTCAGTCATATTGCTTATGTGTAACCAATTTATCAATTCATAAACCTGAACTTCAGAAAAAGGTAATTTTAATAATTTGTTCGTGCATACTGTGTAACAGAGGATACAGAAGTTGTCTCCCCCAGTCCTCCCTAAAACCATCTCAGTGCCTTTTGCACTGCAAAAACATACTTTTTGGAGAAGCATCTAATCTTTATATAAAACCTGCTTTATGGGGAATCCACAGTATTCTTAGAGAAGTCAGTTTAGCGTCTGAGTAGCCTCACTCCTTAAAATTGGTCTGTTATTTCTCATCTAAATTGTCTTTGTGATGGCTTTGGACACCAGAATCTGACAACTGTCATTATCAAAAAATTTCACTTACATACGTAAGAACTGCAGAGAAATCATAAGAACTACAGAGAATCAATTTTTAATTCCCCTGTTTGAACTACGTAGATTCAACTCTTTAATTCCTGACAAGAAACCAGGCTTCCACTATTATTGCGATTTTTCTGCAGACTGTGTAAAATATACTATGCCTATTTACACTGCATGTATGCTATTTCCTAACTGGTTTTGTTTCTATCATTCTGTATGTATTATTTGCAACATTCACTTACTACAACCCATGCTTTGCTCAAAACCCTGTGGTGAGTTACAGAAGTCTCAGAGAATCCTAAACCAAATTTTTATGTTAGAAACCATTATCATGTGTAAAATTAGCTTTCTTAATATAAGATGATTTCAATAATTTAGAGATATTATCACAATACTTTCCCAGAAAAGCATTCTGGGTGGTCCACTGGAGTGCTGATAGTGTGGTTTAGTAGAGAAAATCTGGTTTTCTACACCTTTTCTTTGAAAACTCTGAAGAAGCTTAAGAATGAGTATAAGAAGCAATATCGATCTGCAGAATTTTGAAAGAATAGACTTTATTTACCTTACATGGGGAAAAGAGGAACTTTAGATTTAAAGATTTATTTTTTTAATATAATTCTTCTAAGAAGTTGTTTAAAATAAAATAAAAATTTAAAGGTTTTTAGAAATTCTCTGAAAGTGGTCCGGAACCTGGTGGACTAATGGGAAAAAGGCCATTAGTTATTATTATTAGTCTTTATTATTACTATTAATTAAAGGCATATTTAAAAATGTATAGGAAAATGCATGTATTTAGGAATCAAGTAGAGCCTAGGAACATTTATGAGATATTTTAAAATCCCTGTACTACTATACTATTTTAAAATCACTAATACTACAAAACTTTGAAATTATTTATTTCCTTGGTGATGGAAGGTGTAACGTGACAGCATTAGACAAATATTTTCAGTTTGGTTTTTTTTTTAATATTTATGGTTTACAACATTAATCTTCAAAGGGAGAGAATATTACAATGCAAGAAACAAATAAGGTAATAAATAAGTCACTCATTCCTGCTAGAGAAATGCAGGGAAACTAAATGGTGGTTAGCTGCTAAGGGCTTATTTATAAACTGCAGTGTTTATGTATTTTTAAGAGGGAGAGATAGAAAGTAGTGTATGCGTTAGTCCCTCACAAAGTGTGGTTGTAAGTCAGGGGAAAAGCCAAATATAAAAAGTAAATGTTTTACTTATCATAAGATAGTCTGTCAACTTATATATCTTCATAAAATGTCATAATTGATAAATGTTTTAAAAATACTCCTAATGCCAACAAATGACAGTGTAGTGATCATTTTATGAGATTCAGTGTTAACAGTGCTAAGCAAGTTTCTTTGATATGTGTTACTTTTTTCATTAAGAATCTTCTAGATCATAGATCAGCTGTTCTGATAAGTTTTCTGATAAGGTTTGGAAATGGAAGTGGCATGAGAAGTCTTGATTTTCAGTACAGAGCTAATGAGAAAAGGTAATAAAAATACGCTGAAAGAACTCGATCCCTTCTCTCTTAACTATTGGATATATCAAAGAAGAGTAATAAAATGACAATTATTATCAGATTTATTATCAGATTTATTAACAACAAAAGTAGCAGTAATATTCTATAGTTAATTTTCTATTTATATTTCCATTGATGGATATTTTGTAAAAATAGCATTTTTCCATGGTGTCTATTATTATTTACAACGATTTTTAGATTTCAGTTCCAATTAAATAGACCAAGAACCTGTAACAATAGGTTTTTAATTTTCGGTTAACATTTTCAAAATAAAAAAAAAATTAAACATGAAATGTCTTCAGGTACATTTTAAATAAGTAAAAATTGAGCGCACTTGGCAAATTCTATGCAGTGGGAATAATACATGAAAGGGAAAGCGAAAATTTCAGGGGAGCAGGAGGTATATCTGGGCACAGGAAATGGAAGATACTGGAGTTGTGTATTCATATTTCAGGGAAGGTCTCCTTAAAAGTTGTTCACAAATGTTCTGAAGAAAAAGAGCCCACCTATAATATTTGTCCATTCACGTTGGTTTTTTTTCTTCCTTCTCTGTTTGTTTCTATCAAAATTTTAACTTACAACCTTAAAAGGAGTAAAGAAGGAAGCAAAGAAACCCTTCTGCAGGTCAAAAACAGAGGCAATAATTTAAAAGTTATGCAAATGTAGGAAATCTATATTTCTTAACGGCTACTTGAATTGGTACATAGCATAAGTGTCTTCAAACCCTCTCTACCTGGGAACAGTCAGAGAAACCAGGTAAAGTTTTGAGGATAAATGTGGATATTTAAAACATATTAGGTCCTGTGCAAACACTCCTATGTAATTTTAGAGGGCTATAGTTTAATTCCTGCTCAAGTTTAACTCTTGGTCAATTCTTGTGAAAGTATCAAACCAGAGGTTTAATGTGCTTTATTTAAACATCTTAGCCTTGCACTTCTAGCAGATTTGTCTTCATTTCTTTAAGTTTTCCTGGAAAAAAAATCCTTCACCTACTAGACCTATAATTCTTTTTTTTTTTCTAAAAAAACAGAGTATTTGTAATTTCTTGAAAGACCTACCTCACATACTGAAGAAACGTATGAAATATTTACCCTTCTATTTAAGTTTTTGGCAAAAGAAACTTACAAATGTGAACCGAATGCACATCAGGATGCAATTATAGTAATCCATAAATCCATAATCTGTTACTTTAATTAATGTTTTGATTTTTTAAAAAAGACGCAGTTGTGGGGGGGAGGGGGAGGGTGTCTTGGCTTTATTCATTCTTTTAGGCTTGTTTATCTCTGATGATAGCAGATCAACAATTTGTCATCTGTCCAATTTGTCATCTTCAAATTGACTACGTTTTGAAACTTTGGTAATTACCTTCCCATCTCAACTAAGTGTAGCTTCTTCAAGACATTGAGATAATCTTAATAGATATCTTGCAATTTCTGATTTTAGTGTAATGTATGTTTTTTATTATTCTTAAAGGGAATGACACATTACTATTACTTATTTTAAGAGAAAACTAGTGTTATCCAAATAGATTTCCCTTAAGTATAGACAGCAGAATATTGGAATAACAGTCCAATAACATTAGAAATAATATGCACCACCTCAGAATGACAATGGTTTTATAAGAAAGCAGAGGGAAAACCAGGAAATTGAAAAAAATCCCTAATCTACATGGGGTTTTTTGTTCCTTAATATTCTGTATGCCTGTGATGAGTCTTACCAAGTTTAATGCTGTAACACACAACATACAGTGCCACAGCCACTGCACAATTCTAACTATATGTTTTCTGTGCCATGGGCTGGGTTTCTCATTTCATACATTATTTGCAACTTGCTGCAGCAATTCTGTGTAGTCATTGCCTATCTCACTACCACAAAGTTAGGAAGAGGTAGCATCTTTCCCAACTATTGTTTTGATCAACCTCCACACTAGACATTACAGTCAGTTTCCTGTTTCTCTCTACTTAAAGTAAAACACCAGATATGATTTTATCATCTAAAATTATAGCAGCAAACTTTTACATCCGATTCTTGAGTGTCAGTGTTAAGGAGGTTAAACCCTTTGACAAAGCTTTGCCTGTAAGGCGCTATATGCTACTACTCCTTATTTTATCTATCTAAAGGTATCCAACAGAGGGCAAAAAAACACATCCTGAGAGGAAGCTCTGGAGTGTAGCCAAATCTGTCAGATTTTTTTTATGCTTCTGAAATGCCATTCAGCAAAAATCAGTGTGAGTTATTTCAACTTTCCCCACTCAACACCAGCAGTGTAATAGCTTAATGATAGCATGAGACAGAAGGCACAGACCTGAGACAGGCAATCATAGCAATATCTCATTTTCACCCTGGTATCCATGCACTGAACCAACATTTCAGGCACTAAAAGTAAAGTTGAGTTAAAATGAGTAAACCTATACTGCCAGCCAACATTAAGCATTACTGGACCTCACCTTTATGTGGAGTAGAGAGGTTTGATATTGCTAATTTCACTGAACTAAATCCATATAATCATTTTTGTACACAGCTGAGAGTATAAACAAAGTTTAGGTAAGGACCAAGCATGAGAGAGTCACTTGAATGCAATGAAAGGTTTTACATTTACTTTAGTTCCTTAAAATCAAATGTGCAAGTAATTTATCCTGGAAAGGGGCCTTTGCCACCACATTATTTTATTTAGTTTTTAATGGGTTTTTTGTCTTTTAAGTTTTGATATTGCTCACTATATGCCTCAGATAGACCATGTGTGGTGTTGTCCAGTTGAATGAAAAATTCAATTTTATGCCAGTTTGTCTTTGTTTAATAATACAGCAATGTTTAAAATGCAAGACCCTTAAGCATACTATTGACTTTTTTGCAGTGTGAGGAATATACTGGGCCAAACAGAAAAATACTCTTTAAAGCATCTACTATTTTAGTGGTCTCAGTAATCTAATAAAAAGCATTACTAACATACTAAGGATGCAAATACATTTGCTATATTTTTGCTCCTCAGTTAGTTTCAGAGAGGAAGTGCAAAAATGAAATGTGGAATCTTGTTTTCTGTCCTCTGTTTTGGTAGATATTGTGAAAGAATGAAACTTTTGTTTTTCTTTGAAATGTACTTGGCATTCAGCTATTTTTATTTCTCCAAAGCTTAAGGTTTTTTTAGAGACATGGAAAGATGCAACCACCTCTCCACTGTGGTCTGATTTCCTCAAGTCAACAGACTGCAAAGCAAATGTCTACTTGTTTTTTGGCTTCTGTAGATAATTTAGACTGTGCAAGCCCCACACTTTTCACTGTTAGCATCGCTCTTAATTTTGTTTCTCTGTTTCCTTTTGCCATGCTGTAGGTTCTTATTGCTGAGGAGATGAAGGAAGTGGTGGGTAATTTTAAGCAGCCTTCTCACTCCATGATTAGAGTGCAGCAGCATTTACTGAACCCCTTAAAGGAAAAACAATCCTCTCTCTTCTATTATTTTCCTTTGTCAGGGAGCAAAGAGCAGTATGGATCAAAGGTGGTGGAGCATGGTAAGAGCAGACACACAATAGGAGCATTATTGAGCATCCTCAAAAGCATAGTTACCACCATGGGAACACACCAGTATCAGTAAGAAAAAATTAGCTGAGGGGAGAGAAATAAAGTAAAATCTCTCTAACATATGTGAGATCTCAGAAATACCCCTAAAGGACCACTCTTCTTAACCTTGTAGGCCGCATTATATTAAATGATTTTTACTTACGTAACCATTACCTCAGGTTTCACTGACCTTGACAGCAATGCGGTAATTACATCTTTGAATGTCACCAAAAAGCTTTTACAGAGTAATGCGACAGGCGGACAGGACATGCAGAAATTTTTCTACTCACTATTCATAGATATATATGGATTGTATAAGCCTATTACAAAAGAAATCTATCTCATGTCAAACTTAATTTTTATGAAGTTTTCTGACAGTATTGCAGATTCTTAGAGTATACTGTTATTAGATTTAAGTGTGTGAATATCCTTCATGCATTTCCTACATAGCTAAGTTTCTCTGATCTTTTCTACTGCATTGAGAAAGCTAGAGCTATGATGACTGCTTAGGAGCATCCAGATTTGGCATCACTAAATCTAAAAAAATATTTCCTAAGTTCACTGGAATTACAGAGCTGTTGTTAGACCTCTATAGTCAATGTAAAAGGTTGAGTGAGTGCAAAACATCTTGGCAGAAACACCTGAGGGAGTAAATTTCCAAGATCAGGCAGTTTCAGTTCACTCACATCTGACTTAGCTACTCAGATCCACGATTAGTCTCACATAATATAATGTGCTGTGCTTGAGCCAATGTGCTCTGTAATTTGGCTTGCTTGTGGCCTGCTGTTTACAGTGTGTTGCTTTGTACTTTCACTAAACATAGGAGCAGATACAGTACAATCACATCCGAGGAGATAATGAACCCAAAAAAGTATGTGCTCTTATGCTGTCTTGAGGTTAGACAGGAGGCTGCACACTATGAAATGCTGGTTATAAAAAAATCAAGCAGTATCTACTTTTTTAAAGAGTTGATGGTGCCCAGATGCATGCTTTATATTTTCAGGAGTAGTATCAACTTGATCATCAAAGCATCACCAAAACAATAGCTTCTAACTCCTAAAAAGCATTCCTAAACAGACATCCTCTGCTCTCCACTGAGGCTAAGGCTCCAAAGAATAATCAAGAGCCATCTTTCACTAGCAAAATGTTTGTCTCAGAAAGTCTTTCAGTTTCAGAGCAATAAGAAAGGCCTTTCTTCAGAGCTCATATACAGGATTTCTGAGATATTAACCTGATTGTCAAGATATGCATGAAGAGATACACAAGATATGCATGAAGATGAAGATTCTTGCATGATGGTAATGCATATTGACTTTTTTTGGGAAGGGGAAGGAAGTGAGGATGGGAGAGTAGTGTTATCATCACATAACTCGGGTAAAGAAAAAACCTGAAAGATAACACCCAGTAGTCTAATGAAAATGCTGACTGACTGTTAGCTTATAGCTCATCATCATCATGGCTAGGCTTCACGAATCAAGATTTGAGAAGGGCTCTACCCACGCTTGCTACAAGCACGCTGATGGCTAAAAAGGCCAATGCAAAATAGACAAGTCCGGTTGCAGAAGGTACAGCAGAAAGACTCCCCAGGCGATATCGATGAGACACGATTCTTTCTGCATTGTCTTTTCTCCTCGAGAGTGATCCTGTGTGTGTTCTCAAAAGCAGCAGCAGCGTTATAGATGGTGTGTCTCCAGGCCTCCCGATTGGAGGCCAGAATAGACCAATGGTGGTGATCAATATGGCCAAGGCTGAGGGATTGTTTCAGGCAGTCCTTGTATCTCCTCTTTGGGGCTCCTCTCTTGTGGCAGCCGGTGGCAAGTTCCCCATAGAGAACGATCTTAGGGAGGCGATGGTCCTGCATCCTGGAGACGTGCCCTGCCCAGTGCAGCTGAGTTCTCAGCAGCATGGCCTCAATGCTCGTGACTGCTGCCTGTTCAAGGACAGATGTGTTGGTCACATAGTCAGTCCAGTGGATGTTTAGGATTGTACGGAGCCAGCGCTGATGGAAGCGTTCTAAGAGACGCAAGTGGTGGCGGTAAATGACCCATGATTCAGACCCATATAAAAGAGTAGACAGTACAATGGCTCTGTAGACACTGATCTTGGTACTTTTCTTCAGGTGTTTGTTTTGCCACACTCTTTTATGGAGTTTACCAAAAGCTCTGTACACCTTTGCTAACCTGTTGTCTATTTCAGCATCAATCTTACTGTCCGAGGAGATGATGCTTCCCTGGACTGATTTGTGCTCTGTTTCACCAATGGTGATATGGGGATGATAGGAAACTTCCTGAGGTGCAAGCGGATATAAAACTTCTGTCTTCTTCAAGCTGACTTCCAGACCAAAAAGCTCAGCAGCCTCTGCAAAGCAGGATGTTAAACGTTGCAGAGCTACTTCTGTGTGGGCGAGGAGGGCGGCATCATCAGCGTAAAGCAGCTCACGGACAAGATGATTTAAGGTCTTAGAGTGGGCCTTCAGTCGCCTTAGGTTGAATAGGCTCCCATCAGTCCAATATCGAATGTAGACACTGTTTTCATCATCGAAGTCTGCCGTGGCCCTTTGGAGAATCATGCTGAAGAAGATTGTGAATAAAGTTGGTGCGAGAACGCAGCCTTGCTTCACACCATTGGCTATTGGAAACGGCTCAGAAAGTGCATCGCCATATCTGACTTGACCGCGCTGGTCCTCATGAAGTGAGATGATCATTTTGAAGAACTTGGGAGGACATCCTAAACGTTCCAAAATCTGCCACAGACCTTTTCTGCTCACAGTATCAAAAGCCCTGGTGAGATCAACAAAGGTAACATAGAGTCCTTTGTTCTGTTCCCTGCACTTCTCTTGCAGTTGTCTGAGAACAAATACCATGTCTGTGGTACCTCTGTTGGCTCAGAAACCACATTGGCTTTCAGGTAGAAGATCTTCTGCTATGGTGGGTATTAATCTGTTCAAAAGAGATCTTGCAAGGATTTTACCAGCAATGGAGAGCAGAGTAATACCTCGGTAATTTGAGCAGTCTGATTTATCTCCTTTCCTCTTCTACAAGGTGACGATGACAGAGTCACGAAGGTCTGGAGGCAGTTCACCTTGTTCCCAACAGCGCACCACAAATTCGTGAAACTTAGCATGGAGTGCTTGGCCACCGTGCTTCCAGACTTCAGGTGGGATTCCATCAACCCCAGCTGCCTTGCCAATTTTCACCTGCTGTATTGCTTTAAGAGTTTCTCCCATGGGGTGGGGGCAGTATCCAGTTCAGTTTTCACAGGTTGTTGTGAAATGTACTGCATTGCTGAGTCCTGAACTACACGGCTAGTACTGAAGAGAGTCTGAAAGCATTCAGACCGTTGATTCAAAATGGAAACTTTATCTGTGAGAAGCATTTGGCCATCTGCACTGAGTAAAGGGCTTTGAACCTGGTGTGTAGGACCGTAGACTGTTTTCAGAGCCTCATGGAATCCCCTGTAGTCACACATATCTGCACATAATTGAATTTTTTCTGCTAGATTGGTCCACCACTTGTTCTGGATGTCACGAAGTTTCTGTTGGAGCTTGCTGCATGTGAGTCAAAAGGCTGCTTTTGTTATATGACAAGATGGCTGAGCAAGGTGGGCTTGGTGAGCAGTTCTCTTCTTACTCAACAATTCCTGGATCTCATGATTGTTTTCATCAAACCAGTCCTTGTTTTTTTTGAAGGAGAACCCTAAGGATTCTTCAGAGGACTGCAGAATGCTATTTTTAATAAGTTGCCAAAGTGCTTCGAGAGAGGGATCTGTGGAATGAACTTCGAGCCTGGATTGAAGATTTGCCTGGAAACTGTCCCTCACTATTAGCTTATAGCTAAAGCTGACATAATTTACTTGACTTTAGGTACTGAAACACCTTTTAGGAGTAATCATTACTAATTATTTTATTTCTTAATTGAAATAATTGAAAATCAAGGAAACTAAGGAACTTTCATTCAAAATAAGTGAGATTATACAGAATTTGTTTCTTTCTTGGAATTTGCGCTAAAATTTAAAAGGAAAATATACTGTGTCCTCTTTAATCAGATCTTAGTTTTAGGAAGGTTGAACTGGGATTTATGTTTCTCCTGGCGAGAGATTTCAGAATGGGTGTGAAGTGGAGGGAAAAATTTTCTGGTCACATTTGCCACATTGCTGCATCATTTTTAGCAGTACATTTAGGAAGGGCGTTTATACTTACAGAATTACAGAAATCTTAATAAATATATTTTAAAGGATTCCTGTTATCCTCTTTGACAATAGGTTTAGTAATACAATGAAAAAAAATTGCCACAACTGCAAAACCTGAAGTGTCAGAATGTCACGTGGCTGTTAAGTATCATTTTCATATATAAATCTTATAATTTCTTTTCAAAATATTCTCTTCCTTTATCTGATTCATTTGTTCGACATGTTTTTCTCCCATCAAAAGACTGCATGGAATTATTGCCTATCAATTCAATCACCAGTCCACACATAGTTTTGCCAGTCAGACATTTAAGGTCATGTCACAGGTAGGGGAGGATCCCACAAGGAATGGTGTTCTGCTTGACCTCATACTAACAAACAAGGAGGGCCTTGATGATGTGAAGACCGGGGGCAACCTTGGCTGTAGTGTCATTGTAGAGTTCAGTATTGAGCTCAGTATTGAACAAAGAGGTACCAGGACAGCGAGCAAGATTACAGTTATGGACTTCAGGAGAGCTAACTTTAGCCTTTTTAGGGATATTCTTGGAAGAATCCTAGGGCAACAGGCCCTGCAGAGAAGAGGAGTCCAAGAGGGTTGGTCGACATTCAAGGGTGACTTGCTCCAGGCTCAAGGACGATGCATCCCACTGAGAAAGAAATCAGGCCAATAGGGAAAGAGATCTGTGTGACTGAATAAAGAACTCCTGTCAATTACTCAAGTATAAGCAGGAAGTACACATGTAACAGAAGTGTGGTCAGGCCACTTGGAGAGAATAGAGAGGTGGTCAGAGTAAGCAGAAATGAGACAGAAAGGCCAAGATCCATCTAGAATAAATTCTGGCCAAGGATGTCAAGGATAAAAGGGCTTTTTCAAATACATCAGTAACAAAAGCAAAACAAAGGATAATGTGTACTCATTAGTAAAGGGAGAGGGAACCCTGGTCATATAGAAGGCAGAGTTGTTGAATGCCTTATTTGCATTGGTCTTCTCTGATAAGACCATTCCCCAAGCATCTCTGACCCAGGAGGTCATAGTAAATCAATGTTGGAAGGAAGACTTTCCCTTGGTCAAGGAAGGTTGGGTTAGAGTCAGGCAAAAGTGACATTCACAAGTCCATAGGCCCTAATAGGATACATCCATGAGTGCTGACAGAGCTGGTTGCTGTCCTAGCCAGGCTGCTGAAGATCAACTTTGAAAGGTCATGGAGGTCAGGAGTGGTACCTGAGGACTGATATGCAGCGAATGTCATGCTGGTCTTCAAAAAGGGCAAGAAGGAGGACCCAGGGAACTACCAGTCAGCCTCACCTCAATCCCTGGAAACGTGATGGAGCACCTCATTCTGGAGTCCATCTCCACCCATATGAAGGACAAGAAACTGATTACAATTCGTCAGCATGGATTCACCAAAGGTAAGTCATGTTTGACCAACTTGATTGCCTTCTATGATGAAACAACTACTTGGATGGATGATGAGAGAGCAGTGGATGTTGTCTACCTCAGCTTTAGCAAGGCTTTTGACACTGTCGCTCACAGCATGCTCGTAGGTAAACTCAGGAAGTGTGGACTGGATGAGTAGACATTGAGGAGAATTGAGAACTGGCTGAATGGCAGGAAGACCTGATGGTCATAATCAGTGGCACAGTCTCTAGTTGGAGGCCTGTCACTGGTGGTGTCCCCCAGGGTTTTGTACCGGGCCCAGTATCGTGTAATTTGTTCATCAGTTACTTGGATGAGGGGGCAGAGGCCTCCTCAGTAACTTCACAGATGATACAAAACTTGGAGGAGTGGCCAATATCCCAGAGGGCTGTGCAGGATCTTGACAGGTTGGAGAAGAACTGTATAAAATTCAGCAGGGGTAAATTCAGGGCCCTGCACCTGGGAGGAATAACCCCAGGCACCAACACAGGGTGGGGCTGACCTGCTGGGAAGCAGCTCTGTGGAGAAGGATCTGGGGCCCTGACGAACAGCTGATCTGGGGCCCTGATGGACAGCAAGCTGTCCATCAGTCAGCAGTAATGTACCTTTGTGGCCAAGAAGGCCTGCTGTATCCTGGGGTGCATTAAAAAAAGCATTGCCAGCAGGTCAAGGGAGGTGATCCTGCCCCTCTGCTTAGGCCTAGGGAGGGACATCTGGGGTGCTGTGTCCAGTTCTGGGCTCTTTATTACCAGAGAGACATAGAGCTTCTGGAATGGGTCCAGTGGAGGGCTACAAAGATGATTAAGGACAGGAGCATCTCTCAGAAGGGCTGGGCCTGTTCAGCCTTGAGGAGATGACCGAGAGGGGACATCATCAATATTTTTGAGTATCTGAGGGAAGGGTGGCAAGGGAATGGAGTCAGGCTCTTCTTGGTGGTGCTGAGCAATAGGACAAGAAGCAGTGGGCAAGAAACTGACACAGCTGAACATGAGGAAGAACTTCCTTACTATGCCAGAGACTGAGCACTGGAACAGATTGCCCAGAGATATTGTGGAGTGTCCCTCACTGGAGGTATTCAAGAACTGTCTGGATACAATCCTGTCCAGTGTGCTCTAGGATAATTCTGCTAGTGCTGGGAGGTTAGACCAGATGATCCATTCCCGCCTGCCCATTCTCTGATTTGATTTTTCCTATAACAAAACATTACTTCTGTTTGCAATTTGGTTTTGTATCAGAAAAATACTTTCCCATGAAAATATTTTAGATGCATATTATCTGAAACACTAATTAGTCTTTTCTAACTGAACAATTTTCCTATAATAGTATTTTAATCTTTGTTGTTAGAGAAACAATTATTAAAAATAAAAGAATGGTGAGAGAATTTTACTTTCTTTCTTTAATAAGATAGTGATGGTAAAAAGTATTTTAATAACCTAAATAGTATACCACAAATTAAGAAATCTGATACAATCTACAAGATTTTATAATTTCCTTAAATGTTACTGCCTTTTATGATAGAAATAATTGTTAAGTAGTTCTGCAAGACATCTATTAATCAGTGTTGGTTGTGGCTAAGCTGAAGTTCTGATTGGTTGCTCAGAACTACCCTGCCTCTGAAGCAGAATCTGCCCTTTTTAAAATTTACTGCTTTCCTGTCCCCAGCAGAAGAGAGAAAGCCAGAGAAATAAATTCACACTTACAATGATTTTGATGGCAGCATTTCTTGTACATTGAGTGCAAATCACATATTGTCTGGATTTGTAGGAAGTAATAGGAGTTTGTCCCTTTTCAAGGAGAAATATTGACATATATTTCTAGGTGCCACTTCTGTGGATAGAGAGCTCAGCACTAAAGTATTTTTTTTTTGAAGTAGCTAAGGAACAGACATTGTTTGTTTATTTTTTTAATTTGTTTTTGAACACTATTTCTGGTAACGTCTTTATCTATATTGATTTGAGAAAATGTAGTTTTCAAATAATTACCTGAAATAATATTAGAGGCCATTCACTATGACATGAACAAGAACTACAGTTTAGAGGAATTAATTTTGCATAACTTCAATATATATTAGAAAGCATCAGTATAACCATTAAATGCCATAAGGAGTCTACCTAAATACCACCTGTTTTAACAGCCATCTAGATCTAGTATTTTATATTTGCAGTCTGTTAATCTTGCTTTCTCTTAGTCCCTCAATACACACTATGTCCAGTATCAATTGCAACTCAATGTTCTTCCATAAACTGTGACCAACAGAGACATCAAAGCAAAGACAAAAATAAGTGATAGCAGAAAATACTGTACTACACAATGAAACAAGCACTGCCAACACTGTGGTTATTCTTAGTGAAATCATGCAATGCAAGTGCAGGTACTGGACTTTTAATGTGACTTTGAGTGTGTGACCTTACAGAATCCTTGCTTTAAGTTTCCTCCAAGGGCAGCACCACATAAGGCACACAGGATAAGTGTGCCTTATCAAGAGAGGGTCTCCTATTTTTCAAGACCAATGTTCTCTTTTTATATTTTTAATAGTTGTGTGTTCCTGTGGTCTATGAAGCAGTTTTTTTTAATTCTTCTTCACTTTTCTCAGTCATTACAGATTGTACCAGTCTGTGTTCTCTCTTTTTAAGCTGAATGTTCTGGTGTGTGCTTTCTCATCTGACTTTCTTGGTTTCCCGCATATGACATGTATAATCAATTCATCTTAACAAAAGAAGTGCTCACAACTTGCCTTACTTGGCGATTTTTGTTTTTTACCAGATTGAAAAGGCTTCTGGAAAATTCAAACTGTAGAATCATTAGCTGTGTAGAGAAGAGTGCACTAGCAGCTACCTGTTGCTGTATTGTCATTGAAGGAATCTACATAGACTTTTTACAAAAATATTGCTTCAAGATTTGATTTCATATATTTTCCTGAGACAAGAGAGCACATGAAAGACTGAGGTGCTGAATCTCATGTAAGCTTTGTAGTTTGCCTTTTCCTCTGGCTCAACAGTTCTGCTGTCACAAAAACACCCACGATAAAGAATGTCTGTACAGTTTACTTACTTGGTGTCAGCTTGTACAAACATTATATATGAAATTGTGTGTACGAAATCTGGTACCCACTTATGGCAATTAAGATTTAATACTAGTTTTGATAACTTGGATTGGTATGTTCACCTGTGATAGGAAATTTAACAGGAAAAACAAATGGTACAAATCTTGAACGGGCAGGAGCAGGCTGTCCCAGTCTGCCAAGAGGCAAGTTGACAGCGAAGATGATCAGTCTGGCTGAATAGGGAGATTTTAAAGGAAATTAGGGTAAAAAAGAGAGCCTACTGATTATGGAAAAAAGGGCTGGCTACTCAGAAAGAGTTTAGGAATATAGTTAGGTCTTGTTTAATGAAAATCAGAGAGATGAAGGCAAAACTTGAATGTGATCTTCTGTTAGGGATATCAAAAAGTTTTTCTATAGATACATAGTAGCAAAAGAAGGGAAAAGGAAAACCTCCATTCTTTATTGGACATAGGTGAGAACATATAGTTACCAAAGATGAGGACAAGGCTAACATATTTAACACCTTCTTTACCTCAGTCTTCAACAGTAAGACAGGTTGTCCTGAGGACATCTGGCTTCTGGAACTTGTAGACAGAGATAAGAAGGTGAATAGCCCCTCTGTAATCCAGGGGGGAACATTTAGCAACCTGCTGAGCCACTTGGATCCTCACAAGTCTATGGGACCGGATGGGATCCACCCAAAGGTGATGAGGGAGCTGGAGGAAGAGCTTACCAAGCTGCTCTCCATCATTTACCAACAGTCCTGGCTCACTGGAGAGGTCCCAGATGATTGGAATTTGGCAAATGGCATGCCAATTCACAAAAAAGTTGGGAAGGCAGACTTGGGAAACTACAGGCCTGTCAGCCTGACCTCAGTGCCTGGCAAGGTTATGCAGCAGATCATCCTGAGTGCAATCACACGGCACCTACAGGATGGACAAGGGATCAGAGCCAGCTAGTACGGGTTTAGGAAGGGCAGGTCATGGCTCACCAACCTTATCTCCTTTTATGATTAGGTGAACCGCCTGGTGGATGAGGGGAAAGCTGTGGATATGTCTATTTGGACTTCAGCAAAGCCTTTGACACTGTCTCCCATAATATACTCCTGAAAAAGCTGCAGCCCATGGCTTGGACAGGGGCACTCTCTGCTGAGTTAGGAACTGGTTGGAGGGCTGGGCCCAGAGAGTGCTGGTGAACAGGGCTGCATCCAGTTGGTGGCTGGTCACCAGTGGTGTCCCCCAGGGATCAGTGCTGGGCCCAGTCCTGTTTAACATCTTTATCAATTATTTAGATGAGGGGATTGAGTCCATCATTAGCAAATTTGCAGACAACATCAAGTTGGGAGGGAGTGTGAATCACCTGGAAGACAGGAGGGCTCTGCAGAGGGACCTGGATAGGCTGGAGAGTTGGGCTGATTCCAGTGGGATGAGGTTCAACAAGGCCAAGTGCCAGGTCCTGCACTTTGGCCACAACAACCCCCTGCAGCGCTACAGGCTGGGCACAGAGTGGCTGGAGAGCAGCCAGGCAGAAAGGGACCTGGGAGTTTGGATGGACAGGAGGCTGAACATGAGCCAGCAGTGTGCCCAGGTGGCCAAGAAGGCCAATGGCATCCTGGCCTGGATAAGGAACAGTGTGGCCAGCAGGAGCAGGGAAGTGATTCTTCCCCTGTACTCAGTGCTAGTGAGGCCACCCCTGGAGTGCTGTGTCCAGTTCTGGGTCCCTCAGTTCAGGAAGGATATTGAGGTGCTGGAGCAGGTTCAGAGAAGAGCAACGAGGCTGGTGAGAGGACTTGAACACAAGTCCTATGAGGAGAGGCTGAGGGAGCTGGGGTTGTTTAGCCTGGAGAAGAGGAGGCTCGGGAGATTTCATCACTTTACAACTCCCTGAGAGGAGGCTGTAGCCAGGTGGGGTCAGTCTCTTTTCCCAGACAGCTATCAGTAAGACAAGAGGATATGGTCTCAAGCTCTGCCAGGGGAGGTTTAGGTTAGATGTTAGGAAGAAATTCTTTACAGAGAGAGTAATCAGACATTGGAATGGGGTACCCAGGGAGGTGGTGGATTCTCCATCCCTGGAGGTGTTTAAGAAGAGACTGGATGTCGCGCTGAGTGCCATAGTCTAGTAACTGTGGTGGTAGTGGATCAAGGGTTGGACTTGCTGATCTTAGAAGTCCTTTCCAACCCATCTGATTCTATGATTCCATGATTCTAAAACCATAGACCTGTTCTATCCTGGTACTGGCTCATGTCCCCAGCAAGCAGGAACAAATCAGAAATTAAAATAATCTAACAGACATTTCTCTGGATAGTTCATACAAGATTTACTGTTTCTATATGACAAGCTCAATACATATCATATTATTAAAGAGAAATGTAAGAAATTACCTTTTTCTCACACACATACGTGCAGAGACTAGAAGAAATGTTTTTTTGCCCAGGAAAGAAAAAGCACAGTCTTTATCTGATACAAAGTTCAATATTTTGTACCTTTCAGAACTTTATTGTCTTAGAAGAGAATCCAATGGTATTTTCTTTTTACCTGCAACAGTATGGTTTGTGAAAGCACTGAAAAAAAGAGGAGAAAAAAACCTTTTGGTAAAGAATCTATTTCACATTTTGTAGATCCATTCTTGAGTGGACAAATAGACTAGGGTCTACATGGCAAAAATCTAGTTTTAATTAGGAAAAAATGACAAGAAAAAAGGTGGAAATAATAAAAAATATGATCTATTTTCTTAACAAGGTTGTTATTAGTGTCACAAGTGTCATTAGTGGGAAAAAGATGATGGAAATCTCTGCTAGGAATGTTGCACCTGTCCTACCTTGACACACAGAGTAGACTTCATAACCTCAGAAGAGCCCTTTCTTCCTCATAGTTCTTGCATACGTTCTTCAGATTTTCAAGACAAGTAGTTGCTTAGTAGACAAGTAGTCATTAAAGAGGCTGCATGTGTGTGAAGCAGATTACTGTCATTTTTCAGATGAAATCTGCATTGCTGAAAAACTCTGCCTTGGGGCAATATCCTGGGCTTAGTTTCATATACTGATGTTTAAGGCATTTTCTCTTTGTTCCCTTGTTTGTCTTTGTTTTTGTTTTTCTGTTTTACTTTTCTGTCAATAAAGGAAAGCCCTAGGGAAGAGGTGAGTTTTAATTCCAAATGTAAATTCTTTAGTTTAGAACAGGTTGGAAAGGAGGAGCAGATGGATAACATTTGGGACATTTTGTCAATTCATCTGTTAATAAGTGAGACACTCACACTGGCTGCATTAACCAAAGTCCTTCTGTCTCAAGCACTGCCAGCAGCCCTGAAGATATCCTCTGAGAATGGTTTTGATGGTAGACAGCTGAGGTAAAAATAGTAGTATTTGCTACAGCCAATAATCATATCACAGCTCCTTTAATCAAGACCTCTATTGTGATCACACCTGGAGTTATTTCATCACAGAAATACCTTTTTACCAATATTAAAGCTTACTGAACTTGCCCAGACAGAACTAATGCAACATATGGCTTACAAAATATATTTATACCATTTCTGAGAAACAAAGCACATATGTTACCAGGTGGTTGCTGTTGCTGCTGATCTAGCTGATGTCAACCTGTTGGATACTGCTTTGTATTCCCTGGTGTTCCTAAGGTATGTGTTTGCATGGTATGCACCTAAGGTATCTTGGATGTCCCTTTCAACAAAGGGTCATAGAACAATGCAGCAACTTAAAAGGTACTCTATGCAGGAAAAATAAAATGGAGATTTAATTGCATTTTGTAACTCTGGTGATTTGGAAAGAAATGCTAGGTTATGAAAAAAAGTATCATAAGTCATTTGAAAATTCTAACTTTCCTATTCTTTTGAAGCAATGTAAATTATAAGAACATATTATAGCCTCACATTCCATCATATGTAACTCAACACCTCAATATGTAAATAAAGTGTAATAACTCATACCACTAAATAATGTACTTAGAACAAAATTACCAATTTCTCTGCTTGCATGCAACAATTTTTCAGTGTTTGAGCACTGTTACTATGATCAAATGATACTGCCAAATAAGAAGCCACTTTCCTTTATACACTTTTGTATTACAACAATGTGCAGACAGAATATTTGGCATACTATTCAACATGCCAAGATGGAGTTAGGAAAGTCAAAGCTCAGGTGTTAAAACTAGTGGAGGAGATCATAGAATCATAGAATGTACTGGGTTGGAAAGGACCCATCAGGATCATCAAAGTCCAACTCTTCCTGCATAGGACTACCCTGAGAATTTCATTATGTGCCTGAGAGCATTGACCAAATGCTTCTTGAACTTCATCAGTCTTGGTGCTGTGACCACTTCCCTGGAAAGCCGGTTCCAGTACTCAATTACCCTCTGGGTGGAAAAACTTTTCCTAATATCCAGCCTAAACCTCCTGTGGACACGGCTTCATACCATTCCCTCAGATCATATAAGTAGTCACCACAGAAAAGAGATCAGCGCGTATCCATCCTCTTTGCTTCACGAGCAAGTTGTAGACTGCAGTGAGGTCTCCCATCAGTCTCGTCTTCTCCAGGCTGAAAAAGTCAAGTGACCTCAGATAGTCATAGTATTGCTTCCCCTCTAGGCCTTTCACCATCTTTGTGGTCCTCCTTTGGAAACTCTCTAATAACTTTTTATCTTTCTTATATTGTGGTAGTTAAAACTTTACAGAGGACTGGAGGTCGTATCAGCAAAGGGTAGAGAGGACAATAACCTTCCTCAACCTACTGATGATGCTGTGCTTGACCTAGGACAAGGAGATGAGAAGCTGAGGAAAATCTGAGGCAAATGCTCAATGAAGAAGTGAACTTGGGGCTAAAGGACAGAGAAAAGGCTGAGGTCCTTGGTGCTTGTTTTGCATCATTTTTTTGCTGATTATGTCTGCCATCTCATTATCTCATTTACTGAGCTTAGGGATAGAATTGGTGAGATTGTACCAAACCCTGGGACATTCATGATGGTTGGGAGACACAAATGTTGCATCAACCTTTATGCCATGCAAGTAGGAGGACTGAAAGGACTAGAGGCTGATAAGACTCCTTAATACCTGGGAAGATGAATGAACAAATCTTTCCTAAAGCTGTTTCCAGACACTAGAAGAATGAAGACGTGACTTGGAACAGCTGATGTGTATTTGCCAAGGACAAATTATGCCTGATAGCCTTCCAAGATGAAATGACCACGGGGAGCAGAGGGGACATTGCTTATTTAAGACCTGGGTGATGGGATCCAAGTGAGTCTGTGGATATCGTCAAACTGAGGGGGGAATGTCAATACAACGGAGGACAATGCTACTATTCATAAAGGCTTCAACATGGTGGAAAAGTTTGTAAGGTTCAGCAACGATAAATTGCTTTGAGTTTTTTTATGGCCAGTTCTAGTAGGAACACTAGAATTTGCTCCAAAGTATTAATTTTTCTCTTAAGCATAAATTCAAGGTGTAGTCTTTTTTAAGAAAGACAGTAATGTGATCAGCTGTTGTCACTGTAAGGTTTGCTGGAAAAAATTTTACACTACAGCATCTATCCACAGATCTACCCCGCAATGTTGTTATTCTAAGGGAACACAGACAGATGATTCATATTTTGGCAATCCTATTTCATGCACTGTCAGTCATCTTAGACAATTGCTTGAGCTGCAGAAGCTCTAGTATTTGATTTTTAATACTTTTAAATTTTTTTCTGTTCTCATATGGCTCGCAAATGTTACTGGAACATAATTACAACACCAGTTATCACTATTCCTGCTAAAAAAAAATCAAAAATCACAGGTATAACTAACAATACCTAAATATCTTACTTGATCTCATAAAATCTGTGCTTCATGTCTCCCGGTAGTTTAGCTTTCTGCCCAATATTCTGCTTCAAGTAAATGAAAACCTAACAGAGAAATTAAAAAAAAAAAAAAAAAAAAAAAAAAAAAAAAAAAAAAAAAAAAAAAAAAAAAAAAAAAAAAAAAAAAAAAAAAAAAAAAAAAAAAAAAAAAAAAAAAAAAAAAAAAAAAAAAAAAAAAAAAAAAAAAAAAAAAAAAAAAAAAAAAAAAAAAAAAAAAAAAAAAAAAAAAAAAAAAAAAAAAAAAGAAAAATTGGAGCAAGACCCCTTCATTGTAAGTAGTCTCTCCCTGCTATCTTTATATGACTGGTTGTAGCATGCTCCTTCCAGTGCCTTGGAAAATATCCTCTTTCATAAATGGATCAGAGAAAATAAGATTTCCTGTTTTCTATACTCCTCACATGGATGGTCAGCATCAGAAGTTTCTTTTGTCTTCTTCCTTAAGTTTGTATCTCGAAGTAAGTTTCCCAATTCTTGTATTTCTTGCATTTCCTCACAGACTACACTTTCAGAATTTTTCCTAAAGCTAGTTCTGCAGGTTTTATTTCATGGGAATGAAATCCTCCAAAGATATTCACTGGATGACTACAGATCCAAAATATACAGTTTAGTATATAAAATAAATATGAAAAGCTATTTTCCTACATATTTATCACATACATCAGAGCTCATATAAAAGCATGCACACATACAAGCGTGTTTTGAAGGTGAACAGAAATAGTTAATATCTATTATTTTATGCAAACTATTCTGTAACACATATGTCTATCCAAATATGCCTGGATAGTTGATTGGTTTAAGATTGTCATCTTTTATCGGACAGATGTAATATCAGGTCCTGTTTTAGAAAGGCACTGAACTAGAATAAGCATTGGTTCAGTAAAAACACATACTTTTATTTGTAGATATATAATAAATATACAATCTTATACAAAGAACATGGTTCTCACAGGTGGAGACAATTACATTTCACTTTCTCAGAAGATAATGTAATTTATCTGATTCCCATTTTCTGTCATCTGAGAGTGAGCTAAAGGCTGCTTCTTTTGATACCTTATTTATATGACTCAGTGC
Source organism: Empidonax traillii (assembly GCF_003031625.1). Taxonomy (NCBI): domain Eukaryota; kingdom Metazoa; phylum Chordata; class Aves; order Passeriformes; family Tyrannidae; genus Empidonax; species Empidonax traillii. The sequence goes on from NW_020955276.1 coordinate 1,638,285, forward strand.
CCTTCTGAAGTGTCAGCACTGGATTGCAACCCAAATGCTAATAAAAAGCCTAAAACTAGGTAAAATACTACCACTCTCTTTTTCTTTGTGATAAGGAGATGTAATGACTGTGTAGAATCACTGCAGCAAGTTTTAAATAATGTATGAAATTAAAAATCAGCTGCCCAGTGTACAGAGAGAACATAGATAACATTGCAGTTACTACTTGCAGTCATATCTAAATTAGATATATCTTTTGATAAAAAACAAGCAAGGAAACAAACAAAAAAGGAGAGTGGAAGTATTACAAATTTGTAGGTGAGAGGAATTAACATTAAGCTGTGTTTTATTTTGTTCTTACCTCCTTTTCCCATTTTTCTCCCTTGTTCCCCACCAAACTTTGTTTGAACAACATCTTAAATGGAGAGCTGGAGTCTGGTAAAGTACCTTACCAGCAGATAGCTCCTGCACACTTAAGCATAAACCCATGAGACATGAATAGACACATGGAAGGGGCACAGGTGGGGGAAGAGGGCAGAGCTGAGAAAATGAACTTCGTCCTGAACAGTCCAAGTTAAAAATAGGTAAGGAGTTGAATGCAAAAGCTATACTGCAAAGCTGTCTCCAAGTTCTGCAGCTACCTAGCTGCAGAAGTAACGAAAGTATGTCAGTGGCTTTTTGAAGGACTTTATAACTCCTTTAGCAAACCATCCAATTTATCTACTCTCGTCCAGCTCTGTAACTGAAATAACTAAAGACAAAAAGAAGGAACATACATGGGGAAGTCTCCAAGCCAGAGTCTGGCATTTTGCATTTTTGAAGCCACTTTATTTTACCAGAAAGGCATAGAAAATGCCTAGAAGTCAGTACAGTCTGATGTGAGATATGCTGAATTATTTCTAGAAATAGATGGTGGGTCACACTCTTTTGCTACATTGATTGGCTGGCTACACATTTTTTTTTTAAATTACCTTTCATCTTATATTTTCCATCTGACATCTTCCTTTGATTTTTTGTTTTATTAATGTGAGCTGGCATCAGTGCTAAGGCTCCTATATTATGAGTAGCTTGCCATTTTCTGAGTTATCAAAAAATAATCTCCCTTTAAAACAGTGTCCTTCTATTCCCCATTATTCCATCCTTGTACTTGAAAAATGTGATCCTAGGTCAGACTGAGGGGATACTGCTGGCATGCAGGATAGAAAAAGGCTCTGTACTAAGCGGTATATACATGGCAGACTAGTAGTCTAGTACGTCACAAGCCATCTGGGCTAGGAACATTGGCACTATCCAACTGGAAAACGAGGAAACTCTGTTTTTGCTTTTTACGGACAAATAAAGTAAGGTTCCAAGCCTTTTTATTGAAGTATCACTTATTCTAGCTCAGTAAGAGGATATGAAAACACTATTTTTCTAGTATTCTTTAGTTCATCCTCATTGCACAAAGATCTCCCTTTGCAAGTCATCAGAAGGAATGTCAGTCTTTGAAGATTTTTATAATATTATGTTTTTAAGTAACATATAATATTATGTTTATAAGTAACATAAGGATGTTTGTGCTGGGCCTTGATATTTTATACTGTTTATTTTTCCATAAATAATGAAGTAATCCGAGGTACTGTATTAATATTCAAGGCACACTGAAGCTTTTTGAATACTGTCAGAGGTTATGTATAAAATGAAAAGAACTGATTCTGTAATAATGCATTTTAAAAATGAACCAGTGTTTTGACCACCACCCTAGCTTTGCCATATTACACATTTTTATGAGTGTTCTTATATCTGAAAAACTAGCTACTGAAAATACCAGTATAGAATGCACATATTTATTTAAGTAAATGTAAAAAAAATTTAAACTGAATATAAAAAATTATTAAAATAGTCCTGCACTATTTGGCTGTCCTAAACTAAGCTGAATATCCCTGGTATATATTCTCCATACCCTCACAAAAAGATATATTCTGTACTTCATTAAGTGAACCAGAATAAATCTAGCTTAACAATGGGAACACCAGATACACATGCAAAAAATAATTGTGTGGACTAAATTTATACGGTTGTTTTCTTCAACATGAATGAAGGTAGAGGGCATCTATAACTTCCTGTAACCCTGCACATCTGGTTGGGGATCCAAAGAGAATAAAAATTTAGAGTCAATAATCTTTTTCATTTGTCAAAATAACACAAGATGTACCTTGAGGATTTTTTTTCAGCTTGGTGAAAGCTTCGTTTTTCAAGGTTTTACAAGCATTTTCATTTTTAGAATTAAGCAAACTCTGCAGGGAGACCTTTTTAGGGTGGAAGACATTTTAGAAAATTATTATACCTAGCTCAATTATAGACTTGAACAGATAACTGATTTCTTTTCATTGACATTTCAGAAAAGAGGAATTCAGCAAATGCAAGGTGAATTTTTATGCATCCTCCAACTCAACAGACAAAAACTGAATTATTTGGGATGATATGAAATATTTCCTACAAGATAGGTATTTTATTTCAAACATGAACATTTATAAAAGCTTAGAAACACAAAGGAAATGTAAAGCTAAAATATTAATTTGAGTATTTATTTTAAAAATAAGTTTTTACCTTTTATATTTTTTGGTGTGAACTATTTTGTCAAACATTCTAATGGACAAAACATTTTGATGTTTGCAGATTTATATTTTTCACCAAAGTAAGTACAATCCTGTTGAAAATATTTATCCATGACTTATATTCCATTAGATACAAAACGGATCCTAGAGTTACTAAACGTTGTGATTTGAGTACCTACTTAAGATTATAAATTTTCAGAAATAGCATAATTTGCATATGTTCAGGAAGTGAAATTTTACTGAAAAAGATGAATGTGTAATAGGGGCTCTAAACTAAATATTTTCCTTAATTCACCTTCTTCTAGGTTCCAATTACCCAACATCTGCCTGAACTAAATGCTTCTTCTGTAGGACTTTCTTCCCTTGCTCCAAATCAGGATAGACTCTAATGGCCCATTCTGACACCAAAGAGGAAGTAGTAATTAACTTACAGTCTTTTCAGGACTCTGACACTTGTTAGCAGCCTTCAGTGACAAGAAAAATTCAAGATCTTATCATACTCAGGTTGATTTGAAAGTCATATACCTTTCTTAGTGTCCTGCCTACTTGTTCCCAGTGCTGAAGCAACAGGGGGAAATTTCTCCAGCACTACAGAATATGCAAAATATTTGAAGAGGAATATTTAAATCACTAACATCTGATGGAATTCAAGTGAATTCTTTATACCATCTTTCAGATCAGTGGTCCTACATTGAGTACACAGTGAATAGATACTCTTCTAAGACTCATTTCAGACAATTGTTCAGTTTGCTGGGAATCAACCCCCAATTTTGAGATCCTACAGCTGTTTCACTATTTTGGAAAAAGTTATCACATTAAGATATCTGTAAATTCAAAGGGTTTGGCAAAATAAAGATGGACATTGATATCTACATGCCATACTATTTAATATTTAGCTCATTTCTGCTTGTAGAAAGTTAATCAATTTGCCCCTTCAAATGTCTTATATGAATGAAGACTTTATTGCAGAACCAAGTGAATCTCAACATAGATGTACATCTTTCTGTGCATTTAATATAATTGTATATGGTTTTACTTTTAACTGCTTCTTCATTAAAAAAAATTATTCTAAAATACTGATGCATAAGACTGCAAACAAGAGTTCTAGGATGACCTATTAGGAATGGGAAGTAGGTATTAAGAAGATATAAATGACCACAGCAATTCAAAACTATTATGCTTGAAGACCTTTTTTTTGGAGTCTCAGGTATAGTTACTGGAAAACCTGCAATTTCAAATGAGAAATATAAAGTTAGATATGATTATGTCGTGATTCTGTTTGTTCTGGGAAACTAAGTAGGAAATTTTCCCTTCCCCCTGCCCACAGTGTGAAAGGGATGTTGAATAGGCAGGTTGGCTGTGGTTTGGGCCATTAACTAACACAAAATAAGTGGCTGGTAGAACCATATTACAAGTTGATGGCCCTCAAGATCTTTTCTGTGGGGAGGGCTGAGGAGTTCTTTTTTACTTTCTTTCCTTCTCTCCTGGGAAACAGGTGGCTTTGTTCTCGACCTGGCTGCCAGCTGAGAATTTTGCTTGGATTTTCATCAGTGAGGAACTGTTCGGTAAGCCTCTCCCCCTCAGTTTTGTTTGTTTGTTTGTTTGTTTGTTTTTTGGCAGCAGTTCTTGTGCACATCAAAGAAGAGGGGAAGATGTACCACACAACTCAGCCAGCAGGACAGAGTGAGTTCCCTTTGGGAAGGACCTTTTTCTTTCTTACCCTCCTCTCTCTTCCCTTTCCCAATGAGAGGGGATGGAAGACCTCCATTTTCAGCTTCTCCAGCACACCCAGAGGGCCTCCCCAGTGTGGCGACCACCAGTGTTCCAACAGTGCCCCCTTCTGGCTGGCACAGGACACTGCAGGCTCTGCATCCTCAGTGATCCAACAGCGCCCCCTGCTGACTGTGGTTGGAATTACACCAAAGGGCGCAAACTGAACGGTTTACCTTTTTTGTTTGTTTGTTTGTTAATGATGAGGAATTTATTTTTGAATATAAAAGTATTGTTTGGTTGTTTTACTTTTGTTCTTTTGTTGTTTCTGCCAATATACATACATCTTTTAATAAAGGGATGTTATTCTTCCTTTTTCCACATTATTTCTTAATTGGAGCCTCTTAATTTCAGATTTACAACTGCTTAAAGGGAGGAGTTTGGGTCTTCCTCACAACTCATGCTTGGCAAAAGACTTGTGTCTCATTTAAACTGAGACAGGTTACTTTGGAAAAATTATCTTTAAATAAAAATTTTATTCTAAATCTATGAAGGTTAACATGTCTCTGAAGACAATAGTACATATTGCATAGTATGAGCTAGAAAATCTTATTCTTTGTAAAAAGTCTTAAAACCAGTTCTAAATAGTACCTTTACCTTATTACAAAAATATGGATTTACAATGTGCAAGATAGATATATTAGATATTGATATATATCAATCCAGATAGATATTGAGATATATATAAAGATATGACAGATGCATATGCACAGATATTTCAACAGTTCCTTTTTAATTTCATTGTATATTCATAGAATCTTACTTTGTGTGAATGTAAATGTAATTTTGTGAGCCATGTACTCAGAAATATAATGCTCACAATGAAATGGCTATATTTTCCCCCATTGATTACATAGATAGGATACCTAAGCAAGTCTTTAGCACAACTTTGTCTAAAATTTGTTGAGTACTGATAAATTTCTGTGCCCCTTTTTTACAGATATCTTTGAATGCTTAGTATTATTTCTCCTTTCTGGACTTTTTTTTTGTACATAAATCTTAACCTAGATAGTAAGACTCAAATACATTTTATATTTCTAAGTCAAAAACATTTTCTTGGTTCCTTTATTAATAAAGATTAGCATGTTATTTGAGGGCTTTATATGACCATGATAGCTGAAGAGTTTATTCACTTAAAAATGTCTTAGACTAATACTGAGAAAATGCTCAATATTTACAGTGTTTTGCATAGTTATCATACCATGCTAATTAATAGAGATTTAAATCCAGGCAGTCTGGTTCACTACTTTGTCATGATAGTAATAATAATTTATTATTGAATATGCAAAGACAGTGTGCCTAATCTTTGTAAGGTGTGTTAAGAAATCATAAAGAGTTTGTTAAGCCAAATGCATTTGGAAAGTAGGCAATTAAAGGATTTGGATGCCTTTGTGAGTACTTTCAGAGGTTGCCTACTGTCTAAAAAGCTGCATAGGATAAATTCAATTTTAAGAATTTCAAAATTATCTCTGACGCTGATGCTGTTATAAGTATAATCTCAATATATAATACTTTGGTAAATGTTGGAGTGGAAGATCTGCTCTTGATAGTCCAGATTTGTTCCTTGCATATTCCCACTATGTATTGAAGATATTATTTCAGAATTATGTGAGTTTTTTCCCATCAAAGCAGAAAATAATTATTTCCACTTCTATTCTTTTTTGCAGTTTCTTCTATGGTTTTGCAATATAATGTGTGCATGGGTTTGTATGGAGGAACTGTGAAAAATTACAATGTGGAAAACATTGCTTGTGTGGGATAGATAAGAAATAGGTACACTCATGTAGGCAGGAACAGATAAATTCTCTTTATCTGAATTTATCCTCGACTGTGTTCAGGTTTTCCTAGACTTTGTAGTGAAATCAATCGTTGAGATACACCCAGTCTTTTTGTCACTGTTAGTCTTAAGTAATGCTAAATCAGAATGGCCCATCTGAACAAATAGTTAGACAATCACACTGTGATAAATGGCAGTGTCAAGAACGTACACTGACCTCTACACATAGGAGAATAAAACCCACACATTCTTAGTAGATATATGTTGATTAGAGATCATAATTTCAAAACAGTATGTGGGCAAATTATTATCAATAATTTCTGGAGTTCATACGTACTGAATAAATTTGGTCTACGTAAATAATTAAAAAAAAAAACAAAGAAAGAAAATAAAGACATTAAATACATAACTGAGTGACAAGACTTACAAAGATTCAGTATTAATTATAACTGCAATTTTGAGCAGTTTAAGTAAAACAACCAACCTAAAAACTTTGTGTAGAAAGAACTATTACAAAATTTCAAGAGATTTGTAAATTGGAAGTTTACAGTGTTTGGTAGTGTGCATCTATACTACTGCAGAATGACAGCTTCAGCTACACTCAATATTTTTGCTCCCAGGAGTGACACTGAATGTATTTCTAAAGAGCATATTATGATTGAGTGACTGAAGATGAATAATGTGAATAATTATATATATTTAAATAGATATCACTCATGTGGCGTAACTGAAAATGTGGAGGTTGAATCATAATATCCTTCACACTATAGAATTCTAAAAAATAATAAAAATAGTGGGTCTCTTGTATTCACACACAAATACACATGTACTGAGAAAACATATTGACTTCATATAAATTAAAAAAAGAAGGAAAATAAAGTTATTAAAAAAAAGTCTTTCATGTCAGATTATGACATTTCTGTCCAGGACCATTTCTGGAGCTGACTGAACTGAATTTTCAAGAGTGTAGGTAACTGTAGTGCAATGAGCAAGGAGCATGTGAACTATAATGCTACAATTTTAAACTGGAGTTATAGATATTGTTCAGATTAAAAGGGATGTAAAAGTAGACAAAATTTCCCCAAAACATTTCGAAGGATTCCCCTTTGATACCCTTTATTCTCCTTGCAATAAAAGGTGTGTACTTTTTCTTTTCAAGCAAGATTCACAGGCTAAGCACTAAGATAACGTAAGGAAAATATTCCTTATAGTCAAGTTTCCTGGACAAACAAGCCTATCCTCTACATGCAAATCCACATGTGTACATCTCATGAAAGATTTTAATACAAAGCTGATAAGCATAAATTTCATCATTTCTTGAAGAGAGGTAATGGAAAGATATTGAATATTCTAAAAGCAATAATGAACAATATTCAAATACTGTATATGATAATTAGAACAGAATACAAAAGAATAGAATAGAGTATTTCATTTGGAAGGGATGTACGATGATCATCTAGTCCAACTGCCTGACAAATTTAGGGCTGAACAAAAGTTAAAGTATATTATAAAGGGTGTTGTTCAAGTACCTCTTAAACGTTGACAGGTTTGGGGTGTTGACCACCCCCCTAGGAAGCTTGCCCCAGTGTTTCAAAACCCTTTCTGTAAATAAACCCTTCATAATGTCCAGTCTGAACCAGAACCAGCACAGCTTTGAACCATTCTCACGCATACTATCATCCTAGGCAGAAAAGATCAACACCTCCCCCTCCAGTTACCCTTCTTAGGAAGCTGCAGAGAATAGTGAGGGCACCCTCAGCCTCCTCTTCTCCCAGCTAGCCAAGCCCAAAGTCCACAGCAGCTCCTCAAAGGATATTGCTTCCAGTCCTTCCACCAGCTATATTGCTCTCTTCCACATATATTTGAGGAGTAGCACAGGAGTAGCTACAGAATATGTTTTATTCATACACAGCAAATCTGATTAAAACAAAATAAATTTCACTGATTTCATGTTAAGTTTTAAACTCTGCAAGAATTCCACCTAATTAATACTGTTCATGGGCTTAGGGGAAAAATATGTGTAAGACTTAGAAGAGGAGGAAAAAGCAATCAAGTGCAAACAGCAGATTTGAAGCAGCAAAACAGAAAATAAAGTGATTTTGGTAACATTAGGTAAAATGTTAAAATCAGCTTAAAACTTTGTCTACAAAACAATCCAGACAATATTTAAACCTTTAAAATTCTTAGGAATATCCCCTAGAATTCATTCAGTTTGGATTGCTGTCAAAAAATTTCTAGACAAATGAAATTACTTTGCCCTACTTCAAGGCGCTTTTTTGTTGTTTGGTTTGTTTGTGGAATTTTTGCTTTTCTTTTTTTTTTTTTTTTAATTATTCGTGAAGGATTTTAAGTAATGTAATGGATAACAATACAATATTTCTTGAAAGTAGCTGAAGATTATATGAAGATTCTAGAGTTTTCAGTTTTACACAGGAAAATAGTAAAACACATGGTGGAGAATTCCCTAAGGATAACTTTAAAATTATATTTTATTAATCAGATCAAGAATTTTTCATTACTGTAATACAAAGCTCAGCTATTGAAGTAAATGGTATCATCTAAATTGGTATTTTAAACAGCTAAATGCTCCCTATTTGGCAAAGAATCATATGCAGGAGGTACTTGATGATAAACCATATGCTCACAGATGTTTTGGTGGGAGAATCCAAAGGATATAGTTATGGATTGCTACTTGAATTAGGCAGACACTCACAGGAAAATAAGCAGGCTACAGATCATGTAAAAAATACTGCCAATGACAAAGTAACAGGGATTAAGAGAAGAGGCAGCTGAAGAAAATTTCCATTTTGTCTAAATAAAGACTCATACTAATTTCTCCTGAATCTGGGTATTTCACTGAGATGTATAAGACATAAAGGTTCTTTAGAAGTTCTTTCATGAAGAATAAAGCGACAATGGTATGAGTTAAGAAAAGTGATGTCAAAAAGTTTGCTGAGAAAAAGGGTGCACAAATTACCATCTGGAGATGCAAGTTATTAGGATGGGCATCATCTCGTGTGCACTACTCCCTCCACTCCATGACTTGAATCGCCTATACACATATCAAACCTTGTAGCTGTCTTTGCATGGTCTTAGTTGCCTCTACTTCATTTATTTTTATTAATCTTCAAAATAATATCTCTCCTGCACTATATGTTTTCCAAATAACTGAAAATAGTTTAACTTTTTAGTTCCAATTTACTTTGAATTGTTAAATATTACTACTGTGCGTTTATGTAAGCTTATTTTTACTTGCAAATGCTGTTTGGTATATTTAATTGCATTAATGCAGACATTTCTTACAACTAGGACAAAGAGTCCTGAATTATTGGAATTTCCATAGAAAATAAGTTGCATTTTTAAAAATATTTACCATCTGCCCATTTTCTTGTATCTTTCAGTTTTGTACTGTGTTTATAAAGTGAGGAGAAAACTGAGTAGACTAGAAAGGTATAGAAAAGAAATAACCTAATGGAAATAATCTAAGGGTTGTGTTTCTGACTCTTCTGACCATGTTTCGTGTGGCAAAATGTCATGGGATTTTGTACTTTGATTTCAGTGGTGTCTGCAAGTGTTTCGTTGAAAATAGTTTTGTTTGTTTGGTTTTAGGGTTTTTTGCCTTCTTTTTTTTTTTTTTTTTTTTTTCTATGAGGAAAGAGTTTAGTTAGGGTGGAAGATTCCTTTCTCAGAACCCAAGCTTTCACATTTGACTGAAAAACTGTGCCTTGCCAACACATATTTGCAAACATTTACTTATTTGTCATTTATAACGAACCTTCTCTTTTACAGTTGAAACAGCATGTGTAAAGTCAGGAAGCCCTGACAAAAAAGCACAACTCAACTTAGCTGAAAACCGACATTGGATAAATAGTTTCTTCATTATGAAAAAAGTATCATGATAAAATATCCACAGTGAATTTTTTAATATATTGTTTCGTCCTTAATAAGCCAGACAATAAATCTTACTAGGTTTCACAAAAATTGCGTATTTAGTGGTGAATTTTTAGGAAATAAAATTTCATAGGATTTCTACCATATAAAATAGGATGTTCAAACCTTACTTGGAAAATTACCAATAAGAAGTGACAATATGACCTGCTGCATTGGAACAGCACAACCAACTCATTGTAGGGCATAGCCAATACTAGATCAGAACACCTACTGATAGAATGGTTGGCAAGTAGAAAATCATTAGGATTAAAGAAATAGCTTATAATTTTTTTTTAAGATAACAAAGATCAATAAAATTTAAGTAATTAAAACCTACCTGTATTTGGTCAGCTGGCCTGCTAGTCACTTCCCATGTTTATCACCTGATTGTTTTTTCTAGAGATCACATAGATGTGTGAAGTGTTCTGAGAAAGTGACCCAATGTGACTATTAAATGCCACAGAAATAGAGCAGTTTCCAGTATCTTGATGAGAAAAGCAAAAGCAGCTGATTAGCTCTCTCATATCTCTCATATCTCATATCTCTCATATGCATATTTAGATAATACCCCAAGCTGATAACAATGGTCTTCCTATTTACCTCTATCCATGCATTTGATCATTTTTAAAAAGCAACTCTTCAAATGGTAAAGGTGATATACACTGCTGTCTTACAAAAAAGTTGCAATAAAATTTCTCTAATGTAGTTTCTCTAACAAGGGCATAGCATATTACATTTATACAAAAAACATATATGTAATCACACATATTTGTAACACAAAATCAACCTCCCAAGAAAATCAAAAACCTAAGTCAGCTCACTTGAAGAGGAGAAGTGAACAAGCATGAGTAAAATTAATTTTAATAGATAAACCCATGATTTTAATAGACAAAACTATGTGACCATGTATTCTAGATAGAATTGATGTGTCTCTTTCTGGAACTGAAACTGCGTATGCATGCACCACAGGGATGCAGCCCAGGATGAGTCAGACACTGCCAAGACTCCAGTTGACTTCAGAGTCTTAGGAATAAGCTACTGTGTGAGAGAGGGCATTTAAGAGAAAGACGAAACATCACTTCCCTTGAAACACTTTTAGCAATTTCCACAGTCTTCACATTTGAAGAAAAAATGCAAAATGTAGAGTTGCAATAGGTTCAGGTGAATAAGAAAAGAATTACATCACAGAAAACACCCCACAATCAGATCCTTCATGAATGCTTTTTCTATAAAAGGCAAAATGTTCATGTTAGAATGTGCTAGAAATTGTTACTTTTCACCAATTCTCAATATATTTTTCAAAGCCCATAGTTTATGTGTTTCACATTCAAAAATAGTTTTTTTGAGTTGAGGAGTTTGTGGGAAGGAAACAATGTATTAGATACAGGTTATAATGAAGTTTAATTACCTGGGAAGCATCATCTCCTCAGACGGTAAGATTGATGCTGAAATTGACAACAGGTTAGCAAAGGCATACAGAGCTTTTAGTAAACTCCATAAAAGAGTGTGGCAAAACAAACACCTGAAGAAAAGTACTAAGATCAGTGTCTACAGAGCCACTGTACTGTCTACTCTTTTATATGGATCTGAATCATGGGTCATTTACCGCCACCACTTGCGTCTCTTAGAACGCTTCCATCAGCGCTGCCTCTGTACAATCCTAAACATCCACTGGACTGACTGTGTGACCAACACATCTGACCTTGAACAGGCAGCAGTCATGAGCATTGAGGCCATGCTGCTGAGAACTCAGCTGCACTGGGCAGGGCACGTCTCCAGGATGCAGGACCATCGCCTCCCTAAGATCGTTCTCTATGGGGAACTTGCCACCGGCTGCCGCAAGAGAGGAGCCCCAAAGAGGAGATACAAGGACTGCCTGAAACAATCCCTCAGCCTTGGCCATGTTGATCACCACCATTGGTCTATTCTGGCCTCCAATTGGGAGGCCTGGAGACACACCATCGATAACGCTGCTGCTGCTTTTGAGAACACATGCAGGATCACTCTCTAGGAGAAAAGACAACGCAGAAAGAATCGTGTCTCATCGATATCACCTGGGGAGTCTTTCTGCTGTGCCTTCTGCAACTGGACTTGTCTATCTTGCGTTGGCCTTTTTAGCCATCAGCGTGCTTGTAGCAAGCGTGGGTAGAGCCCCTCTCAAATCTTCGTTCGCGAAGCCTAGCCATGATGATGAATGAAGTAATATTCTGGAGTTCAAACTGATATACTGCTAAAAATATTATTTGTCTATGGGAACTGATATATTTATTTATTGTCTTTTACCCTGAGTTCTTATGCTGAGACCTTAACTAATTAGCACATCTCAACTCTCATAAGAAGAAAGGAAATAGAGGCTTATTAAGAAAAGGTTAAGAAGGCAGAGTTCTGTTCTTATTTGATCTGTGTGGACTTTCCTAGATGTATTGTAGTGATGGAATTTAGACAAAGACCAGTGCCTTTAGATTACCTTTGGAGTCAAAGAGCACTGTAGGACCCTTTTTAATCATAATACGTATTTCTGACAGTGCTCTGTATCAGTTGATAAAGCAGCTGACTTTGAGTTCTTACAAAGCTGACTGATTTTGTTTTGCACAGAGGAATTTAAGAATTAAATTTATCTTGAAATAGAAAAAAAAGATTAAAAAATAGTTTAAGGGGAGAAGAGGAAAGACAGACCCGTAGCTTACAGTCCTTCATACATTCTTTTTGCACTGCTAGATAAAAATATTAAAAATATTACCCAAATTCCTTCTGCCCTACGGCACTATTGGAGCATTTTCTATGAATATAGTAAAATATCCCTTGTCAGAATTCCCTTGACGAAGCTGGACTTTCAGGAAGATATAAGATTTTAATAGAGCCATCTGTTAACAGTCTTAACAGACTGTTTCATTGGTAACTTTTGGACATTCAGGTGGACATTAACACCAAAATGTGTATGCTGGAAGCATGCATCATTTCCCCCCCACTCCAAGATTATAATTTTTTTATTTTTAAGACATGCTCTCAGAAATTATGTCTTATCTGTACATTAGGTTAAGTAGAGCAACTGCATTTCTAGCCTTTCTTTACGCTTTGTTTAACCTCCCAGTCTTTATTTTTTGTTTTTGTTTTGTGATTTTTTTGTTTGTGGTTTTAAATTTTTTTCCCTGATTGTTGTTATTTGTTCAAATAAATAATCAATTCTGATCACACAGTAAGTCTGCTAGCCATTTCTGGTTTGGTTTGATTATTTTTTTTCCTTTTTGGCAATTTCAGCAATGTCCATGGCTATGTTCTATTTGCAAATTCAGAACTGCATTGTCTTTGGATGGCACCTATTCACATGTAAATTTTAAACTGCAGTCATTATGTTTTCTGGCTCAAAATCAGACTGCAAAAAGAATTCAGGAATCAAAGATAGACATATGTAGTTTTGGAGAGGATATGAAGAGCACTGACGTTTATTATTTAAGATATATCAAACTGTATTATGGTTTCTTTATAGGTAGTCTAAACTTTTGGACCTTTGAAAAAATCTTGTTGTATTCTTATCAGTGGTTCTCGGACTATGATCAATCTCCAAAATCCCTTAACACTGTTGAAACAGTACACCTGCAAGGAAAGTGGTGTGCTATTCTTCCAGTGCAGGTACTGTTTTATAGGCAGTTACTGTCTCAGTTTTTCTCTTTTCCTCACTGTGTAACATTAGACTAATTTTATAGGATCGTCTCTTTTGAATATGATAAAATCCCCATGTATGGAGAAATAAAATTGGATGTTTCAAGTGCAGCTGATGGCAGTTATCTACTTCTCTACATTTTCAGCCCCACCATTGCACAAACTACATCTTGGGAGTTCCATCCTGAAATGTTGTAGTAGAAGGCTGGTGCGTCTGCACTGCTTTCAATGACAGCATAGCTCTATGCAAACTGATACAGCACCAGAGACAAGCATCGGTAAGAAGCAAAAGAAACAAAGCATGCATTCATTTGGCCTGCTTTCTATAGTTATGTAGATTAAAGGTCTTGCATTTTCAAAAAGCACTTAAGATTGTTTTGGTGTTATTTGAGAGCACATTGGTGTGCACTGCAGATTGCAGCATAAGACATATGGAGAGATATCACAGACAACATAAAATGCACTCAGGTACCAGGAACAATCTTGCTGTGACAGCAAAAGTTAAATGTAGGCCAAAGAACCATTTCAGGTTACAGATGCCATACTGAATTATGAGAGCACAGGCAAACACAGTATCTCATCTGGTTGGTGGAAGCACAGCCAGAGCAGCCCTCATAGCATGGCCGAAAAGCAATGTGAGGAGGTGGCTCACTGGAACTCAGCTGGGTAATGCTACAGTCATACTATTGGCAGCAATTAACTGCTTGTGCTTTAAACAATGTAAGGGAAGCAAAAGCTTAAAGACAGCAATCAATGACCCTAGTATTTGTAAATCTTTAACTTTCACAGTGCACAAATTGGTTATGAAAATGACATTGTCCTCTAAGTTTTCTGTGTTCATTCAAAAGCTCCAACAAGCAATGTTAGCTGCTTGAAATGAAAAAAAAAAAAAAAAAAAAAGTCTTTATGGAGACAGTAGCATTAAATATATGCTCAAATGAAACAAATTATTTAGTCTTGCTGTTATATTCATTTTTTATTGACCTGGTCTTATTATGTGGAGATAGTGAGCATCCTTATACAAGACAGTTCTCTTCAGTAAAGGCTGCCAGTTGAAACTTTACTTCATGATTAAGTTCATTTTTGCTCGTGACTACATGTAGAGCTGCAAACTCAAGCTGATTTCTTGATTTACTGAATTTATACAGTAATATCCAAAAATTGTTTAGGGATGCTTAACAATAATTTTTAAAGGCTTGTCACAAAGTGAAACTTATCTTTCCTAAAAAATAAATTCTGAGATAAAAATTACTGCAAAAAAACCCTAAGCTAAAGAAACTTTTTTTTTCCACAATTTTACCATCTCCTTACAACTAGAAGACCTCCGTAAAGAGAAGTAACATTTATTAGCAACAAATATTTTAATAACTGCATTAATATTCTATGATTAAAAAGTAAAAGTCTACAGTTTATGCCTAAATCACCCTGGAAGTTGTTATACAATTTCACTCAAAGTAAAGCTTCTGCCTGTATATATTAATATGCTAACAAGAGTTTACCATTTTGTGATATATTTTCAGTGCTATATTTTTGCTGTTACTATTTCTATCCTTATTCTGACTGTAGGAGTTTATCTGTAGTAATCTCTCCTTAAAGTACAATCTTAAGAATAAATCAAGAAAAGTAAAATAGGAGAAAGAATTGTGAAATTACAGTCTCTATTTCGTTTCATGTGACATATTGAAAACGCACATACTGAATGCATCTGGTGAACTGGTACTTTAGCTTCTCATTCTTCGCAGTGATCATTGACCTGTAAACGGACCATTTCTTTTTATAAGTTTGGGGTTTTAAGAAGTATGTTGTCGTGCTGATGAATATAGGATCACCCAGTATATGTACATGTCAAAACAACTCTGCAGAAACATAAAAACTTGTTTCAAATGGGAGGTTTGCCCAGAGGAGCACTTTACTTCCCTGAATAGAATTTGCTTCTGGGACTCATGTATTTTACATGAATAGGTAGTTTCAGGAATGATACGTTAAATAAAGTCTGTTCATTTTTTAGCACGTATTCTTCTTCTGTTTCGGTTACACTAAGAAAGTAATTTGATGATTTTATGTTTTAAACATTATTTGCTCAGGAGTCATTTTGTATGGCCTTCAGAGCCTGAGAAGAAACTGGAAATTATGGGATTCTCAAGAAAAGAAGCTTTTTGACCTAGTTCAACATTTGTTTTCATGCACTGGCACATTCCTGTGTTCTCCATGGACAACTGATCTGCAGAACTGCCATTGGCAATATTTTTCTTTTTTTATTTATTCAAATATATTTGAATTGTCCTTATAAACCACATCAGAACAAAAGTGCAATTAAACAGCAATGATAGGATATGCTAGCAGGTAAAAGAGAAGAATATTTAGGTTATGAATACGTTAGAAAAAATTGGGTAGGGATACTGTGAGAACAAAGAAGGTGCTGCAAATTATATTAAAATACACATATTTCTTTATCAATGAAGCTCTGAAATATCGTCTCATGAAAACATTGACTATTTATACCACAGAAGAAGTCTGATTTTTAGCCCATAATTTTTTAAACATTATGGACTATATACCTATATATTGTCATATGCTCTATGCACACAGAGGCAACATTACTGAAGTTGGCAGATGAGATTTAAGTATATTCTGCAGTTGCTAAAAAATTCCTCTAATTCCACTAACAAGCAACCTTTTATCCTTTTCCTGTGAAGTATCTCAGGGCCTGTTCACTTCAAGCACTAGCTAAAAACCCTTGGAGTGGTATCTGATTGGACTGTTGCTGTGCCTAAGGGTAATTAATAGAAACTCTGTGTGTCATTAAATCTACAAACTGGGAAAATTAGTTGTGTTATGTAATGACCAGGGAAGGTCTTTACACCTTCCAGCCTGCGCATTGGATTTTTTAGGTGAGACACAGTGTGCGCGGAACTGAGCCCACCCTTTAATCCTGAGGTTCATCTGCCGGGGCCAAGCGAGCTTGGATGGTGGCAGTGAGGTCCTCAGGACGTAGATGGATTGCCTTATGGGCTAACGACCTCCATCTGCCCGGGGAGGGGCCCTGACCGGGAATCAAACCTGGGTCTCTGCAGTGATAGTGCAGTGCCTTTCCTCTAGACCACCAGGGGCTCCCTTTGTGTTATGTATTAGCTGGTGGAAATACATGGTTTTTCATGTTTTAAGAACAATTGTGTCAAATTAGCAACCTAAATGTAGAAGCCTTCCTTCCAGTTTTGCTGGAATAGATAAACTTTTTTTTTTTTTCATTATGCAGTCTATAATTTATTGTCATGTACAATTTTAGCAGATTAGCAAGCATAAAAAAATCTATTTTAAATTGCAGTGAGGGGAAAGACATAGCTCTGGAAGTTGGTGGCTTCCTCTGCTTATGTTCGTTCACATTGTGTTGCAGCAGGCACAGAGGATTATTTTTGCAGCCCACATTTTGCCGTTCCACTTCTGTGCTGGTTCCACAATCCTCACAACCAGTCACCTCTCCAGAGTAACATGGTAAGTGTTGTGCCTAGGCAAGTTATGCGTGAATGCCTGGTCAGGTGGGTGCTTCCACAATGTGCTGATGAGCAAGGGACAGTATTTTGTTATGTGGTTAAACTTGCCTGGTGGCAGAGCATTTTGCTGCTATTTCTGTCACATGATAGAGACTACAGCACAGCTTGCCAAGCAATGGGATTGTGACTGAGAAGAATAGCAATACATGACCTTCAAAATTCTCCAGGAGAAGCTGCATAACATACCTCTGAAAAAGGTTTAGTGCCATGGGATATTCTTCACCTGCCATCCTAGGTCATCTGCAGCTTGCAGATGCAATTTATTCAGCTGTGTTCCTCTGCCTGGAGACTCCGTCCACCACCACTATGTCCCCTGCCTCCCTCCCCCATGTCCCCGCGAAGTCCTAAAGGGGTTAAGGACTAATGAGAAGGAGGTGAATTGCTTCTGATCTCTGCTTATGCCAGGGTCATTTCAGCTCATCTCTTGTCATACTGGACTTACTGATCATGCATTATACAGCAGAGGTGCACAGCTACATCCTTTTCCAGTCCCTTGAAATTTATATTTGGCTGTCAGGTGCCACCACCACAGCAATTTATCTATTCCCTTGATTCTCTTGAGCGTGTCTAAAAAAAAAGGGCAGCTGAGAACAGGTTGCTTGATTTTTTTTCTCTCTGTGCAACTAGCTGCAAAACCACACTCTTGTTATATGGAGAGAATAACTATCAGTGCACACGTAGAATAAACACCATGCTTCAGAGACCCTTCAGTACACATGCAGAACAATCTTGCTGTTTGGACACAATAGATATATTGATGAGGAAGAAGAAGATTAGGTCCTTCCCTGCTAATAAAAAACTATGTAGAGTACCTAATAAGAAGGGTTAAGGAATGCTGATATGCTGTACCACAATTTGCATTTCTGCAGGGAACTAAAATAGATTAAGCAAAACGTAACTATTTAAAACAAATACCAGATGAGAAACGTAGGTTTCCCTACAATCTTGCACGTAAGGACAAGATTCAATTGTCTCCTTTTGGTAGTTGTTCTTATTTTGGCTGATACAGACGTAATTTTTTTCACAGGGTCTAGTGTAGGGCTGGGGTTTGGATTTGTGCTGAACACAGTGATGGTAATACAGAAATGCTTCTATTATTGCTGAGTAGCACTTACACAAAACCAAGGTCTTTTATGCTTTTTGTGCTGCCATGCTGGCAAGGAGGCTGAGGGTGCTTGAGAAGCTGGGAGGAGATACAGCTGCGACAGGTGACCGCAAACTTACCAAACTGATCTGCCAGACCATATGGCACCAGGGGGTAAGAAGGAGGAAGAGGGACATTTGGAGCAGTAACATTTGTCTTCCCAAGTAACCATTACATGTGATGGGGCCCTGCTCTCCTGGAGATGGCTGAACACCTGCCTGCCGATGGGAAGAAGGGAATTAATTCTTTGTTTCACTTTGCTGGTGTGCACGACTTTTGCTTTTGCTATCAAACTGTCTTTATCTCAACCCATGAGTTTTCTAGCTTTTATCCTTCTGATTCTTTCTCTGATCCCACTGGTGGGGGAGTGAGTGAGCAGCTGTGTGGTATTTGGTGTCTGGCTGGGTTTAAACCATGACAGCAGTGCATGACCAAAACATTATAGAGTTTATGAGTTTTAAAAGTTTGCTATACTTTGAAACATTAATAATATAAATAGAAGAAAAATCATTAAGAATTCTTCTTTCATGCTTGTTAATGGCATAAATAATAAAGCTAAAAGATTACTTGACACTACATTGAAAATGGGCAAAATCACTGTTGTTATGTATCAGACGAGTGTGAAAATACTCTGTTCTTTTCTGGTTTTTCATTGTGTCCTTATCATTTCTCTTCACCACATTTTATAAAATATAATGCATCGTAGAATGCCATTTTAAAGTAATAATTTTATTTTAATATCTATGTTAATAAAGAAATGGTTTGCATTTGCTTGAGCCCAAAGCTAGCAAACATTTACTCACATTTTTAACTCTACTTCTTATTAAAAGGAGATTGTGAATCACTACAGCATCATGCTTTTATCTAGTGAATGATGCAAGAAAATTGAGACTTCAAGGTACATTTTGTCCCATGTACTTATGCATCTATCTCCACAATTTTACTATAAGGTATTTATATTGTAGAGTAAGGAAAACAAATTATGTGCATCCCATACAGAAAGAACAGAAGAATAACTCAGTATTTTTTATATTTAAGATTTCTCTAGTTGGTCAATTTGCTATAAAAATGATCCTGGACAACATGGGAATACAGCACTGCAGGGAAAGAAAGAAGCCAGATGATGAAAGAAAAGCTATTTTCTGGTGAATCTCATCTTTATTTCATTTTTTATCCATCCCCTTTAATAAAGGTGATGCAGCGTGTTCCAGTCCTTACCTAAAATAGCGTTAAAAAACTTTTGTATGAGTTTGAAACTGTAAACATTCATTTTTTACGTAACTAATATGTTATTTAAAAAAATGTTCTGATCAGTTGTGCTCATAATTCCTTTTATGTTATGGAAACAACATAAATTAATACATATGAATTTTATACTATGGTAACCGTGTTCAGAATGTGTGTAGCATAAAGGCTGTGACATGTAGTTGAACTTTTGTAGTTGACTTGCTGGTTAAATGTGATTCTATTTGCAGCAGTAGCCATATCACAATATCAAAATCATTAATACTAATTGTGCCATTAATGGCAATAGATTCTTCTTTAGCAATGGCTTAAAAACTATGTAGGGCATTACAGGTTTACCAACTACACTCAGGAAGAGATAGACAAAGGTTAAAAAACTCACAGGTTTAAACCAGCTTGTAAAATACAAGCTTGTGAAATCCTTACATGATTTTGAAGATTTCTCTTCGCTTTCTATAATGACCTCCTGAGCAAGACCAAGCAGTATGTCCAAAGCAAACTGAAAATGTTGAAGTATGATACCTTTTCAGGGGAAAAGGACCTGATCTCATACTCTTACATTTTTCAGAATGTCAGATTGGTCAAGACAAGGTCTTCCAGGTTAGACTATATCCACAGCATACTCTTTCATGGTAACAGAAACTACTGCCCTCAAGAAAAGAAACTGCAATGTAACTTTGTCTGATTTCTATCCCTAAAAAAAAAAAAAAATGGTGTTTTCAGCTTTGGAGAAGTTACTTCTAGTGGGATTTCTCTCTTTGATTTATTTTCTTCCTTCTCATCGTGTTGTATCTGTCTGCAAAAGATAGAAAGGTTGTAGGTATCTTTCGTCTTTATATACTGTCCTGGGCTAATAAGGAGCCTGAATCTTACCAGGTTTAGCCTACAACTGTGTAAGATTTCCCACTGCTGCATTGTTTAACCAGATCTTTAATAAGCTCAGGCAAACTTTTGACTATTTGGAGTTAAGTTTTCCCTGTCTTTGATGGAAAATTTTGTAAAGCATATAGTAAGATGAACATGCTTTCTAATTTGTTTTAAAGAAGACAAAAAGAAGCAAAACCACTGATGTTTACTTATATCTTGTCTTTCAGTGAGTCAAGGAAACAAATATCTTGTCTTTCCACTGTCAAGGAAACAAATGTCCTCTTGATCTTAAGGACATCTCTTTGACTATTTTTAAGGAACATTAGGTAAGTTGGGTAAATTATAAAGATCTGAAAGATCTATCTTCACCTATCATCAGAAACGACTTAAAGAATTTGGCAATCAAATTCTCCAAATAAGCCATTTGCAGTCTATGCTTGTAGGGTTGTGGGTATCAGTATGAAAAGCAGAAAAGTTGCCTTGGTAAAGAAAGCATTCTATGTCTCTTATCTGGTACCTAGGCTCCATGAGTGATAAAGTAGTGAAATGAAAGGTAGACCTGAGAGGGGTGAGACAGTGATGGAAAAAAAGTGATATTAGGACTGGAAGTTCTTGAAAAAGAAAGGAAACAGTGGCATGAGTGGTTCTGGTGGAGAGATCTGGATGTAAGACGAATGCAGAGAAGCAGAATGGAATGAGAAGCAATAGAGAGAGGAACCGGGCTACTAAGGGAAAGACATACTGAAAACAATAAGGAGAAAGAGAACATTGAAGAACACAAGTGTTTATTACTGCTATTTCCCAAGATCTCGCACAGTTTGGATTTATTCAAGATTCATGAGTCTTGGGCTTTGTTTTTTCAAGGTTTCGCCCTGAAGCCTCTGTCTTGCTCACCTTGGGATTTTGTTATGTCTGTGCAGGTCCTACACAGCTAGCCATAATAGATGCTGTCCAGTAGGAAATGAAGGGATGTCACTCACACCACACTACCATTAGTAAACACCAGCTGGGAAAGATCTGCAATGATGGTCTTTGAAATTCCAGCTTTGCCAGTGTGATATAACTTGTTGTACCATTTTTAATACCCTTGTAATGTTAATGCATCTTAAAAGAGCATTACAAAAAGTGGAAAAGTTTTCAGAATTAATCCTAATTTCAATCTTAATTTATTTTTTTATTATTATGGTCTTTATTAATAAATTACAAGAGAGCTTCCTTAGATAGTCAAAGAGAAAAGTAACAGAAAACACATAAAAAGGAGAGAGAACAGCTAGGAGCTGGAAAAAAAAAAAAAAAAAGACAGGCCAAACGCAAGATTTCAAATTAAAAAATATATGAGTCATTGTGAGTGCTAGAGTTACTTCTAACTGCAAAACTGTTTCTAGAAAAAAAATTGTGACATTGTGTATTCAGGAATAACCCTACAGGAAAAAACCCAAAGCTAATTAGAATGTTTTCAGGACTGCCTAACAAACAAATGCCTTATATGATTGTATTTTTTCCTAAAGTGTTAATCATATTTATTTTATATTGTCTCCTCAGACTGCTGAAATGTGAAGTTCATTTTCCCATGGGAAGTTATACTTTTAATGTCAAATGTAATTATGTGTAA
This sequence comes from Empidonax traillii, assembly GCF_003031625.1. NCBI lineage: Eukaryota > Metazoa > Chordata > Aves > Passeriformes > Tyrannidae > Empidonax > Empidonax traillii. Next base: position 1,660,417 of record NW_020955276.1, read on the forward strand.
AGAAAAGAAGTCAAGTCTATTCACAGAACTAGGGCAGGCAGACTGCTACTACTCTAAAATAAAAAATCGTCCAATAAATATATACTTTGCTCAGCTGTGGAATACTATCTCTATGTGTATGTTTAAAGACATATTTCCTATGTCTTTAGTTAGTGAGGATTTTAGTAACCAGAATACAGGCAGCAGTTATGTGCAAAAATGGCCATCCATTTTCATAAATGAAATCCACCTAAACAGTAATCCATGCTGTAATAAGATCTGATTCCAATAATATTTTGGGAGAATCATCCTGACATAGTTAAAACCAATGATTTTAAAATATATACTCTCCATAAAACAACTAATAATTACAATTTAAGCCACTGTTATCTTTACAGCTAAAACCTGGTATTTTTCTTCAGATGTCTATATATCACGAAAATAACTGATACATGTCTTTTTACCGACAGTACAGATCTTGTTTTTTCTTTCAATACACATGATGATTTACTGAAGAAGTGAGCAAAGGAGAATTTAAATGAATTATGATGAAATAAAAGTCGGGTTTAAGAAGTATGCCTAGTTGCATATGCATCTAAAAGACCAGTTTGGGAGACTAGCTTCAGATAAATAATACAACACTTGCAGAGACTTCCATGAAAGATTTACTTTAAGGAAACCACCAAGGAAATTAAATACTTTAAACTATGTTTAAGCACCATGTAGGAATCTGACATACTTCAAACCAAACCAAGCCAAAACAAAACAAAAAACAAACCAACCCAGACCAAACCCTTGACAACACAGAGTTAAGATTGTCCTTAACTAAATGTCCTGCTCATAGCAATGTGAGCTAGGGCGTGTCTTCCTTAACATAAAACTCCATGATTTTGTTAAATTATGTCACATTCTTTCTGATGTTTACACAGAGTTTTGGGGTATGTAATATTTATATATGGACTCAATTCCCACATGCTCAGCAGTTTTCTGCAGCAGCTGAAGCACTGTCAAGCTTTTACCTCTGCAAATGTAGGCTTTACTTTGTTTTGAGGGCATGGTACTGTGAAATCTAAGTTTTCTGGGGCATTAAATTGATGTGCTATTTCATAATGCACATCCCTCTAATACATAATTTTGTTGTCTGAATCAAATAGTGGAAATGGTCATGCTACTATAAAGTAGTAAGTTGAAACTATGCTAGAAGGTAGTACATGTGACAGGCTCCATTGCTAGAAAAAGCAAATATAATTTCAAAGGTCTTATTTAACAGACAAAAGATTGAACAGGCCCACATTTAACAGTCCCTGAAGATGCCAATTAAGAGTACAGAGAGAGTTCAAGCTGTTAAGGCTAAGAGGTTTGCCTTTAGGACAGCTAACAAAGAAGTGAAAAATATGTTCAACTAGAACATAGTAGTTAATTCTTCAGAGACGTGAATATGCTCTACTCCAGATTTCAGTTTAGATCACTCACCTTAATTGAGATAGTAAAAGAGCCATAAAAAGTGCCTTGAAAACTAAAGACTTCAAGTGTACTCTCTGTTCAATAATATTTGAAAGACTCATTATTTCAAACCAGAAACAAAGTTCACTACACCAACAGAGTACAAAGTGCAATTTAGAAGCAGGAGGAATAGTTTTAACCTAAACATACATTCAAAATTAATGTTAGTCCATGGCACTAAGCTGTAGAAAACAGAACACAAAACCTTAGAGATGGAAATTCCTGTACTAGAGGTCTGGTTTTCCTGTACCGGAGGTTTTCTGCAGCATCACTGTAGCCAAGTTCTGCATTAACTTTGTCTCAGCATCTTCCTCCCTTTAAAAACTGTATTTCCGCTCTGTGTGCTTCAGTTCCATTTATAAGTATTGTAATAAGTGATTCCTGGATAATGTAAGAATCAGCCAAACAACTCTCACTGAGAAAAGAGATAGTTTGTAATAGTTCATTTTCTTGACTGATCTCTGTTGTTACAGGGACTGAGAATCTTTATTTTTAATATAGTTATCCTACCTCATATTATGGAATGCTTGCTGTTATTCAGTCTTTTCCTGTACAAAGCCAACAAACAGATAACTGAATTCACAGTTCTGCTGCTTGGCAGAGTCACAGCTATAACTGCTGAACCACTGACTCCCATTCAGTATTAGATATGACTGTGGGTTCATGAACTTACCTGTATTTCTGATTAGCCAGACAACCAATATTAGTCTACCGAGTATGGAGAAAAAAGTGGTACTAAAAATGTAAAAGTCAGCAACCTTCAAATGCCCACTACCTTACCTCACAGTTCAGTAAAGACAAACTGACAGCACATATCACAGTGTGGGATTAGTGCCCAGCATGAGCTATTGTGTGTGATCCATGACACCTGTGGCTCATAGAGGTGGATGCTTAGCTCTCAAGATGTTGCCTCACGCAACAGGATCCCTCATAGCACATATATGCTTATCTGTTGCATGTGTCCCATCTTGCCTGTCTGGGTTCTGCACCAAGGGGAAGCAGATTCTCTCTCATGTCCTGTAAGCCACTGTGAAATACCACAGGAATTTCATCACTCTTGTTATCTGGTAAAAGCGGTCTGTCAGAGAGCATGGTCCTAGGACTTGTCAGCTAGCATTACTGTGTAAAGTCACTTCCCAAATTGCTGGGAATGGCTGACAATCTCAATTACCCCTTGATGGCCTAGCTGATGAATTTGAGTATGAGCATGACACTCTGGCTCATGAAGCCTCAAGTAGTGCCAGGTGTCCTTCAGCAACTGCCACAGCAGCTGCAGAGCAGGGGTTGATCGTGCTTCTGGTTGCCTTAGGATTGTGCTTCCTTGCCATAGGAACTGTATTTTCCTGACAAGGTTGCCATTTACCTATTGAATACTTTGTATTGTTGAAAAAGCAGAAAACCAGACTTATCTGCATATTAGACAGATCATATCCATAAATCCCCACATTTACATCTTTGAGGACTAAAGGCTTTATGTGGGAAGAAATACTAAGCAGGTTCTGGGCAGGCAGTGGATATAAAGAAAAAGGCCAAGGGCAAGCAAGTGCCACAGTGCTTGGATACACTCTGCACTTGTGTCAGGCTGCAAAGATGAGTCCAAAGCACCATTGCTTATTGTGCTGCATGAAGACAAGGACCTGGGGTCTCACAAATTCACAAATTGTTTTATTGACTTATTCAATTTTACCACTTCTTTGTTTACCTTTTTGACTGTTTAAGATAGTCCACACTTGCTCTAAATATTCTTCCTTGATTCTTTCATCAGCAGTTTAGATAAAAGATAACCTACCACTCCAATACTTTTATTCTTTGTCTACCTTTAATGTCATGATGAATTATTGTTTGTACTTTTTGCCTACTGATGTCATGTGTGGGGACTGTAGTAAAAGAATGAGCCATTTTATTTGGTTACTTTGTTCATTAAAAATTGCCTACCTGATTATCGTTGCACTGTTCTTTTGTAAAACTACTGCATCTGTGCCTGTGCATACTTTCTTAAGCTTGAGGCTATGTTCTATAGGAATTAAAATGGACTGAATTTCACTGTTTTGATTAGTGAACAAGAATGTGATGAAGAAGAAATTGCCTCAATAGGAGGAAAACACTTGAAAGTGAGAAGTGTTTCTTTTCAAACAGCTTTTCCAGCAGGCAAAGGAAAAAGAACAATTTTGCTGGTGTTAAAAGAGGAGAAAGTCCCCATTGCCATGGCATTCACTCCATGCCATTGTCTCCAGGTATTTTGTTTAAGAAACAAATGGAGAAGGAAAGAAACAAGAAAACTTATCAACACTGTGAGCTTCTGACAAATATACGGGCCAGGCATGATCCCTTATGTTGTGCTATATTCTCCACCCCATCCTCCTCTGTCCTGCTCTATGATCTCAGATGCTCCTGCTAAGCCTCCACCAAACCAACTGAGAAATGAAGCATCTCTTTACTGTATCAATTAGGTGGTGAAGGATTCCTGATCATACCAGGATCTCTTGCATGTTAAAGGTGAGAACAATTCTGACTGCAACAGAAACACTGGCTGCCTGACCATGCAGAGCAAAGAATAAGCAGTTACATCTGTTAGCTGACTTGGGTGATGGCCAGGATGGAAATTTACTGAAGACTAAAGCCAAGAATCTCATAACCCTGTAAACAGTAGTCTTAAATGAGACCCTTTGAGCTCTCCTGGTCTGCAGCAGGCTTAACCAGCACATCCCACTGAGTGGGATGCCTCTCAGACCTCACCAGCACTCAAGTTTTCAATATTCAGAAGACTCTCACTGGTGATGAGTCCTAGACTGATACCCACCAGCACTCACACACATATTCCTTGAGGTCCAACCCATGCCATTGAAAATCACTCCAGGATTTTATGTGAGTGAGGGAATTTTTGATAGGTACTTTTACTTGCATAGATCTAATGTATACATCTCTTTGCCTGTATTGTGTGCATGTGAATTGATTACAGTATGAATTTTGTTATTGTGAATCTATAATACAGTGACTGCTATAATTGCAGCAAATCCTATAAATATTAAACTAGTCAATGATTAAGTGCTGCCAAATCCTCTTGTACCCTTATCTTTCGTATCTGTATCCTTTGCACATTTACTCTTTTGTATTCCCCCTGTATGCACAATTCATTCTAAATCAATTCTGATCTAATTTTTCATTGTATGCTTCAACTATGTAGTAAGCAATTGAGTGAACCTTGCCATCAAACTCTGTTTAAGTCACACTTTCACAAATTCATACTGAAACCTGCTTTTTTTGCCAATGCTTTTGATTGGGATTCTAAGTGGCTTAACCAGTCTTCCATGACACCTTATCAGCTTCTTCCATGAAAGTTGCAAAAAGACCATTCTGGGCAATTCACATGTAAACTTTAGAAATGCAGATATTAATAAGTATTTCTGAAAATCCATGGGTAATCTTGTGACCTAACTCTTCTAGGTTGCCCTCTACGTAAACAAAAAGGATTTGGTACCTATTTGGAAAAAACCTTCTTGCCCTTGAAAAAGAGCCCTAGACAGGTCTAGAGCTTATGGGTGAAAATTAGAGGCCAAACCAACAAAGGACGTCTTGCTAAAGGCTACCAATCAGTTAGTCTTATCTCAGGTCTAGTACAGTCATGGAACAGATTCTCTTGGCATCTATTTCAAGCCATATGGAAGACAGGAAGATCTTACAGACAGCCAGCACAACTTCACCAAGGGCAAATGGTGCCTAATTTGATGGTCTTCTACAATGATACGACTGTACCGGATAAGGATGAGAAAAGCAACTGATGTGATTTGTTTTGATTTCCATAAGGCCTTTGACATGGTTTCCCACAACACTCTTGCTGCTAAATTGGAAAGACATGGATTTACTGGACATGGATGCACTGTTAGATGGGAAAAGGATTACATGAATATCTGTGTGGTAAGAGCTGCAGTCAACAGCTCAGTGTTCCAGAGGAGTTCAGTAATAAGTCATGTATTTCAGACTGTTCAGCATCTTTTTTGATGAAACACTCAGTGGAATGGAGTGCAATCTCAGCAAGTTTGCAAATGATACAGTATTGAGTCTGGTTGAGATGAAGTTCGTTTTTCCCCATAGCAGTGCTCAGAGCACTGTGCTTTGTAATGGTAGCTACAAGGGTGTTGATAACACATCAGTGTTTTGGCTACTGCTGAACAGTGCTGTCACAGCGTCCATGCTGTCTCTCCAACATTCTCCCGCTCCTACCCACCAGTAGGCTGGATCTTTGGAGGTGGCATAGCCAGAACAGCTGACCCAAACTGACTACAGGCAAATGTCATGCCATATGATGTCTGTTTAGCAATAAGAGGTAAAAAAAAAAAAAATTGTGGAAGGGGAAAGTACGGGGTGAGGAGTTGGATTTGTTATTTACATTCTTTGCTTCCAGAGCAACCAATAAGCATGCTGAAGCCCTGCTTCCCAGGAAATATTTGGGCATCATCTGCTTATGGGAAGTAGGGAATAAAATCTTTTATTTTCTTTTGTCTTTTTAAACTTCCTTTATCTTAATCCACAGGTGTTTTTTCATTGTACTTTCTCCATATCCTGATGAGGAGGGGAGTAGTCTTGGTGGACATGTGGCATCCAGCTGAGGTCAACCCACCCCAGACAACAAGCTGAGCAGTGCAGTTGATATGCTAGAGGGAAGGGATGACATCCAGAGGGATTTTGAAAGGCTAGATAAATATATATATATATATATATATATATACTTCAGAAAGTTCGACAAAGTCAAGTTCAAAGCCCTGGACCAGGGCAATCAACAATAGCATTATAGACTGGAGGTGAACAGTACTGCAGACATAAAATTGGGGATATTAGTAGATAAAAAATTAAGTATAAACCAGCACTACACACTTGCACTCAGAAAGTTCTTTGTATTCTGGACTTCACCAGAAGAAGCATGGCCAACAGATTGAGGGAGGTGATTAAGCCCCTCTACTCCACTCTAGTGAGATGTCACCTGGAGTACTGGATGCAGCTCTGCTGTTCCCAGCACAAGACATGAATCAGTTAGACAGTGCCCACAAATATAATCAAAGGGCCGGAACACCTCTTTTATGAAGAAAAACTCAACAATTATGGTTATAAGGCACTGGGAAGATCCTATTATGGCCTTTCAATACGTAAAGAAGCTTAGAAGAAGCTCTGGAGAATTATAATTAAGCCTAGGGAAGCTCTGGAGTTTATAATTAGCATGGGGAGAGGGAGGCTCAGGGGAGACCTCACTCTCTATAACTACTTGAAAGGACATTGTAGCTGTGTGTGGGGTGGTCTCTTCTCCTAGGTAACAAGGATGAGAGGAAATGGCTTCAAATTTTCTTCATCAAAAGGGTCATCAAGCACTGGACTAAACTACCCAAGGAGGTGGTGGAATCACTGTGCCTGGAAGTGTTCAAGAAAGGACTGGATATGGCACTTAGTACTGTGGTCTTGACAAGGTAGTGATCTGTCAAAGATTGGGCTTGATGGTCATGGAGGTCTTTTCCAACCTTTATGATTCTGTGATTCTAAGAAAGATGGGGAAACATTTTTTACCAAGGCTTATGGTGACAGTATAGGGCAATAACTTTAAACTGAGAGTGGCTTTAGATTAGAAAATAAGAAAGAAATATATTACAGTGAGGGTGGTGTGAGACGCTGGATTATCATATTAATTATTGGCTTGGACCAACTTGGGAGGGGGCTCTGGGTGGGGAGGGACAGGTCAAATTTCATGACAGTGAGATAATGCCCTATCCCATTCCAAAGCCCCTGTGATTGTCCTGCAGCAACCCCATAGAAGCTGTCAGTTCCTGGACAGCGTAAGCACTGTCCACACCATGCACCCTTGAGCCCCTAAACTAGCCTTAGACTGGCTGTCACAGTGGGAACAGCGTTCCTCACCCTGCTCTGGAGCTCTAGAGTAGCCAGTGGGCCAGACTGGGAGTGCCTGGGAGGGGTGGCCAGAGGGGGCTAGAGCAGATAAAACCAAAGACACATAATCTCCACATGTTTGAACTGTCCATTTTCTAGGCTTGTGTAGCTGGACCTACACTGGATCCAGGAATAGTAGCTATATTTCTCCTTTTCTCTCTCTTGCTTTTCTTCTTCTTCTAATCTCTTTTCTTAATATTTTGGGTAATTTAGGGCCAGATGGATTACATTTTACTAAATTGTATGGGCTAGCATGTACTAAGTCAATGTTTTGTGAATGTTTTTTTGTTGTTAAATGATTTCTTTTGATGGTATGTTACCCTTTAAACTTTTGCCAAGTTCTCTTATTTCCTAAAGTTTACCAGTACAAGCAGAGATGAGAAAATGTGTGCAACATCTTCTCCTTTGCATTCCCTCTTAAGGTGTTAAAAGAACCAAACACTCTTCTGATATGTCTGGAGGGCTAATATAGTTGGACTCTTGTATATTTTTAAGGTAAAACCCTTTGGTGAGCTCGTAGCTTGAGATTTGGAGTCTTACGGGTGTCAACAGGCTAGAAATGTTGTCCAGAGAAACTGGGGACACCCAGTTACTAGAAGTGGTCAAGGCAAGGTTGGATGGGGAATCGAGCAACATAATCTAGTGAAAGATGTTCCTGTCCATGGCAAGAGGCTTGGAACTAATTAATCTTTGAGAGTCCCTTCTAAACCAAACTATTCTATGATTTTATAATTTTATTTTTACCATCTTGATTGGCTGTGGGCCATATTCTCTCTGTCTATATAGTGCATTATAACACCTATAAAACAGAACAACAATTTTTGAAGCAGTAGTATCTTTAGATGACTTCACACTAACACAAGTAATTAGGCATACCATCAGCTGCAATGGACCCACATCCTTACTACATTAAATCCAAATCTCTTGGCAAAAGCTGTTTTGTTTTGATTGTACAGCACTGCCAGAGGGGAGAAATGTATTGATGATGTCTTGTGGACCTTCCCATTGCCATAAGGTCTTGCAATAGGAAAAAAATGTTAATTTTTAATTTTTTTTTTTTTTTTAACCAATTACCTATTGTCTGCCTTTTCTTTTTCAGTTTGGTTTTTCTTTTAAATGTTGCTTAGGTTTACCCTGCAAAATGGGTCTTTTCTTCCGTTAACATCACTATGCACCAATGTCTCTTTTTTAAATAAGCATTCAAAAATAGAATTGTTCTTATTCTGAAGAAAATTTTTAAGGAACTGTATTATAATTTTACACCCTTTTTTCGTACATTTTTTTCAGCTAATTCTTTAGATATTTCTTCTATGCTATGATAAGTAAGTTTCATAAGCAATGAGTGAGTCCTATCCTTTTGCAAAACAATACTTCATAAAGGAAAAAGATTTTGTAGAAAGGTATAGCATGGAGAGCAAACAATATAAATCAGAACAAAAATATCTATGCCTAAAAAATTTATCCTGAGTTAAAATTAAAGTGAACAGCTCATGTATTTGATAAAGAGTACAGGGATGATACATCTTTCATTAAGCAAAAGAAAAGATATTCTGGGGAATAAATTTACTGAAGAAACAATGTCAATGCAAAATATGTGTGTATGGACTTGCAGTGTGTCTGGTTTTAGCTACTTATGTAAGTTTGTGTTTAGGCATTGAAGAATTCCTTTCGTACTGAAGTTTTTTTCCTACATCAGACCAAAAAAAAAGCCAAAATGTTCTAATTTCTAATGTCATTTGCACTGTCTGCCAGCTGCTATACTCATTACTGCGTACAGGCCACAGCATTATATGCTAGAATAGTTTGCTATTTCATTACTAATTCCTTTATGCATCCTTTAGAACAGCAATTAAAAGGTGGGCCTTCAGCATGCAAGAGCCAAATTTTGAACCATAATCACAACATATTTTATCATCTGTGCTGGAGGCTATGCAGTGGTTTGGAAGTTAAATCCTTGTGCAGTCTCTTAAGATTGCCTCGAAGGTAGAGGATACTAATTTGCAAGTATCGTTTTGCAGATATTTTTGGACACACAAAAAGAAAGAGAAGCAGGGCAATTTTCAGTGTGTTGTACTGCTAATTTTTTGATATATTTGATATTTGGGGAAAAAAGAAAGAGAGAAAATAAAAATCTATACTATCATCTTTATAAGTAAGAAAATCTTAGTGTAGTAAAGTTTAATTATTGATATATCTGACTTTTCTTATCTGATAGTCTTCTCTAAAGAGAGAGATTTTTGTTAAACACAGAGCAGTCTGTGAAGGCACCTTGTCAAAGCTGTCAGTTTGCTCATGACAAACTTGTAGCAATTTTTAGAAAAAAGCTGGTCTAATCACTAGAACCCCATTCCCTATAAAGAATTCAACAAATGTTTTTGTTCTAGCCTCACAAAGTATGCATGAGATGAAGGAATGGTTGCTTAAAACATGTAGAATTTATGAGTTTTCTGGGAAATATCATTTAAGATTTATTTAAAATGGTCATGGAATCATGAGGAGAAAAAGTTATCTCTCTCAATTATTTTATTTATAATGAATGTTTTATAAAAATGTGAAAAAAACTTTCATCTATACCTAAGGATATGCTACTTTGCATTTATTTTTAAAAAATTATTTATTGAAGTATTTAAAACAAATGCTTTAAAAACAAATCAACTTTCTCTAATACCATTTCTTATCCTAAATTTTTCTCTACAAGTTGTTACTTCTGAAGAGAGAGAACTTAGATTTTGTATAGTCCAAAAAGACCAAATGTGTAATTATTCATTCATCTAAAAACACCACCTACAAAAAACCCCCAAAATCAAACAAACCAACCAACTAACCAGAAAATACCCAACCCCTCCTTCCCCTCACAAGAAAAAGTTAAGCGCGGGTGTATAGTCGTGCAGCATATATAGTTGTGCAGTTCTTTGGTCATTAATGAAGAGTTTTATGGCTAAATAAAGTGTGTTCGGAAAATTCACATAATTATTCATTAACATTGCATCGCACAAATTCCTCCATGGTAATTTTATGCATATTAGTATGTTATGCACAATCAAAACTGAAGAAACCTTGCTTCAAATTAAATTCTACTTTGTGGAGTGTAAAATGGAAAATTATTCAGTTTGCTCAAACACTAAAATGAGTGCTAGTTTGATGTTTCAGTGGCAAACAACAACCCATCACATGGTAAAAACATACAGCAAAAATTTGAACTAGGTCCCAGATCACTAATTGGCTTGACAGATCAAAGCTGCAACAAGAGAACTCTCAAGGAGATGAAACAATTTACAGAGGATTATCAGATGGATGCAGGTTCCTGAAAAAGTGTGAGGAAACAAAAATATTGTTGTTGGCAATTACAGACCCTACTTGCCATAAATTTTATTCATATACAAGTTTCTGACTGCTCCTACAAAACCAATTACTGTGTGGCGGGTGCAATGCTGTGTCTTTAACCTTCTCCATAACATAATCACTCCTTTTTCCACATCAGTTAAGGATTCCAATACCTTTCTCTATATACAGAAGACAAACTGAATTATTGTATTTTATGTATTATATAACACATTCATTAACAAGCATTAAAATAAATTCTGACTTCCTTTCAAATCTCCTTAGCTTACTGAAAAGAAGTTTATTCCCCCAGTCTAAATCTTTAATGTACATGACCCTTCTCCATAACAAGATGCTGGACTGGCAACTATGGATCTTCTGAATAAACCACGAGCAATGGTTCATCTAATACATCAACTTTTTTTCCACGGAGTGCCTGCGGTTCTGCCTCCTGGTCTTAATGCAAATCTGTCAGTTCCATCGTTTAGTGTAGCACTGTTCTTGCACTGCTTGGTCACTTGTATTTAGCATCACAGTGCCATTGACATGAAGGTACTCTGGTTCTAGATCCCTGAGATCCCTGAGATTTTTGCTAAGGGAATGCCCCTAGCCTGTAACAATATAGCTGGAGAAGGACAAGACTATGAAATGGAACTTACTCAGATGTCTCTAAAGATCAGCACTAGGTCACAAATCTGCTCAGACTTTGGCCAGTGAATTCTGTTTTCACGCTCTCCAGTTGCCTGCCAATATGCCAACATGCCAATACAATTCAGAATTGTTGAACACAGTTAATAAGAACAACCAACTCTCAGTCAGAAATGTTACATTCTATATGTCATTTGCATATGTTAACAAAAAATGCAAAAATAAATGAACAACTATTTTTACAATAATGCATGAAAAGAAATTACAGTATTTCATAGTGAGTGAGCAATATTTTGACTTTGCGCCTCTTTTCTTGTTCTTTATCTAGAAGAAAGAACAATCAAAATGTAGGATGTCTAAGCTTCAAAGTGTTGCTGTAAAAGTACCTCTATATCTCTGATTAACAGCTTGTTCCAATACGTTTTCCTATTGTAATTAAATGGAACCTTGTGGAGCAGAAAACCTTGTAACAGTATATTAACATCAGTAAATAGCATATATTTTTATTCCACTCTTGAATCTCCATAGTTTATCCTCAGGTCTATTTTAATAGTATTTACAAGGAGGAAAATAGAACCCTTAACATTGCAATATTCTCATATTACAATATGTCTGCAAATAGCAAATTCAGGAGGCTAAACAAACATACTGGAAGTAATTTATGCCCTTTTTTCCTCCCTCATTAAAGAGGTAATTTGGGATTAGGATAAGTACAATGGAAGTATTTTCTGCAAATCTCAGTATTATATAAATGCTGATAATTGCTGAGAGTAATATGGTGTGTAATAGTTTTTTTTTTATTTGTGCATTTAATTTTGGAAAAATTTGCACAATAATATAATTTGAGTACAATGAGTATATTGACAGATACAAACACAGGACCAAAGTTAATGGTAGATAACCCTTCTGCTGAAAGAGTTTTTTAACCATTATTATGTGTGTCAGTGTTTAGAAGAATGGGTCAAGGAAAAAAATATTTAAATTCTGTATTGCATATCGTCTGCTCTTTTCCAAAATCTAGCAAAAAGGAACCAAACACTGAAATTCTGGTTTTACTATTTCAGTAATAAAAGCTTGTCTTCTCTCTACTCTCCTCTTCTGCAGAGAGTTTGCATTTTATCAAAGTTTGGAGCAGGAGAAACTGCACCAGAATAGCTATGCTAGAGATGGGGACCTAGTTTGACAGGACTTTTGAACACATAAATCAAAGCCTCTGTGCTTAAGAAGCATGAATAGACGCTATTGGATCTGAAACACCTAAAATCTATATATGAAAGGTAGAAATCTACCAATTTATTTAGTTATAATAAGAACCAGTTTGTACTCCTTTCAAAGATTTCTGTAATGGGAAGTTTTTGAATAAAGTTCCTCTAGGAATGCAATCGGTGGAAAAGAGACAGAGGGAACTGAGAACTAATAAAAAATTCTGCACCAGGGGACAGTGAGACACTGCACAGCTATAGCTACCTACACAAGGAAAAAAAAACCCGTAGGATTAAAAGTTTCAAGGTAATCACTGTTATTCCTTCAGCTTCTGCCATGATCCTTACGTGCAGCTTCAGCTGAAACTGATGACTGTCAAATGGTCATTTTTATTCCCTCTGTTTATCTAGACAATGAGAGCCTTTTGAAGTCTGGGACACATTCGCTTCGTTTTGTTTCAGTGAAACGAGCTACATAGGTGCACTGGGCATATGTGAACAAATACAGGAGAGCAATTCTGGCCAATTGAGATGGTCCCAATTGACAGGAAGATGGCAAATGTAATGCCAATCTACAAGAACGACCAGAAGAAAGATGAAGAGAAATACAGGTTTGTCAGTTTGAACTTGTTCCATGACAGGGAAGATCATGGAAAAGATCATCCTAAATGTCATCATGTGACATACAGAGCAACCAGGGGATTGTGAGCCAGCAGAGGTTTGTGAAAGGTAGGTGCTGCTTGACCAACATGATCTCCTTCTATGACAGGGGGACTCACCTTATGGATAAGGGAAAGGCTGGATGTTTACCTGGACTTTAGTAAAGCCTTTGACATTGTTTCCCAGAACAGTCTCTTGGAGAAGCTGGCTGCATATGGCTTGGGCTGGTGTGCTCCTTACTGGATAAAAATTGACTTGATGGCCAGGCCCAGAGTGTGATGGTGAATACAGTGGGCAGCTGATAGGAGTGCTGATCCATTGGAGGGTTGTAATGGTCTACAGAGGAACATGGAGAAGCTGAATCAATGGATCAGGGCCAGTTGTATGAAGTTGGAATCATAGAATGGTTAGAGTTGGAAAGGACCTTAAAACCATGTAGTTCTAAAACTCCTGCAGTGGGCAGGGACACCTTCCACTAGAGCAGGTTACTCAGAGTCCCATGCGACCTGGTCTTGAACACTTCCAGATATGGGGAGTCCACAATGTCTCACAATCTGTTGCAGTACCCAACCATTCTCACAGTAAAGATTTTTTTCCAAAGATCTAATCTAAATCTACTCTCTTCTGCTTGAGGCCACTCACCCTTGTCCTATCACTACATGCTCTTGTGAAAAGTCCCTCTCTATCTTTCTTGTAGGTCCCTTGTAGGTACTGGAAGGTTCCTGGAAGGTCTCCCCAGAGTCTCTTTTCCAGGCTGAACAGCCTCAACTCTCTCAGCCTTTCTGCACAGGAGAGGCATTCCAGCTCTGTGATTATATTAGTGTCTCTCTTCTGGACTTTTTCCAACAGGTAACATCTTGTGTTGTAGGGCTCAGAGTTGTACTCCAGGAGCAGGACTCCAGGTGGGGTCTCACAAGAGCATAGTAAAGAGGAGAATCACCTCCCTCAGCTTGCTTGTCATGCCTCTTTTGATGCAGCTCAGGATGTAGTTGGCTTTCTGGGATGTGAACGCACACTGTTGGCTCATGTCGACCTTCTAAATCCACAAACACTCCACTATCCTTTTCCCCATTCTTGTTCTTGTTCCATTCTCAGCCCAAACTGTATTTGTGCTTGGGGTTGTCCTGACCTAGGTGCAGGACCTTTCACTTGGCCTCAGTGAACTTCATGTTTGCACAGGCCCAATTCTCAGGCCTACCAAGGTCCCTCTGGATGGCATCCTTGCCCTCCAGCATGCCAACCTCACCATACAGATTGGTGCCTTTGGCAAACTTGCTGAGGGTGTGCTCAATCCCACTGTCCATGTCAAGACAAAGATGTTGAAAAGTGCTGGTCCCAATACTGACTATTGAGGAACACCAATCATCACTGCTCTCCAGCTGGACATCAAGCTGTTGTCTGCAACTCTTCAAATGTGACCATCAACCAATTTTTTATCCACCAAGCAGTCTATCTGTCAAATCCAGTTTAGAGTCAAAGATGATGTGCAGGGCAGTGTCAAATACTTTGCATTAGTCCAGGTAGATGAATTCTGCTTTTCTTCCCGTGTCCACAATGTCTGTAACACCATCACAGAAGGTCACCAAATTTGTTAGGCATGATTTTCCTTTAAAGAAGCCACGTTGGTTCAGTCACCTCCTTATTTACCATGTACCTTAGCATTGTTTCCATAAGAAGCTACTCCATGATCTTACCAAGCGCTGAGGTGAGACTGACCAACTTGTAGTTCCATGGATCTTTCTTATTTCTATTTTTAAAAGTGAGGGTCATGTTTCACCTTTTCCAGTCAGTGGGAACTTCACTGCACTGCTGTGATTTCTCAAATATGATGGATAGTGGCTCAGCCACTTCCTTGAGAAGTTCCCTCAGGACCTGTAGATGAATCTCCTCAGGTCCCATGGATTTGCACAACTTCAGGTTCCTTAAATGGTCTCCAAGCCAGCCTTCTCCTACAGAGGACAGTTCTTCAATCCCCCAGTCACTGCCTTCACCTTCTGCAACTCGAGTGATGTGGCTGGAACACTTCCTGGGGAAGGCTGGGGTGAAAAGGTTGTTGTGTGCCTCAACCTTCTTCATGTCCAGAGTAACCAGGCCTCCCATACTATTCCTGAGAGAACCCACATTCAACAGATTCAACAAGACTAAGTGCTGGGTCCCTCCTTTGGGTCACAACAAGCCCTGATAGTGGGAAAGGCTTGGGCCGGTGTGTCTGGAAACTTGCCCAGTGGAAAAGGGTATGTGGGTCAACTGTGGCTGAACATGAGCCAGCAGTGTGTCCAGGTGGGAAAGAAGGCCAATGCCATCCAGCCTTGAATTAGAACTAGTGTGACTAGCAGGATCAGGGCAGTGATTGGCCCTCTGTACTTGGCATTGGTGAGGCTGTACCTCAAGTACTGTGTCCAGTTTTCTCACTACAAGAAATACCTTGAGGTGCTGGACCGTGTCCAGAGAAGGGCAACCAAGCTGCTGAAGGGCCTGGAGCACAAATCCTGTGGGGAGCACCTGAGGGAGCAGGAGTTGCTTAGGATGGAGAAAAGGAGCTTCAGGGGAAACCTTACCCTCTCTACAGCTGCCTAAAGGCATTGTAGTGAGGTGGGGGTTGGCCTCTTCTCGCAAGTAGCAAGTGATAGAGGAAATGGCCTCAGGTTCTGTCAAGGATGGTTTAAAGCGGATATTAGGAAAAATTTCTTCACAAAAAGGGTTGTCAAGCATTGGAACGGCTGTCCAGGGAATCAGTAGAGTCTTCATCCTTGAAGATGCATAAAAGACATGTAGATGTGACTCTAAGGGGCATGTTTTATGGGTGGTGGTGTGAGTGCTGGGTTAATGGTTGGTCTAAATGATCATGGAGGTTTTTCAAACCTAAATTTTCTATGTTTCTGTGGTAGGACATAGGCTTTAGAACATATGGGGCTGACTGAATACTAGGAATAAGCTTGTACTTGCAATAAGTGCTGATTGTTTTGAATTTGCTGTAGTTATACGATACTAAATCTTTGTTGTTTTTTTGTTTTCTTATGGTGTGGTTCTTTTTTTTTCCTTTTCCCTTTTCTCTTTAAAAGGAACTTGGAAGAAAAATGTTGGAAGAAAATGTTATTCATTAGAAAAAGTTGTTGGTTTAAACAAAACATCATGTCCTATTGGTTTGAATGCATTAACTATGTTTTAATTTGACATAAAATTATTTCTGCTGCAAGTTTTTCACTTTGTCAATCTCAGAAAAATTAAAGAACACAATTCCATGTCTTAATAATATATGTACTACATAAAGGCTCAGAACATTACTGACTCTAATGAAAGGGTAAATGATGGAATATAACTCCTTGGTTTTCAAGGATCCAAAAGTAGAAAAGCTAAAAGACTGCTAGAAAGAGAAATGACCTTTGATTTTAAGAATGTAATTCTGTTTGTTTTAAAAGAATACAAATGCATCATTTTTCACTTTTTGGGTATTTATCTTGCCCTTTAAAGGCCAGCTAGTGAGTGGAGCTAAAGTTCATGCCTAAAATGAAATCTTGAGTATCCAATATGAACCACACTTTTCCCTCGACATTGATTTTGAACAAGAATAGATTATGAAGCAGCAATGACAACAACAAAAAATCATATGTAACTATTTGCAGTACAGAGAGCTCACAGTATGTACACACACACACACACACACACACTCTCACATGAGTACTTAATAGTCAGTAGATGCAGACCCCAGACTTCTTATGACTTTCTGATCACCACAGAGGTAATCAGAAGAGTTACTATTGGAATGGTCTACAGAAAAAAACCAATGCTGAATAATTATCTAGTAGTTCCTATCAGCTGTCTAAGTGAATGTAGTAGAGAATGTAAAAACCCATATTTTTCTCCTCCTCCTCCTGCCATCCCTTTCAAGATAGATCTGCGGCAACAAGCTAGTCTTTCAGGCAAGAGCAGTTTAAGAAATATGCCAATCCCAGCTTCTAAACAACAACAAAAAATTAACTTCTTTGTGTATACTCTACCAGATGTAGACATAGGTTAGTTAAAATATTATTTGGAAAATACAAGAATGTTTTTGTGGAAGACAGATAATTTCTCTTCTGAATTCAGACTCCAGTCATATCTTGGTTTTCTACTTTCTAATATAAGACGTTCATACATTTCTCAATGTACTGCTTGAATAACAATAACTACTTTAAAACCATGCTTTGAAGCAAAATTCCTGACTTAGTTCAGGGAAAATATTCCTGGACATTTTTTATATTTAATCTTCAAAATGTGCTGAATTCTTATATTTCATTAAGTATTTTGAAGTAATAGCAGCAGTAATAAGGTGGTATGTAATCCTGGAAACAAATAGTATGTTGATACACTCTGAGATGGAAAATACCTATCTGGAAATTGAGAGTAGTTAGTGCTGAATAATCAGAGAAACAATTTCTTTAGGAGATGAAATTGCTTTCTGCAGCTCAGTTATGTGACACAGTGTTGATATGAATTACCAAATTTAATGAAAACATGTGATAAAGGTTTTAATTCTGAAAAAGAATTATTTTTTAAAAATTGCATTATAATTTTTTAAATAGATTGTTTGGCAGGAAATATCATCCACATACCTATGAATAAGAAAATCCTATGCAATTTTTAAATTCCATCTAGTTCTACAAACTATTCAGCTGTTTGGACGCATGGGAAAAACTCAAAGCCCAAAAATTAGTTATACATCATTTAAGGCTATTACAATTTCAGTGCTTATTTCATTTGGTATCTGTACCAAATGCCAATGATCATTTTAATGCAATGATGAGATATCATTTCTGCTGTGATGTAGCATTTATTAATCACTTGCACAGGGAACGTTTTCCCCTATAAGAACTGAACTGCCCAGACTGTAGCAATCAAGACACCTGCATCCACTTCACTCATCCTAATGTGATCGTAGCAGCACCAGGGAGCAGGGGAGCTGCACAGAAGCCAGCTCTCATTTAGAAGCAGTATGCCTCTGCTAGCAAGGCACAGTCTGTAAGCTAACAAGCCCTGGCACTTTTCAGAGCTCAATAGCTCAGGGGCAATGCTGTATGAACATGGTATTCTGCTTCTAGAGCCAAGCAAATTCACCCGTATGTCTCTGCACTGTGCCCCATGGACTTCCTGGTGGATGTTCCTGCCAGTGCAGGCATCTCTGGCACTGTGACCCACTGGACACTGTAAACATGCCAACATCTTTTTTTTGCGTTTCACTGTGAAATAATTGTGTGTTTATTTAAAGACGAGTAACTTAACTTCCATCGAGAAAGAGGCATTTTTTATGATCATAATCAGACATTCAAGGCATTTATTAATTTACATCATCACTGGCATATATCTAACATTCAGCTACTATAACTAAGTTTAAAGGACTGTTTCTACCACCATCTTTCATCCTCTTTTCTAAAACAGCGTGTGCATGTGAGGTGGAATACTTGCAGTGAAGTGAAGGCATTCAGTGTAATTCTTATACGTCCAAAGTAATTCTTTGAATTAAAGAATTAAGGTATTGTTAAATAAAAATTAAGATATTGTTTTCTTAAACCCTTGTACTAAAGTTACGCTTACTAAGAATTTGAAACATTTGAATAAACTATTATATAAAAGTCTTTGCTAAATGTTTTTAAAATAATGCAAGGTATGGCAAGAAAACCATGAAGTATTAAGTGTGCCCTTTAAGGAAAATATTTTACAGAAAATCCACTTGACATCCATGTTGAACTAAAAAAAAATTAAAAACGAGCCTAGACCACTGAGTTTAGAACTTATGTGTATAATTGTAAATTAGACACACACATTGCTCTCAGACACATTTTAATAAGTCTTCTAGTGATTGATTCAGACAATATAGTATTCCTTTAGCTTCAAGAAAGTCTTTCTGGCATACTAGTATTAGTAATTATAGAATATAATTCAGAGCACAGGAAGTATTCCATTTGACAGGAGGACATGCCCAATTTATAATGTAACAACTATTACAAATTCTGTGTGGATGATAACTGTATTAGGCCTATACTGCCCTCCTATTCGTAATATTAGAGTTCTGATTTTTTAGGAATTGAAGGTTGTGCTTTTTTCACAAATGAGTGACTGTCTTTCTTCTAAACACAGCTGTGAATTGCTCCTTTGTTTTCCATGGGCATGTAAGTAGAAAGCCTTTAGCTGAAATGTAAAATCATAATGAGAGCCAGAGATAAGACTTGAGAGTGATACTCTCTTGCTAATTTAAAACCTAAAACAAAATAACTTGAGTCAAATATAATGAACTTAATGCCTAACCACTTTACTACACAGACCAATACATAACCAACATTTCAAAATGACTAGCAGAAACCAAGTGAAAAAGAAATTTTTTGTGCAACAGAAGAAAAATATTAGTCTTACTACCATTAAAGGAAGAAATACAGGGTTTCTGTGATAAGGATGTGTGTGTGTTCTGAAATAGAGTAAGTAATGAAAAGGTGGCAGAAAAAAAGAAAGAAACAGAAGGCAGAGGTAATGACAGAAAAATGTTGTTTGTAAATGTGTATTAAATCTGGTTCACTTTTTCTTCCTGTGGTTCATAATTCCAACCAGCATTCCCAACAATACTGCTAAACAGGATGTGGTCCTGAGTGGCATCAAGAGAACAATCATGACTTCATGAAATCACTGCTGCTTTGATTATTCATTCTTGGTTTACTACAAGGCTAATACCTTTGAGCCTCAAAGCTAATCTGTGCAGCACAAGAGATGCAGACGCTAGTGCCCCTCTGATCTCTCCTCACAAACAGTTAAACCAAAGAGGATGAGATCAATGCAGCATAGCACCTCAAAATTCTAGTTAATTAATTCTGAAATAATGCTAGATATGAGACAAGCAACTGTCCTCCTTTCATCCCTCTGGAGCAAACCCAGTTCCTGAAGTTTCACACCAGCATTACCATCACACCCTTATCCTATCATTAAGCCACGGAAAGTTTTATTGACATCTGTCTTGAAACTGAGTTGCCCCCTCCCCTTCACTATTTGTGCGACTGTTCCAGGATTTTACACTTCTGACAGTTAAAAAGGAAAATGCGAATACTAAAACAAATACCTACTAATTTTTGTTCTTTGAATTTGTTCAGTTGATCTCTGCTTCATTTTATATCAAGATTATATCTTGGAAATTAGTTTTTCCTAAGTGATGTTGATCCCCTAAATGCATTTATAAAAAGTGTATTTATTTATTGTATTTGTATTGGATTTATTAGCCTCTCAACCTGTATTTTAAAAAGTTTAACAAGCCAGTACCTTTTAGTCTATGCTGAGGAGAGAGAAGGTCTCCATTTTCCTAATTGTGTTAAAGAAGCTTTCACAAGTGTATCCACTTACATTTTTTTTTTTTAGTCCACATATCTGTGTCATAATGAACAAAAAACATCGACACGAAATTCTGACTTGTCTGAGTTATGCTATCTATAGTACAACTAATCCTTATCCAAACAAAGGGACGTGTTTGAGCTATCTTGGAGTAAGATACTTGAAAACATGTTTAGGGATGGAATGTAGGGGTAGGGATCCATGAGATGAAACGATACACTAGATTGCCAAATAGTGGATCCTAGTAGTGAATTTTTTTCAGTAAAAATCAACTCCTCCCTCTCCCCCCACCCCGCCATAGAGCACTTCATACAGTTTTTTGCACATACAACATTGTGAAGCATTCTGACTGGAGTCTCTTCAAGGTACATTTAAATACTTCCTTACTTCTTCTGAAAACATTTAACCTGATCCATATTAGCAGCTCATTAACCTTTTTGTGTTTACAGCTCTTCATAATACACTCTATGAATGATCCTACATAACTTCCCACCCTCTTCTTTAATTAATTAGATGTCGTGTACTATTGTCCAGAACACATATAGAACCTTAAAAAGGGTGAGTAAGTCTTGTTACTTGGATTCCTATTGTAGGGCTGACAACTCTGCTCTCCTACATGAAACAGACACTGTTTAATGGTTATGAAGAAATATTTAGTGATGTACTTCTCTTGAATCACAGCTTTCTTGCTTCAGTGAACATTTTATTTCACACAAAACTGGGACAAAGTGTTTACAGGAATAAAAAAAGAATGGAACTCTGCATGAATAAATAGCAAAATCAGTATTAAAGATATTATTAAGCAGCCTAATAATCAGTTTGGTAGCTGAGAAGAAGTCAGATGAACTAATGTATGTGATTACAGCAGGATAGGAAAAATAATCCAATAGCAGCATCCAACTAAGGGAAACAATAAGCTAAAACTTTGAACATGTTATTAAGATATGCAGTGTCCACAGCAAGAGAACAGGACTTGCAACATTAATTGATGGTGTCTAGACCATAATTTGTTCTTCAGTCCTCACAAGTTTAATGCATCCAAAAAAGAAAATAGCATATTAATGGCAGGTTTAATAAAACTGGTATGGAACCAGTCCCAAACATGTTTAGATTCACAGCTTTGGCTAATTTTACCTCTTGTAAACAAAAAGGCAACAAGGCAGTTTCATTCACAACCACTGGAAACGATGGATTCTGTTATGTGCTTACAGAGCTGGTGCTGATACAGTCCTTAAATGGAGTAAAAGTTCAGTTGGTACCCATCAAAGGTATCCTCAGGTTTATTTTCATGCTTTTTTCCGGTTAATAAATGGTAGAACTCAAATCTAGATATTCACTGCAGTCAAAGTTTCACATTCCTACTTGAAGGAAAAATAGAGAAATTATCATCCCACCATGACTTTAATTCTCCTTCTATAGAAGTGGGAAGGATTCACACTGAATTTAAATGTGCCCAAGGAGCGTAATTGCTCCCTTGGCTGTACGATCACATATTCAGAACTAAGTAATGAGAGCTAAAATGGCTGAAGAAACAAGTTCTTGGTGCCTTTATGCAAACTTAGATATGAAGAGGTGTCACTTATGTAAACGATCATGCACAACAGGCAATATAGTATAATGAGCTAATCAATAACATAGGAAAGCGCACAACTTGCCATTTGTTTTTGTTCTTGTGTACTTATTCATATTTCAATTGACTTAGTGGTCTTTTTGAACTAATTTTTAACGTGATAATTCACAAGTTGTGACTTTTTAATATGTCAGTCTGAAGTACTTTCCTTCTCAATTTTCAACTGATAAAAACATCTCCTGTGAATTTGAAGGAAAGAGACAGATAATATCCCTTCTGTAGGATGGTGGTGCAGTTTAGAGGGTCTTTTTCAATACTGGATTTCCATTAACAGTCTAGGTGAAGACAGAGAGCATAAAATATTGTACACTTTAAGGTTTACAAAATTTTACTCTATTATTTTAAATCAATAATTGTAATTAGATTATCCTTATTTTAGTAATTGAAGAAGTATTTTTATTATTTCATTTTAGGATAGTTAAGTTAGTTCAAATTACAATGTAAGAACTCTTCCAAAAGGCTCATAATTCCAACTTATTTTATACAGAAACATTTGCTCTGCTTTTATCTGTAAAGGTAATTCATTTAGAAACTCTTGCAGATCTTTTTATGCAGACTGTAAAGATATCCTATGTTGGCTGTTTCAACTTTTTTTTTTTTTGGATAACTCGAAAAATAAGTTATTCACTCTGATCCAGTAAAATTAGAATAAGAAATTGTCTGAGTAGGACATACTCATTACTCATCATCCCACAAATTATTCTATCAAATATGTCATCCTTATAAGCAAAAACATCCCTCACAGAGGTCTTGCTACTCCACGAACACATTATATAAAATTACAGAAACTATTTGAAGACTGTTTCGTCTTTGGTAACTGCTAGATAACCCATTGCTGTAATCTTGGGAGCCTAATCATTTCTCTAATAGATATTAAAAATTACATCTATGAACTTATTTAATTAAGTTCTTGATGTGAAAATAGTAAGTAAATAATATCAAATGATAAGACTGATTCTACTTTCTGAAATATCTTCTGACAATTTTATGTCCCAGTGAGTTATCTTACAACAAACCCTACCCTTTTCAAAAAAATAATTTTTTCCAAGCCAAAACCAGCATATGACTCATTGGGATGAAGAAGTCATGCCCATTTCCTTAATTGCTGTCCAGAGGTGTAATATGGTTTTAGCTGAAAATCTCTTAAATAGAGTTCCTGGGTACATATTTTCCAATAATAGTTTTATTTAATGGTTTTCTATTAAATTGTAAAGTAAAAAGATTTAATCTACAGGAAATAAGACCAGCTTTACTTTGTTGCTTATTCTATTAATATTTGTTAAAGACATAGTACAGTCTTGAATAATACAGTTTTCTTGTGAATATTATAAATATAATATGGCAATAAATATTGATTTAATTTATAGGAAGCTGGGATGGTGGTTTCAACTCCAGTTTTCAGTGGTTTACTTCATGTCGGTGACAACATTTTATTACATGTGGCAGAGTTTTGTGTGATGCTATTATTAGTCAATTTATGGCTAAATAATCTTCCTGTTTCATTTCAGATTTAGTCCCAGTTAGTGGAGGTAAAGGGAAGTTTGCACTAAAAGTCCATAGAGCTCAGAAATCTGGCTATTTCTACAGAATCTTAACTCAAGAAATAACTAGAGAAGATCAGTTTTGATCAGTAAGCTACTGAATATTTTTCATAATTTATAATGTCTTAAGATAGAAAACTAGAAAGGATAGAGAATCATATTTTTATGATTACATTTACTTTGACACCCTGATAGCATATGTTTTATTTAACACTGAATCTAAATGTAGATCTCAACCAGATAAAGAAGTCTTAGCATCGTACCTTTGCATAATACTTTTTGGTTGGATTCAGGAAAGAAAAAAGCATCCTATAAACCTGCCAGTTTTTATAAGATCCATGACTCAATGTTTTAAGTTACTTCATTTCTACAACAGAAGTATGAACAGCTTCATGTGTAGCAGGGAAATAGAAATACACTACTTCGGAAATCAAAAGTCTCTGAGACTTCACTAATCCTTTGTGAAGAAATTTAAGACATGCTTTAGAAAGGCTAAACATTTTTTGTCATGAAGGATCCCAAGACAAATGACATCATAGGCATTATTCAAGGTTTTTTTTTTAAATAAATAAGTAGATAGTGGGATTTCAACATACAAATAAAGTTGGTAATACATTAACTTTATTTTAGATACTTTTAGTAAGTCTTCTCATTCAGAAATACCAGTACCTTTGTAGGATATATTGCTTGCTGTACCCTCTACAGACTTTAGACTTTGAGTATTCCCTCCCATCCAGATTTTTGCTATGATCTTGTTGTATAACAAAAGATTGCTGCACTTTACACATCTCAATGTCCTTTGATCTCTATAGTCAGATTCTTCCTACATAATATGCACTTTACTATAATTAAATAAATTGCCTACTCTCAAGATAAGCTACAAAGAATAAATAACAACTACTGGAATTAACAGAGGGCCTAGCAGAATAAATAGCAAGTTGGCCCACAGTTGTCATGACACCGAGTTTCAGTTTACTGCACTGACATAAGCAGTGCTAAAAATTTGTTCAATAATGTTGTTTAACTGGCCTTAAAAATAAAATGTAAAAAAATATTTGTAAATATGTTTCCCTTTAATATTAAGCTACAGACCATCTTTCACTGTGAACCTTGAACTTGTAAAAACATCTTGTCCTACATTGTCCTGCAGACTATTTAATAATCAGGCTTCTGTTACAGGCTATAAATGTTTCTAAGCAACCACAACCCACTTTAAATATGCTAGTCAATTAGCTCTAGACACCATCTTTCAGTTTTGTCTCCACTATTTCTTTCTGACTTGAAACATAAAAGACAGAGAGATAGAGGGAATATTTTAAAATAATGCCTTATACTGATCAAGGGTGATACTACTAAGTAGTACCTCCGCAGATAAACACAGTCCTCAGAGAGCTCCTGTCCAAGAGCAGGGTATTGTGTGTGCTGATCAACCCCTTATCAAAATATAAGCCAGAAAGAGCAGAAACTTATCTGGCTAATGCCAATATGGAAAATAAAAAATATAACAGAAGATTGATGTTGGTGACCGTGGGAGGTACAGTTTCTCCCATATTTTCCAGTGTTTTCATACTGTGATTTTTAGTATTTCCTTCTTTCTATATCAAAAACAATGAAACAAAAAATCCCAAACAAATGAAAAAGGGTCTTCCCAAAAAGTAAACCCAGTTCTTAAATACTTTTCTTAGGCAGTACTTTAAAGAATGATTTTTCTATTTGAAAGTAAAATACCAGTGGAATTTTGAACAGAGAGGGATGTCTTAGCCAAGTAGCTTATTCCTGTTAATCTATTATTTTTATTTTTTTCTCTTGCATATTCATAAGTTCCATTTTTTTTCCCTAGTTACAACCACCTCTCTCAGTGTGGTCAGTTTTCTTTCTTACCTGTACTGTTTCTCCCACTGTACTATCATTATCTGAAAACATCTTAGTGAGGAATATCTAAGAAGAAAATTGTGACATAGCATTGTCTCATGACTTAGAATAGCCCCCTCCATTGATTGCTGCAGAAAACTGTGCTTGCTATGCTTATGCAACATGATTCACTTAAGCAAAGATGAATCTTGTTGGAACTTCATATCTAACAGCAAGGTTTATGGACTTGTGGTATTGCCACCGTGATTTAACAAAAGACTGAGAATGAAATAAATGACAAAATTGCATAAAGACAGGAAGGCAAGAAAGTGGCTAAGGGATGTATCTGGTAACTTATTTAACTCACTAGTTATATTTTTATTTGTTGCTTTCCAGTTGATAGCATGTTCTGTGAGCTGTACCATAAAATCAAGAAAGGCCAGGGATCTTTATAATACAAGAGCTCCCCTGGGGCATCAAGTAGCTAATAATGGAATTTTAGGAAATGTAAGAACAGCACAAATATATGGTTTTACTATGCCAGGGCACGTATCCACACGCCTGCTCCTTAGGGAGTTTCTGGAGCCAGAGGGAGTTTCAATGTATTTACACCTTAATGGGATTTTTCTTCCACCTTTTTTTTTTTTTTTTTTATTTTATTTTTATTTTATTTTTTTTTATTTTCCCTTGAGTCTATGGTAAATATGAATAAATACCCCCAAATAAATAAATATCCTAAATAATTTTTGGAAGATGTTTTACATCTTTCCTATAAGCTGTATTTATTCTGAACTTTGTTATTTTCACTTTTCAGATTACGGTTTTTGTACTGGAATAGAAAATGAATGATAGGCTTCTCCATTTGCTTTCTACACCTCAGACATGATTTTATAAACCTCTGCATGGTCTTTTCTTGCTTTATCTCTGTTCCAGGTTGAAGAAAGCTAGATACATAGCTATACTATATATACTATACACATATATATATATATGCTATATATATATATGGTACATATAGTGGGTATATATGTACTGCATATATAGTATATGTAGTCACAAGTTTACTGAATTATTATTTTTGATCAGCCTTTTTGTCCTGCTTCTCATCTTGCCCAATTTATTTGCTGTACATACTTTTGCTCTATTTACTTTATGTATTTACTTTCTTTGCTTTATATATTTTGCTTTATTTACCTCTGAGATAAACTATCTAACTCTGGATGAAAATTAACCAATTTCAGAATATGAGAGCTTGTGATACTAGGACTGATTTTCTCAGCGAGTATAACTTCACATTTCCCACATGCTGAATTTCACATGAAAATTATGATCCATTCACAGGATTATCTTAGGACTCTTCTGTCTTTTTCCACAAATAATTCCATAATTTTACTTCTCTAAATAGCTTAACGACAGTAGGTAAATATGTGATATTATTGTCACCATGTTTTTCAGCTCTGCTATCAATGTTTTAAACTTAATAGGTTAATCTATGACACTTGAAGGTTCCCCTTGGACACAGAAATAGTTTAGCTTTCAAAATATGACCAACACCCCCAAATTTCTTATACATTATAATGTATACACTATATATAATGTGTAAAATTATTATAAATTACCAAATTGCTTGTACATGTATAAAATAATCACAAATTTGCTGTGATGGTTTACTAATCTTAAATTTTTTCTCACTATAGACTTATTTACTTCAATTAATACCCTCCCTTGCCAATTAAAAAGAGGTAGATCGAGTCACATGTGCATAACCCTCATATTAACTTGTACAAAGTAATGAGAAAGAGTACTAAAAGTTTGACACACTTTTTTCGTACAGCTATAACTAGTAGAATATTTTCCTACAAGAATCAGTGTATTGCTTTCCAGTCTTACTCTGCCTTTATAGGTGAGTATTATTCATTGCACAGACTACTGTGAGATATCACACAAAACAGAAGTCTGGAAGTGTTCAGAATCCTTTCTTGTAACTGTTGCTAATCATTAAATGCATTGAGTAAATTTCCATTTAATTCGTAGCACAACTTGGGAATCACACAGTAGCAGTCAGACTTTATTTTTGTCTAAAACTGCAAAATCTGAATTGATCTCACTTCTGCACCTTAGGAGATATATATGTATTTATTATACAATCTACTGATTCAAGAATTATATTCTGTTTCCAAACCAGAAGAAATTTGAATTTCAAAAGGGATACACTTTACAAGATGCAATAAGTATTATTAAGTAGAAAGAAGGTTGTGGTTTATAACACAAAACCTAAACCATAAGAATTTTTAGGCTTTTTAGAAAAAGAAAATGAACACTTAGAAAATGAGTATATGTGAGATCTTACTTTGAATCTTTGTAGATTTTGCTGCTGTCCACTGAATTTCTCACCTAAAGTAAAAAGAAAGAGGCAAAATAAAACTTTTTGAAATGAGTTATAAATTAATTCGTTAAAGAATTTATTTTACAAATTTTCACAAGCAAGATTCATCTTTACTTTTCAGTTCTAAATCCAAGTGAAGAGAATATCCTGTGTATTGAGTACTTAATATTTAACAACAAAAGAGTTCTATACAATTTAAAATACACATGCTTTCTCAGGCTTAAGTCTATGCAACAGGAAATTCATATAATACAAAAGGCAAAAGAATTTTCCTTCAAATTATGAAAATATAAAAACTCAGTCTTCTTCAGTGCATTGAAATGGATATTAATTTTCATTGTGGGAAAAGAAATAATTTTAATAGAAGTGATGCTTAGAACATATTATGCACTATATTTGGTTTTCTGCATGCAGTCAAAAAATATTTTCAAATTGAGAAAATGCAAACATAAGAACCCAATTCAATACTCAGCTAATGTGGTGAAAAAACTCACAGACTTCCTCTATGAGTTCTAAAGGCAGCTCTAAAGAGAAATTTGCTTTTGAAAGGTGTTGCATTTTTTTATTAAGAAGAAATATTTGCTTCCAAGGGATCTAACAATGACAAAGGATTTATCAGGTTCCAAGACATAGAGAAGAATATCTTCAGTTTAAATTTGTATTCTGAACTGCAGCTGAAGATTTTAAAATCAGCATTCTGTTTTTACTTAATTGAAAGCCAATCACAGAACTATTCTCTATAATTTCTGATAGAGAAATAGAAAAAGTACTTTTGTGTGGGTGTTGTGATTTAGGATTATACTTCCCAGTTCAGTGCCCTCACCAAGACTCTCCCAAACCAGATGCTCTCTTGCTCCCCTCCCCCACCCTCTGCCTTCCTACTGTGGCAAGACGGAGTTGAGAACTGGAGACACAAAATGTGAAGATCACAGGTTGAGATAAGAATAATTTACTATAAACAGCAATGAGATGAGAAAACAAACAGTAGCAGCAACAGCATTAATATCAAAAGTATAAAAAAGAAATGGTGATTCACGTGCAAAAATTCTCACTCCAGACCTCCAAATAATGAAAAATGGCACACAGTGCCACTACATTTTTCAACTGTAAGCCACACCCTTCTTGGAAGCCAGAGAGTCCCTTCCCGCACTCCTAGCATTGAGACGGTATAGAATTACCTCGAGGTCCTGGCTAAAACTAGGACAGTGGGTTTGCAAGTAGCACAGGGAGATTCTTGTATTACTTAGAAATCTCTCCTAGATTATATTTTCCACAGCAGAAGGTTCACTTATGCTCAATTTTCTAGCAAAATTTTTAGTGTTTTCTTAGTCAAAAGAACCTGGGTAGAGAAGAGAGCTGCTACTTTAGTAGTGCTGTTGCTGAACACAGTTCTGGAGCAATCAAATACTTTGAACAACTCTACTTCATGCATTTTTCAAAAAAACAGGCAGACAGCTACAGTTTTCCTTAGCAAACACTGACACATTTCAAATTCTAACAATTAAAGTCATGTATTAGGAACCTGGTCAGTGTATGTTAAAGCATATGCAGAGAAGTGAAATTGGCATGCTTTCGTTACTGCAGAAGTCCTGTGATGCCTGTATGTTTATGTACAACACAGGTCAATCATGTCTTCCTGCCTTCCCTGTTTCCATTTTCCCATCTTAGAGGAGTGGGGGAAGGGCTGGCTTAGGTATACCTCATCCTCCAGGACCTTGGGCTGGAACCTTGCCCACAGCTGGGAAATAGTGGGTAGATATTACGTGCACTATGCTGACTTTTCCCATATTCTGCCTACATTGTTGGCCAAAGAAGAAGAATGAACAGCAGAGATATGGCTAAAGTCAATTTTCATTCAGTTTATGGGGACTGTGAGAGCAGACACAAAAATGAAAGGAAGGTAGTCCAAATCCAAGCATCTGTTCTCTGTGCAGCAGATGCCTCAGGGCCCACAAAGAGACACTACAACAATCAACACTTTTTTTTTTTTTTTTTTTTTTTTTTCATTTATTTTTGATGAAGGTTTCTGTGCCAGGCCAAGTTCAAAAGAACATTCTATTGCTTGTTCATTTTAATCTGGCTTTGAATCTTGTTCTGGTTCATAGATCCTGATGGTAGCCTGCTTTTATGTCTCCACAGTAGTTTTACTGTATTTTTTAAGATAGCTAAGGCAACAACATTCTAAACTGGTTCTAACAATTCATTATATTATATTTTGTCAGCTTTCTTATACTTGGTTTTGTTTGTTTGTTTGTTTGTTTTATGAAAAAGCATTAGGAGGAGCATGAAATCCTTAAAGATAAAAAATCTAGAAGTTGTTTTTCACAGAAATACATTGATGCTTGCCAGAGAAAACAACTTTTGGTAATGGTGAAATTGTGAATTCATGTAAAAGAGAGGAGGAAAAAAGGTTAACACCATATCTGCATAATTTTTTTTTTTTTTTTTTTTTTTTTAATAGTATCTGTTCAGGAAGCATGTCAGCATGACTCTGGATTTCATTAGTTTCCACCCTCTTGTCACATGCTTCCAGTTGCTTTAGTAAAGTGTGCAATAAACAGTAGTTCCCATTTATAAAGATAAAAAATTGGATAAAAAAGTGGGTTTTACTCTAGCTGTTCCTTTCATCAGTAATTTTAACAAAAGAGACAAAAAAGTCAACTTACGAAATACCTCCTTTCCCCTATCCTAAAGGGAAGATTTTGAAAATATTTAGATGAATGAGTAATTTTTCACATATGAATAGTCAAAGTGAAGCTCTACTGACAGGATAAGAGACATAAATTATACATGATTTAGCTCCTTCAGTAAGCATTGAATGCAAGTGACCAACTGAGTGTTAAATATATTGAGTAAAGGAATGTCACTGTGCTCTAAGGCACATTTAGGACATGTATTTCCAAAAACATAACAATAAATAATACAAGTGTATTTAAAAAATAGTTCAGAAGAAAGACATATATTTAGAAAATAAATTACATATTCTGTCATTCCATAAATAAAGTATCTAATGGGCAACTTTTATTATACTTGGGAGCTAAAATGTAATTAAGATAAATGAAGAACTGTCTCTCTGTTACTGGAGAATTTTCAGTTCTATTTGTCACAACAGTTTAAAAACATCAATTCAATTCTTCTTGAGGATGTCCACTGCTGAAGAGATACGGTTAAAATCTGCCTTTTGGATGTTACCTTTTTATGAAGTTCTACCAGTAAAATGATATAACAGGTTCTATCATTCATCAGTCTTTGCTGTCTCTTGATCTCAAATTTCAATAATTCTTTCCCTCTTTCTAGTCAGTGGAACTACCACTTAAAAATTATTAGTTGGCTTTGGAGGGGTTTGGTGTTGCCTTACTTTCCTTTCCTCCTACGCTTGGTAAAATACCTTCCTTTTTTTTTAGGCAGTCACTGTCTTCAGCATCAAGTTACCTTGTCTTCTTCAGCAGACCTCCCAACCCACTTTTCTTTCACTGGCTTTCAGTGACAATCTTCCACATAAAAGCTGATAGTCCAAAATTTTCCATCAATCTTTGTTATTTTTATTTTATTTATTATTGAAAAAGCCTAGCTATGCAGTTTCTCTTCAAGGAATAACTTACGCAGAAGCACTGCAGCAAAGTGTGCTCTCTAGTACTTTTATTAGCTGTATCTGCTACAATTCTGCTAATTTATGGTATCTTTTGCACCTTTCACACATTGGTTCATGTACCATCAGTAAAATGTTTCCACTGAGTCAAAAGTAAGGACTGTAGGATCATATTTTTAGTTTTCATAGTATGTATTATTAGGGAATCAAGCAAATCAATTTTTTTAATATTTCTGCAGAATAAATAAAATTTACCATTATAGTGAGGGCTAGTACAAGATACACAGTCTCTCTCAACAGTGCTGTTATGAAACATTGATGAATACTGAAGTCTATATACATCAGCAAGCCTGCTAAAATTGAAAAAAGCTCCTTACTTATGCAAAAATAAGCAGATGCTTAAGTGTTTGCAGGAACAAATTTTAATTTCTCTCCATGGATATTGGACAGATCCTCTGCACAGGAATGAACTTCAGTCAATAAAATTATTAACAACAGCAAAACACACTGCAAGAAAGTGTATCCAGTCCAGGAAAATTAATTTAAGTATTGTAAGTTGTGGTCTGATTGGTGACATGTAAAACCTTAAATCTCTTGGGATATATTCCTTTATAGTGCAATATTTGCAAGTATTTTACATCAACCAGTTGTTTGCCTATTTTGTGTAGGACATGTCAAGACTTTTCCACTTTGTGAAAGTTTACTATTTTGATTCATTTCCCCTCAAAAAATGTATTGCCCATATTTTCCTTTAAAAAAATATATTTCCAGTCATATATGTTTATATATTTTTGCATTATTTTATTGTGCTATTTTTTCTGACTAATTTCCAAGTCTAGCTATAACAAATAGAAATCTCAGAACTACTTTTGAATACTCCCTTCAAATCTGCAAAATTATTTGTAACTGAAGATACATACATAAATAAATTTCTGTATCCTGATTTAATAGTCTGTCTTGACATCATCGTATTTGTGATGCCAGAATTTCAATATTCATCTTTCCTTTGCAAACTTGTTAACTGCTTTTTAAAATATTAATTACAATATACAGCATTTTTCTGTTATCATAGAGAAGTCATAGGAGTGGTTCCAAAATTTACTGAATGCAATGGATAATTTTTCCTGGGCCTCGAGACGGGGTTTGAATCAGGCCCTGAATTAGCATCAGAAATTAATTTTGAAAGAAGTTTTTATTTTACACCCATACCAGAAACTTCTCTCTGAATAGTAGTTCTCAAATCATTCCGTTATTAAAGCCTAAACCCACTGTATCTGTTTTTCTCAAAGTAAATAAATTGTTCATTTATCCAATAAAATTTCTTCTTAATATTTTCTTCAAAGATAAGTTAATGAGAATAAATTTTTAATGTGGTGTCTTACTAATTTCTGTAAGTGATACTTGAACTTCTCTGCCATTTTGCAGCACTTGTACCTTTGTCTAATTCTTTTGATAAACTCCTATGTAATTGTGTCTTACCCTCTCTTTACAGCCAGAGAAGGGTTTACATGTTGTCATTTGCGTGTTTCTCTTAAAGAAGTTGATATGCAAATTTGCAGTTTTGGTATTCTGAAGGTAAACTCAATGTGAAGGGCTTACAAAAAGAATACAGGTAGTAGCAGGTTCCGTGGTAATAAGATACATTAAACTCTGATCTTAATTTCTTCATGAAGAATTCCTGATGTCAAGTTTCACAATATATTGAATAGTTCTCCCTATTATCTAAAATTTGTGAAATCTGATAATATATTAGTATACCTACATATATTTTTAAGCCGTTATGCAAAGATATACTTGCAGTTTCACCTGAAAAATGTGACTTCCTGTGAGAACATGACCGTAGGACATAACCAGGTACATTAACACCATCTACATACACAAAACTGCCATGTAAGTAATCACATTCTTATCTGATACACTAACAGAATTTTCATACCTCAAAAAGAATAGAATACAAAGAGGACATGAGTAACCAAAGGATAATAGTATTGCTAATTGATAATTTATTTCACTACATTTTGTCATGTATTTTCTTATTCAAACAAATGTGCTATTTGTAATTAAGAGACATTTTAATGTTTTAAGTTGTTTAGGGGTTTTGTTGTTTTCATGTACTGTAGCTTATTATTGCCATAAGGCTATTTTATGATTACAAAGACCTTGTTTTTAATAAGCTGAAACTGAGTTAGTTAAGTGGAAATACACTGTGGGAAGTGGAGAAATTTTGAAACATGCCCATGATAACAATAAGGAATGTCCTCTGTGTCTTGTCGCTGATGCAGAAAGGATATGTAGAAATGACTGCATATACACCTTTACAATGTGTATACTATATAAAAAAAAATAATTTGTAGGTAAGACTTGGAACACATCAGTGCTTCATGATGAGATAGGACGAATAATATTGCTTAGTGTGTGGGCAAGTCCTAAGACAGAATTAAAGACTGGTCTGCAAAACACCTTGAAAAGTGACTCTGTTTGTGAGTCAGATTACTTATATTCCTGCAAACACAAGCCTCCTCTGAGCGTGTAAAATATATTTTTTTTACTTAAAAAATCCCGTATGGACACTAGCAAGGCTATGTAAACAAAACTCAGCACTAAAAATTGAAAATAGGACAAAGTTCATATCCAAGGCAAACCATAAACCACAGGGAGGGGGGAAGCAAGGGAGGAAAAGAGAGAGAGATATGGTTTGTTACTGCAATGGAATAAGAAAACAGGTTGTAACAACCAGAAGACACAAAGAGAACTAGAAAGCTCCGTGATCATTCACATTGCTTTGCTCTTCTACTTTCTTTTTCTCATTTGAATTCTATGGAGAACACAAAGATGTTTTTACACAATGTCGGTTAACCTCCTTAAGAATGAAATGTGGGATCATATTTCTTTAAATATTCAAATATGGAGTCCAGAAGGCTCTTTAAACAGAAAAAGTGAAATTGAATAATCCCAATATATTGCGGTACTTGTAGAAAATGAAATTTATACAACATGCTAACACACAGAGGAGCCACTGCTAGATAGTAATCCACTACAAGATATGCTACTCTACAGAAATATTACTCAAATAGAATGACAAATAAAGGGGATATTTTTCATAATAGACTGCGTATGATTTTAGCTGATACTTCTGTACCAATGGACAAGTAAATGGGATACATATGAATGAGAATAAAATAGCAGTGGAGACATTCTACTCCCTTCAGGGACAAAGTATTTTCTCTTCAAAGATTCCAGTCAAAGAATATTTAGGCCTTTATTTTCAAAACTATATAAAATTCTGCTCAGGCAGGATGTAAGAAGTTTGATGGATGAACACAATGATTTTTGTACATATATAGTACTAATAAAAATTTCTGAAATAACAGCTATATACAAGCATTTAAAAAAGTAGAAGAATAACATTAAATTACAGTTCTACCATCTTAATTTTCGTAACTCTCAAGCCACAACATACTGCAAAGATCTAGAGCACTACTATGCAATATTGATTTCTGCCATTTATCTGAAACTAGGAATAAGTGAAACACTGAATATCATTAAAGTTAATAAGGGAATCATCTTAGTTGTTCTCAAGAGGTAATTTTAAACAGAAAAAAACCCCAAACTGAGTTTATATTCAGAGTTGCTAGGGAATTAAATGAGACTGTTGCCAAGGTGAAATAATACCTGAAAATTCCTGACATACATCATCCAAAGGTTTCTATAGCCTGATCTTCCATTTTGGCTCAGTGTTACTAGTGGTCTGAATAAACACTTACTGTTGCTAAGGACTGATGCTGTTGCCAGGTGAAAATGGCCTGTATTAACCTGCCACAAATATCTAAATATGTTGATAGAAGTATGTTGATAAAGAAAAAGAGAAACATGTCTTGGAAAATTGGATGATCTATTATTTCTTATCCATGGCGTAACAGTGAAGTGACATTTCTTAGTCATTGTGAACATGAACTCTAACCCATAAAAGTGTCAATAAAGTTCCTGACAATAATGATGATAGTCTTAAATGAATGTTGTGTTCTATAGGATATAAATCTTAATCAGGCATTCAATACAACCTATAAAATTGTTACTGAGGGGAGCTAACTGAAGTCAGATAACCATTTGTGTAATTCAGACTAGCAAAGACATATGATGATTGCTCCTTTGTCTTTCAAATGGATTCTGTCATGCTGTTCTTTAATGTTATGGAATTTGAGTACCATTATCTCAAAAGCAACTAAGCATATGCTTTAAGTAAAATAATGAAATAGATATTTTAAATGTAAATGAACAGGTTCTTTAATTGCTGTGTGTCAGCACATGTACTTAACAGGCATCTTTCTTAGATGCTGGGTACATGGCTTTCTGAGAATTTGCATAGTATTGCCAATAATACTTTGTAACATGATCTTGCTTGTAAAACCTTGTCAATCTTAGTCATTTCAGGAAGCAGGTCCTTGTTTTAAAATCAAATAGAGAAAGGAGACCCGCAGAAACCATTAGACAAAAATATCAACATAGGAGAGCTTGAAAAACAGTTGCAGTATTCTTTCTTGATAAAAACTATTGCAACACACTACATGCATCTAATTCTTGCTTTCATTTGTCAGTATTGAGTATAAAGCACTGACTTACCCTATGCTACCGAAAAAAACAATTGTAATGGATGAAATTATACATTTTGAGAAAATTAGTTTACACAGTGGAATGAAATGGTGAAGTTACAGTGTTCAGCTGCAAACTTTTCACCCTCTTTAGGACCCTTTCTAGAAGCCATTTAACCATGTTTTACGTCTTTCAAGGCTGCTTTGTTCTTGCTGTTCCTGGGCTTTAAAAGAGACTTGTAAAAAGTCACTTAAGAGCATGATCTCTACAAAACATCTGTCTGCTGTTTTACCCAAACTCAGAAGTAACTCCTGATGTAACAAAGGCTAAGAAAGTATATGACTGCTCTTGTGCTGGGGAAGCTTATGTCTCTATGCTTAGCATTGACTGACATATCATTTCTTCTCTGGACCCCAATCTATTTTCTGCCTCACTAAACTTACAAAACTCTGCATAAATTTTCCCTCTCAGCTTGTTCTGTAATCCTATGAACACACTGTCTTCCTGTTCATTCCTTCAGTCAGTAAGTGCCAGTTGTTGGGTCCTGGAAACAATTTTATTTATGTGAAGTAAAAAAGTGGAAAAAAAAAAAGTAGTTGATCAGAAAGCTGTGAGAATAACAAAAACTTTGTGATTGCACTGAAATATTGAATCAGAATGTTTAAGTCAAGTAAAAGAAAATTATGGTTTCTATCAATCAACATATAAATGAACTTAGACTAGATACATTTTCCACAGAAAGATAAAACTCTGGGTGATTTCAGTCTATAAACTAATCCCTTTTTGATTGTTCTGTTAAGCATGAAAGAGAGGTCATGCTGAGAAATGAAAAAAAAAACAACCCTGCAATGAACGTAACTTAATTATCCTAATATATTCTGCCATATTGCAGCTGTCAAAAATGTCCTCATTTTTAATGGGAAACATGCAATACCCCATGCATGCCCTATCCATATTTTTACAAGTTATAAAACGTTTGCATTTTCAATACCCAGAATGGAAATATTTATAATATTGTAGCTGAAGCCAATTAATATGTGCATGTATAATTAAACATGAGTAACTCTTTGCATGAATTACAATGGCTTCCAGGAGGCACTGCCTCCAGACTGACACAGGAAGCTGGTCTTTATGGAGGTGCAAAGGGAGACAGTTACAGCTTCACAGGGATCTGCAGTGTCTGCTGCAGAACTTGAAGGTACATGAATAGCAAGGGTATGGAAGGGAATGACACTACTGGGTAGAAGTACATTAATGTCCTGCTCTGCTGCTGAGGTACGTACTCCTTGCCCTTTACTAGAAGAAAGAGACAGACAGCAAGTCTCACCAACATACACAGCAACCATGATTCTCCTCTCAAAAGTCTTTGCATTTGCTGTTCGCGTAGGTCAAGAAAGTATCAGAAATGACAGCTTCTTAGAGAGTTTATCATTCTGTACCTGTTTTGGCAAGAAACAATATTTTTCATAGTGCTCTCTTGCACAAAAGGTGTCACTTTTCTCATTAAAGACAGACTGGTTTTCCCAAGTAACAAGTCTGAAGTGGCTATTAGTAGCTTACACCTCACCTCACCTCCCCATGGGTTGTCCAACCACTGCTATCTGCTGATTGGAATAAATAAAACCTGCTGGCCTTTTTTAGGCATAGGATATGAAATCTCAGAATTCATCCCTGTCACAATTTGTGTTTGACCTGTCACTATTTTATCAAGACCAGAGACTTGTAGCAGATTTTGTAAGGCCTAAAGGGTAGCCTCATTCTTGAAAAGATAGATAGACTTTTTCTCACTAGTTTTCTTGGAAAGAGCTAATGTCTGAGCAAAGAACAGAAGTGGTGCTTGTAGCAAAGGAGACAGAAGAATCCAGAAAGACTTTTGAATTGCTAGGAGATTGTGTGTACTTGTTTTGGAGACCTAGGCATTTACACATGTCCGAACAGAAAGGGCACATTTTCAGTGCCATATGCCAAGAGTTCCCCAATTCCAGTAAAAAGGTACTTTACTTCAGGTAACATCTTGAAATTCTTGTAATATCTGGAGTTGAGAGATACATGATTGTTATTTTATTTTCCAATCCATGAACTTCAGTGGTAACTCCCTACATATTTCTCTTGCTCTCAGAAATGATGTTACCAAAGGAAAAAACAGTTGGGAAGAATAACACAGGCCTTCTGTGTTGACTTTTAGAGATCAATGGGAGGGAGAAGTGCTGGTTTAAACTCAAAATAGCTGTGGCTTACCGTGAGAAAAATAAGCAAACTTAAACAGAGCATTCCTACTGTGTTCCTCTGTCTTTAATCTGTGTATCATTATACATTATGCCTTTGTGATATGCAAAAGAATGGGAGGCCTAATTAAAATTAAGTGTACTACAGTGATTAGTTGATGTGGTTGTTTATTGTGCTAACAGTAACATTGCGATACAGGATCTGAATAAAAATACTACAATGAATTCAGAAGTCTGCTAAAGATAAGTACCAGAGATCCTAACAGACACAATATAATGATTAAAATGCTTGGAATAATATTATGTTATGGATAATTTTAGTATTTCTGTAGAAAAAGGAAGAATTTACTATGGTGTATATGTATTAGTATTCATAAGTAAATTTTAGCGTAATTTTAGAATTTGCTGGTTAGAGGAACAAACAGAACTACTATTTACTGAAAAAATTGGTAAGCAAGAGCCACTAATGAAACAAACATTTTACATATCCTTTTGCATCCATTTTGTTTGCTTACTGGTGAGGGTTGGGTGATGGGACACAAAAAGATAGTAAAGTCTACTTCTTTCAGTCTCTGACCTATGAGAAGACCTAAGAAGGTTCATCCAGGTAGTCAAAATAAATACGTAATGCCACAAGTGCTGAGCTAATTAGGAAAGCTTTCATGATTTCTTATAAGAGTTAACCAGTTCTTCTAGATGGGCCAATATTTTTTCCATGTTTTCTGGAACTGTGCACCTTGGCTGAATCTCTGAAATGCATGTGGAAATATGGAAACTTACTTTTTTTTTGATACTTGCTTCTCTGCACAGCTGCTTTTCAAGCTTCTTGCTTTATTCTTTTGAAATCCTTTGAAAATAGTAATCTCAACAAACTTAAAGAAGAACTGATAAACTTGGTAAATCAGTATTGCACCAAATAACATTCTGAAGTGTTAATATACTTTGAGATTACTGGATACCACATATCATCCTACAAAGAAATAGACAGTTCACATGTAAATCCTATGCTCTTCACCTTCTATTACTCATAACTTCTGATAAAGAGTCATGTAGCGCACTGTGTTTGCAATGAAGACTCAGAGAAATTGCTCCATTCTTTCAAATATTTTACCTAGAGTATGGAAATAAGATAGAGTCATGATGCTTATATGAGAAGTCTTAAGGGAAAGACAATGCATCATCACAGAAAATGGTCTTCCAGCTGTGTCCTTCATCTTCAAAATATAAAATTTTACTCTTCTCCCTCCATTTCATCTATTCTTCCCACTTTCAAGGTAGTGGTGGAGGAGCTCTGTTATGCTCTAGAAAGATAGCAAGGGGATATTACAGAGAGAATGATGGAGAGGTTTGTTGTATTCTTTTCTGAAAACACTATGTTAGTACACATACGGTCTTCATTCTTCTGGCTCAGAGTAAGCCATTGAGTTCTGACAAGACATATGCATATCTAATGCATTTCCATGAACATAAAAAATATGTATTTATGATCAAAAAAATCAACAGTCTTATGGAATGACAAATATTCCTTAGTAGGTGGAGACAGAGTTCAGAGGGATTTCATTATAATCAGAACAAAGCCACAACAAAACAACATTTTCAGCCCCAAGGGAAACAATAAAGCGAGCAAGAAGTTTGAAACACATAAAGTGAAGAAACTTCTGATTTTATGAAATAATACTAAGTATAATACAGTAATCAATTATACATATTTATAATACACAGCCAGAATTGCTACACAAACATACAGCATTTGGCAAATCATGAGGCTTCTGAATGTTGGTTTTAATTTATTATATCAAATGTCATGTCTAAAAATGTAACTTTAAAAGCAAACCTTTTTATAGCTTTATAGGCAATATCTATGTATATAAC
The DNA here is from genome assembly GCF_003031625.1 of Empidonax traillii. Lineage (NCBI taxonomy): Eukaryota > Metazoa > Chordata > Aves > Passeriformes > Tyrannidae > Empidonax > Empidonax traillii. The sequence continues at coordinate 1,700,692 of NW_020955276.1, forward strand.
CCCCCCCACACACTGTATTTTACTTTAATTCACTGAACAGTTTTTCACGAAAACAGTCAAAAATGTACTTTTGCAGAAGGAATTAATGAAATTGGCGCAGTCACAGCAATCACATAAGACAGCAACTATTGTTTTCTGATTTCTATAAGAGTAATGAAAGTAACCAGCAAGATAAAGAGCCATAGCAGAAGAATTCTAAAGGACTGCTTTTCCCTTTTTGACTTTAAAACCTAATGTCATCCAGAACTTCAGTGTCCCTCTGCTCAAATCTATGTAAATGACTCCTTCTTGTAAGAAGAAAAATGTTTCTACATTGAACTTCCAGAGAACCATCCTTATTTTGTCTTATTTCCTTTCCTACCATAGAATTTTACACTCAATTTATCAGGCAATTAAAACTCAAATCAACAGTCACATAGCAATTATGTTATAAGGGGAATATATTGCAAGCAAAAGTTTGATTAACTTCTCAACATGGCAGTAAAAACTCTAGCTGGAGTCTGTGTGTCAACCAGATAACAAAACAAAGCACTTTTTATTTATTTGCTCTCTCTGAGGATCAGAGAAAAGGATGGGATATAATGGGAATAATGATAAAATATGACATAGGTAGTAGGTAGCCAATTTCAAACTTTGTGTTTAAAAAAAAAAGCTACCTTGTATATGGTTGGGGTTTTTTTTAATCACCATAAAATTATTTGATCTTACATAGTTTCTTAAGAAGAATTTCATACATTACAGATTCACAACTGACACTAGCAAGTATTTTCTGTTCATAGTTTCAAGGCAGGGCCTAAACAGAAGGTAAAGAAAGCTTTAACTTTTAGAGAGGATTATTGAACTAATTTCTTAGACAAAATGTTTGTGCTCTTCTTCTGCATAGAAGTTCAGGAAGTTCCACCTGAATATGAGGAAGAACTTCTTTATTGTGCAGCTGAGTGCACACCAGATTGCTGGCATCTCCTTCACTGGATGTGTTCCAGAGCCACCTGGACACAATTTTGTGCTGTGTGCTCTAGAATGACCCTGCTTGAGCAGGAGAGTTGGACCAGGTGACCCATCATGGTCCCTTTCAACCTGACCCAACCTGTGAGTCTGGGATACTGAAAATTTGATATCCAGGTTGGTAGTTTGCCTTTTCTTATGATGGCCTCATCACTTTGAAAATTAGCACCAGCCTTCACAATACTGCATATCTCTCTGAATAGGCTTTGGCCCTCCATGAATTTCTCATATAACTCCTATTCCATAATTCCTTCTAAGAATTTTCCTGCCTAGGAACACACAAACCCACATCTAGATTTTTTGGATTTTGCCTGGTGTGGAGTAGGTGTTCAGAAAAAATGTGAGAAGATCTAATCTAAGCATTGTGTCTTGATACAAGTTGTGCAAGTATGTCTGAAGAGAAAAGTGAATGTCAAGAGCTTAGCCTGATTACTCAGCAAATTATTTTAATATCAGACTTGTCATATCTAAGGTGCTGTTTTCACGGCTTCAATAGAACTTTAGGCCTATTGTGACTGAAATGATAATGAAACTTCTTATTTACAAGTACAAATCAATGCAGTTCAAACTTCAAACATTTTTTCTCTAAAAAGCAACTCCATTCTAGGATTAGGAAGGAACCATGAGCAGTCAAAAGAACTCTGGAACAAAGACTAAATGGTCTCTGCTCTCTCCTTTAAGCCAATAATTTTATCCTTCATAGATGAGTATTTTCTGAAAGAAATAAGGCCTTAACCAAACCCATGATTGGCAATGAAGATCCTTGCTTGACTTCAGAGTTTTACATAAATCTTCAGAGAGCAACAAATTCCAGGAAATAAATTTTATATGAAGGAAGAGAACAGAGATTATGTGCACATAGAGGAGGGAACTGAAAATGAGAGAGAAAGAGAATAGAAGCAAGAATGAAACTGAAGGTATGTGAAAAGAAGTCAGAAAGGGGGAAGAAAGAAAACATATTTACAGAGAGAAATTGAATAAAGAAGGGAGGGACTTCGAAAGACATAGAAAAAGAAGGAAAAAGTGAAAGAAAGAGAAAAAGCAACTAGAAGAATGAAAGAAACTGAAGAAAGAATAATAAAACATCCTTTAAAGTGTGAGACTTCTTTACATATACACTGGAAAAATATGAAACAGGGAAAAAGATCAAGAGTAGGATAAGAAAGATAAAGAACTTTGAACTGAAAAAATAGGAATATTTTTATTAAAAAATATTACAGTGAATCTGTGCATTTTTTGATTTTGTAAATGAAGATAATTGTTTTCAATTAAATCAAATGAAAGTCCAAATGCAATCAAATAACTAATACTTCTTAAATCTAACAGAGTTATTTAACAAACTATGTCTCACATAGCACACCACACCTATTAAATATGAATTTGAGCTCAATGCTGGGTCTCAGGACTCAAAAAGTTTCCTGGATTACAAAGAGAAAATATTTCCTATTATATGACTAGTCTTCACCCCTAGCTTCTAACAGAGATTCTCCTTCCCTCATGTCAAATGATGTTTGTTTTCCAAAGCCTTATTTTTGTCCTACTTCTTCAAAAATAAGGTATTGCATGGATTTATCGGGCACCTGACCTGCTCAACATCTCTGTCAGTGACCTGGAGAAGGAGATGGATGGCACATATATCAAGACTGCAGAAGGACCAGTCAACAGTTCCAGGGATAATGACATAGAATATTATGCTCAGGGTACCATATCTCAGTATGTTTCTCTGCTCTGCTTTTCTATGAAGTTACTGTTTTATGGTTCATAGGCTGTGTCACAATTTTTCCTTCATAAAATTTTGCTGTGTTTTTATATTATAAGTAGAATTCTCATTTGAAAGCATTTAATAAGGTGATAATTGTTCAGTAAAGGCCTTGACAAGTGAGCAGTGTATTTCACAACAGTCCATTTTGATATTCCAGCTTATCAGTGCGGCTTTCAGTATTTTATTTTTTCACAATTAAATCTCTGTCTGAATTAGCAGGGTTATTTCTTTGCTTCAGCTGATAAGTAAGATTTATACAAGAACTGAAAAAGCAATTTTCTTAATTCAGAGACGTCACCTTGTCAGAATCCAAATCAAGTTGTTTCTTTTAAAGCTCATCTTGCATCAAGAAGTCTTAGTGAATACAGGGATGTGATACTGTTTATTTGCTCTTCACTTCTCCCAGAGGTATGGTAATACACAATTGTGATTAAGTAACAAAAACTTTGCTCTCTTATCCTTACTTTAAGTTGGTTGTTGTTGTTTTGTTTGTTCGTTTGTTTGTTTGTTAAATTTTCCCATTTTCTCTTCCTAAAAATAATTAACCTCTCAAGTCACATTGTGAGTCCAAGAGTTTCTAAGATTTCAAATGAATTCCTGTGATTTTTTTTCATTATTATTGTAGCCGAATTCAGAAGGGCCAAGAAATAAATTCAAAATATATTTACTTTTCATCAAAGGAAAATTTTTTACAGATGTCTTTCTCCCTTTAAAACTAAAGACTGAGAAATTATACATCTGCAGTGTAAAAATCCATGATCTTGTTCTAAATGAAACATTTAAGAAGTCTGTTATACTATATCTGAAAGTGGATTGTTAGTTGAACTAAAGCGCTGCCTTTCACAATCATACGGAAATTATAGCCTAAAAACTGTCACTGTGTCATTAATCCCTGAAAACAACAACTGTGTCTTAAGGACTGAAACTTAGTTTCAAATGAATCAACTAGAAAATATCCAACGCTTAAAACTCCCAGTGGCATCTATGATGGCATGATTTTACCTTAAAATTATAATAATATATATATCCTTATCCCTATTCAGTCCCTGTGCTTGTATCAAAGAAAAGAAATTTTCCCAAACATACTCAAGCGTCTCAAATGAGTTCCAAGAATCCTCATTTACTGCTGCTTAAGTAGTCAAAGACTGATCATTTGCATGTATATTGCTACAGTTTTAGGAAAACCCATAATTGAAAGTCTAGGTGAGGCCGCCTTCTGACACTGAAACTTGGTCTAGTTATACACTGCCAAAGAATACTAAGTTACTGAAAACAATTGTTTAACTTCACTTTGTTAGTTTTCACAATGTTTGAGTCAGTGAAATATATCATGAATGCAGAATAGATATCCTAGAATTTTTGGAGAAAATTCTACATAATGGTTTGAGACCCTAAAAAATTACCTATTCATGTCTTTAATGGAATATCTGTAAGTTTATGATAGAAGACCAAGCACAAAAGCTTAGGGAAGTGGGAGCAAGGCTGCATATCAAGTGAAATGCAAAAAAAAAAAAAAGAAAATAGAGATTAAAGAAGAAGATTAAAGATTAAACAACTGCAGCAATGGTGAACGTCTAGCAAACTCTTACCAAGGCAGGAACAATTTTTTTCTCTCCTCTTGTATACAATTGGCATGAGAATTGATGAATGTGAAACAGCAATCAAATTGTTTCTTCCATCAAGTATGAAACATGTTCTCAGTGTTTGCTCCTTTGTCTCTACAAATTCTGATGTCAACCATAATCCAAGAAATACTGAAATGCCATGTAAAACCCAGTGTTCCTAGTACTTACCTCTGAATGATCATACCAGCTACTTCTCAATGTTTACCTTGCAAAAGCTATTTGGAAATTCAAATCCCAAACCTTAGAATTACAAAAAGATATTGGAGCTAAACTTCTCTGATGGCCTTATCTAATGAAACTTTGTTAAACAGAATGAGGATTCCTGCATTATTGGAATTTTTCCAAAATGGGCATGAAAAGAACACCCTTGCTCAGTATGCAGTAAGGCTGCATGAGTCCTTTTAGTTAGGGTAAAGAATATGCAGCTATCATCTTAGTTTGAAAGTAAAGAGAATCTTTGAAAATACTTTTCTAGCCTGAATTTTGCAGTGTTTCAAGTTTATATTCCTATAGTAGCTTTCCATATCTCACTCTGTATCATGCTTTTATTTCAAATGGTTGGGATGCAGCATGTTCAAAAACCAGTAATTTTTTGTAGTTACTCCTCTGCTCTTTCCTTCTGTATTGCCATCTTTTTCCTCAGAACCCCAGATGATAAAATGGGAGATGTGAAAAGACTAGATGAAAAGCCTTTCTATGCTCCATTTAGTCAAGTGGGAGAGTGAAGAAAAAAAGGAATGTATACGACCATGGGTTTTTGAGGGATTTTTTTTTTTGTCTTTTCTACATGAACAGTACTAAGTTGCCAGATCAGATTGGAGGAACAAAGAAATCCCATTTGAATAATTTGGTTAAATTATTTCATTATGTGCTTGAAATGACCTGAAGAAATTAATGAGTTTAGAAATTCAAATGTCATCAATTAGCTTTTGGATTTATCGTTAAATCTAATCAGAGATGTTCCTGATTTATGTAAACATACCTTCCTGCAAATGTCTAGTTATAGGAACCAGAAAACTCAAAAGAATAAATCTGAATAAAAGGTTTCTTTACCTTTATTTTGCTTTATGTGATATACAAATTTCAGCTCAGTTTTAAGAATGGAACTGACACTTTCATAATAAAGAAATGTTCACACTGCCTATATATTCACATTTCAATACTACAATGCTTTGTATTGCTGTAATGCTTTACTTTGTAAGCATTAATAATCATCTCTCAGAGTGTTGCCAGAGGCAGATAACATAAGTATAAATATCCCTAGTGTTTAAAGGAGAAATGGCATAGTCTTTTATCAAAACCTGTCTGATAAGGTAGCATTTGGTGAGGGGTGAAAGTGGAATTGAATATTTTATGGCAGCAATAATTTTAAATATTTTTCAGAAACACAAAGATCTAGTGCAGTAATTTGCATTTTAAGATGTAGCTGCTTCTTTCAAAAAACAGCCCAGAGAGTAAAAATGCTATCTGGAGGCACAACTCTTTGTTGTAGAATGAATTATTTTTTCCTAATATTTACTTTTTTTCTCTATTAATTGAAAAGTAATGTCCTTATTATAAACTGAATTTTAGTATAAATATTCACAAAAAAATGCTGCAGTTGAATGAGATCAGCAACATTTGATGCTTTTCCTGGCATGTTTTTTCGCTATAGTTACCTGTTTCTCTCACAAATAAAGCAAGGTAATTCTAACCTCAGTCTTTTGTTTGTTTGTTTGTTTTTAAAAAGTTGCACACATTTTTCAGTATTTGAAGACATAGAGAGCCAGTTCTTTTTACTGTATGGAAATTACTAGTTTTTCTGAATGAAAAGGTATATACTGCTCATGCCAAAATTACCCATAATAAGATTTCTCATTGCTAATTACTAGACTCAACCAACATACTGCTGGCTTTCCAGGAAATGCTATTGTGTTTTAGTTTAGTGGAAAACTCATGAAATATTTTCTGCCATTCTACTAAATGAGGAGAAAAAAAATTTTAAAGTGTGTCGATAAGAAAAACTATTCAAAAATGCAAGATTACACAGAAATTAGGGTTTCTTCCCCCATGGGGGAAATGTTGGTGGGATCAATACTCAAATTGAAGTTTATCTACACCAATGTATTCTGCACGAGCAATGAACATGAGAAGCTGGAAGCCACTGTGCAGCATGAGTATTGTAACATAGTTGTCATCATGGAAACATGGTGGAATGACTCACAAAACCACAGGGTTGCAGTGGATGGCGATAAACGCTTCAGAAGGGATAGGCAAAGATAGAGAGGTGGTGGAGTAGCTCAGTATGATAGGAAGGGTTTTGGCTTTCTACATCTTAATGAAGATGAGGATAAGCTCAATTGCTTATGGTTAAGAATCAGGTGGAAGGCCAATGAGGCAGATACCATCAGGGAGAGTTAAAGAGTCAGGATGTAAAGTTGTTTCATAAGCTGCTGGAAGAAGGAAACAGCCTCAAGTTCTGTCAGGGAAGGTGTAAATTGGATAATAGGGGAAACCTTAATTGAAATGGTTGTCAAGCACTGGAACAGACTGCCCAAGGAAGTGACTGAGTTGCCATCCTCTGAAGTATTTTAAAAGACATTTAGATGTGGCACTTAGTAACATGGTTTAGTGGTGGACTTCATGGTGCTTGGTTAACAGCTGGAATCAATGATCTTAGAGGTCTTTTAAAATCTAAACAATTATGTGAAATATATATAAAAAGAACATTATCCTTTCTGAAAAGAAGTAAAATAAAATAAACAAGACAAATCTTGAATTTTGCTCTTACTATTGTAACTGAGACAAAAAACAACTAAGTAATCAAACAGCAATTTCCCCTTTTTCTGATAACAAACAACGTCTTCCATTGCAGAGCTTTTCCTTGAGAAATTCCATCAAATATGCAATATATGTATGATAGCTGATGTGGTACATTGATTATACTCTGTCCAATGGCTTTTACATGTGGGAGTTTTTTCTATAAGAAAAAAAAATTGTAATGCAGAAATAAAACTCCGATGCTGCTAAATAAAATATTCTGCCTTTCAGTGTATCACTATCTATAAGCAAAACGATGCAGATTTTGACAAGCCATAGTTACCTATCCCTAATATCCTACAACCACCCCATCTGTACTACCAGAGCTGTGGGCTCTTGGATAGAACTGTTGACAAAACAATTCCTAGCTGGAAGAAAAACAGTTAAAATCTCTTTAAACAAGTGTAGAAACCCTCTATCAGAGGACTAGATTTAGCTGTTGTAGGAAGCATATTTCACCAGACTACTTCTTTTGCATGCAGTTGGTAATGCTGAATGAAGCCTGAAACCATATGTTTCAGTACAGCTGTTTTACACTCTATTCTATACATGCAGCCAGAGACTCAAGTAAGGTCTCCAACCTGGAACTTGGTTTTGTTTGTTCTTCCAAAATAAAACACTTTTTTAAACAAATTTTGTCATGTAATGAATTTCCTGTTCTTCTGCTTATGTATTTGTGAAAGTGGGTGAGCATCTCTGGTAAATATGTAGAGGTTTTTCCACTAAATGGTGCCTCTGTTGCTGTACAGGTCTCAGCTCCAAGATTTTACAGCAAAACCTGACCTGAATATTCCTTGGATATACATATTCCTTCTGTGGAATCCACGGAAGTGATTCATATTTATCTAATGAGGTTGCTCGTAGTTAAGTTCACATTCAGTTCAGTTCACACTTCAGTTTATGTAAGGCTCAAGTAACTTCTTTGTGCTGTATGGTGATAATACTGCTGATATTCCTAAGTTACCAAAAGTCACTAAGGCCACAGACACTTTTTTACATATCAATAATATTCTAAATCCAATAATAATTACATAGTTAAATATTTAAATAATATTGTTAGAGATACTTTAAAAAATATAATTTCAAATATATAGCTAGCTAGATGTGATTCAGATTGCTCTCATATGTGCCAAATGCAATGTCAGATAATGAGAATATTGAATATTACTGGTGTTTTAGTTCATAAAAAAAAGCAATCAAATCCAGGAAAATATGAAAAAGAGACAATTTTAGTTTTGCTCTGGAACTTTGCAAGCTTTGCTTTGGTAGACCACAAAAGAAAGCAAAGCATGTGACTTGGTACTGAAGACTGTACCATACACTTTTGCATATAGTTTTGTAATGTGTACTGAGGTTGGGCTGAAAGCCAAAGTGATATCCTGCAAATTCGTGATGATTTTTGCTTCAGAAAAACTGCACTTACTTAGAATGTAAGTGCAAGTAAGTGCAAGAAGCAGTGCAGCTGCATCTTTCACGAACTGAGGCTGATTTTCACTGCTCTATGTTATAAGGTATCACTAGAAGGGGGGTGGATCTAGAGATTGTTCTGTGCCAAGTCATCAGTCTTCTTACAAATGCTTTCTTCAAGTGTTCCTTACTGTCCTGCAAGGGGATGGGTATACTTACCTGACTTCTTTTGTTATTCAAAATTTGCTGACTAATTATATATTCAATTACAAAGGTTTTTTCTGTGTATTGTGATGAACCTCTAAACAGTAACTTAAATCCATTTAACTGATTCTATCACTTCCAACTGTGGCTTGATCTTACCTTAGACAAACAGACTTAGATAAAGCTAATTTTTAAAAGAAATCATTTCAATAATAAGCTCTCTGATAATACTCATAATCAGATTTGATTTAAAAGTATTAAGAAACTTCTTTGTAGATAAATTCCTTCTGAACATCACCAAATCTAATTAATTGAAACCACTATTTCCTCAAAGGTAGCATATTTTCAGGAGCATTTACAGAATAATATTTGTATATCAAAACTTATTTCTGTAGTTATTTTAGAGCTATTTTTTTCCACAGTAAGAGTGCTCAGTTTTGAACAACAGCAGAAGTTCTACTAGAATTGCATGCTGGATAATGAAGGGAAGGTTTAACATGTTGTGATGCACAATTTCTATGGATAGAAACAGCTAAACACCATTTATCTAACTGAATGGACAAACTGAGATCAAACACACTGGTCTTAATTAATTAGATCTGGAGATGGTAGCATTTGTGAGTCTGAAAAGCACTGCAAAAAATAATGACCCATGTTTTAGAAAACGAAATTTTATTTTGGCTTTATCTTAGACAGAAATCGGGAATACCCACTTGTATTAAGTTCATCAGGAAATCACCAGTGGTAGTTTCCTCTTCCCTACCAGGAACAACCTCTAGAATTAATTGAGTCAGCTGGCCTAGCGAGCAGATGTCCAATTATGTCATGGAACATGGGCTGCAGTGCCTTTCCTTAAGAAGAACGTGTAAATATTCAAAATACAACATGGTGCTGATGTGAAACTTACATATTTACACTGAACATCTGTTTAAGAATTCACTTTAAAAACTAGACATGAAAATGTGGTTATTAAAGAGTATTATTTCTAGGGACAAATACAATTCTGCAAACACTCAGCAAATGTTTTGAAATCTGGCAACTATTCTGCTCAGAGGGGGATCTCTCTTTACTTGAGAGTGTATCCCTAGGTGGTGAGTAAAGAGAGATGCTTGGCTTGCTATCATATCTCTAAACACATCAGATAACTATGCCCACCAGCCTACTTGGACACAGCAGTGGGTTTGACCATCTGCTCCCAAATATGACTATAACTGAATTTTGGCACTAGAATTCATGAGAAAAAGCTAGGGGTACTAAGAAACACTGGGTTCAGACAGGTGCCTTGGAAATTTACCCTTGGTAACATGTGCTGTTGTAACAGTGATATGCATTCATTTCCACAGCTCTATGAAAGTGCACAATTTGTGTTGGCGTGGGACAGCAGAAGGTTGTCACTTCTGGTTAGTACTGCTTTCTGTAGAAACTACTGTTCCTGTACTATGTACTTTAGACCCAAAGGTAACAGAGAAATTCTACTTAACACAAAATAAATATATCCCACTGCATGATGCTGCATATCATGGAAAAGATTGTTTAGGAGTCAAATTTTCATTTCTGCTAACTTCTAGAAGAGGGCTAAGTGGCTACAAGGCTCAGCTGTGATCCCTCCTCCATTCATTTAACTAATCAAGAACCCTTTTTTGCAAAAAAATGGATAGAGCCCACCTAGCTATGAAGCAGTCAAACAAAAGTGAACATAATGGTCAATTGTAGCTGTGTTTTCTTTCCTTCAAGAACCACTCTGGAGAACTCTTTTGCTTTTCTGGCCTTCTAGTAGGCACTTTCCTGCCTGTGAGAGTGGAGCAGAGTAGTATTCTTAAAGATGATTTTATAAGCCATTCTCAAATTTAGGAAATTAAGCTGTACATTATAAGGAAGCTCTTTGAAACAGAGGAAACTGAAATGAAAGTTAATTCATTTTATATTAGTCCCAATTCCTTTATTTTAAGATGACCAGATTTTCATGTCAGAAGAGGCTGAGACCAAATAAGCTTAAGAACAAACACTTTCAGAAGAGTTCAGAAATATTTTGTAAGGGATTAAGCAAATCAGAAGATCAGATAAATTGATAGCTGTCTAGAAAAAAAGTTAAAGTGTGAGAGGAAGGTATTTTCAGCTCTATACTAAAATGAGAAATATGGAAAGAAAAAACAGTTACTAAATTTATGCTTTCCCAGTCATATAAAAGGTGAGGAAATTAAGAAAATTAAGAAGATGGAATACACAAAACCAAAGCAAAAAGTCTTGAGAACCCACTCCCAGTATTTGTTTGTATCCCCAAATACTATGACTGAACCACATGAAACACTGAATATCTAATGATTGCAGTAAACTACGTCTTTAACCTCTCCACTCCAGACCAATTTTTTGTCTTTTTAATTTATTTAACAAACTTTTTGAGTTTGCTTTCCAATATTCCTCTAAGGATCTCATGTAACTAAGTCATATTTTTATTTAAATTTGTGAATAAAGTCTTCTTTTGCACAAAGAATATTTTCAATCAGTTAAAAACCACACTTTTACAGGAGTTGAGATGTGCAGGATGAGACTAGTAAAAGCCTGCTATTCAAATCCCATACCAAAGAAAGTTCTCTTCCTTCAAGTTTTCTTCAATTGACTCAAAATATAGAACAAATTCCTAGAAAAAAATATAATGAAATAAGAAAATACAGACAAAATCCCATTCAAATAGGAACCTTAGTAATGATTGCAAGGGCCTGGCAATCATTACCAGGTGAGGCTTGGACCTGTCCCATCACTGTGTAATACATAATGTTCCCTTTTAGGAAAATGCGCCAGTGAGAAAACAACACATCCATTTCAACTAAAAAATGGTTGACAACTCAGACTGTTGTGCAGTCTGATTTCATGTATTTCATTTAATGCATTTTGCTTAATTTCATCACTTTTTAAGAATAATATTTGTTTTTCACCTTTTTAAGCACTGGGCATTTTTTATAGCAAGTCATTCCGAACTCATTTGTTAGCTAGCATAGGCAATATTTGATACAGTGTTTCAAGGGATAAAAAGTATTCCATTTTTGTTCCCTAAAGGAATTATATTAATTAAACTTCCTGGCTAAATTCCCCTGAAATAATGAGTGAGCCACTTGTTACCATGTTGAATCTCAAATGAAACAGAGAACAGATTTTTGAAAAGGAGGCATTCTGGTCTATCTAAGAATTTTAGTGCAGAGCCCTCCACCAGCACAGTGGGCTACTCTGGAATTTGAAATGCTGCCTAGATCTTTCAGGGGACTGTGGTCTGTGGCCAGATCTCAGAATGGCCATATGCCGTAGTTTCTCAAGAAGACCTTAGGAGGCAAACCTAAACTTATTTCCTCCCTTTCATTTGCTGAGACATGATGAGGGCAGCTATTAAAATCTCTTACAGAGGAGCAAACGTGTGACATTCTTCCACAAATTTCCTCTTTTGGAACGGTGAATTCTTTTTAAGTACTCATTTTCTCTCTTAGGCTGATAAACAGGATCTGATTGCTCTTCTCAGTGTCATCATTGTACCCCGTGAGTTCTCTGCCATTGAGATATGGAAATGAAACATTTCTTTTCTTTATGAACGTGTATGTAAAATCACCCACTGGATGGATATCTTTGACAGAATAAGCATTATCCTCTTTATCATCTTGCTCTGTAGTTTTTTCTGGAAGTCTTTTCTGAAAGTTTAAACTTTGCGTCCAGTATGGAATCATATCTCTGGTAAACTTACCTACTGTTCAAGATAGGCATAGAGAAGGTAAAGATCCAGCTTGGTGTACTGTGTTTGGGCCGCCAGCATAAGAAAGATGTGGACCTGCTGAAGTGAGTCCAGAGAAGAAATACAAAGACATTCAGAGGTATGGAGTATGAATGCAGGCTGAGAGACCTGGGATTGTTCAGCCTGAGGAAGAAAAGTTTCCCGGTAGACCTTAGAGCACCTTCCAGTACCTGAAGGGGCTACAAGAAAGCTGTAGAGGGATTTATTACAAGGACTTGTAGTGATAGGACAAGGGGGAATTGCTTTAACTGAAAAAGGGTATGTTTTTCTTAGTTACTAGGAAGAAATTTTTACTCTGGGGGTCGTGAGGAAGAGATTGCCCAGATAAGTAGTGGATGCCACATCCCTGGAAGTAATCAAGTCCAGGTTGGACTAGGCTCTGAACAGCCTGGTCCAGTGGAAGGTTCTCTGCTCACGGCAAGAAGACATGCCAATATGATCTTTAAGGTGCCTTTCAAACCAGTCCATTCTATAATTATAAGTTCTGTCATGCATTCAGTTAAATATCTTGTGTTAAAAGCATGGTCTTCTCCTTGGTCTTTGTAGAACTACTCAGAAGCGGGTTTTTTCTTGGATGAGGGACAGACAATATATTTTCACTTTTCCTGTATTTTTTAAAGTTATTTTTAACTGTGTAAGTAACATCTAAAAACTGAACATTTATTATTCTGCATATTGTAGGAAAGTGTCCTTGCCAAAAGACAAGCCAAGTCAGAAAACATTTAAGCACTGTGACTGTGAAGGACGGTATTCTAACCCTCCTACACAGAACTTCTGCAACTATGCTACGTGCAAAGCAATAGTGAATAAAACTCCAAGATTTCCAGGCTTCCCAGAGGTTATAAAAGAGAACTATGACTTAATGATTAAAATTGCAAGACTATCAGGATTTAGAATCCTTACATGGGTTGTATTTTGACCATGACTATAGAAAGTATTTTTTGTCTGGTTCATCTCACAGAAATGTGTTTTATAAGTATCTCTTATCAAATAAGAATGAAAACCAGTAGAGGTAGAATGGCTCTAAAACCTGTGCTTTAAGAGTATTAACCTTCTTATGCTATGACATATGACAAAAAAATTAATGTTGAAGTTTTCTTGCTGGAAAACCAGTGGAGCTTCTAATACAATAAAACTGTGGGGAAAGAAAATTCTTCTATTCTTTCACAACTTCTATTGTCTCCCTTCCCACTATTTTTCTCCATTTAAGAGGAATCCTCTGTGAGAGAAACTTCTGCTAGCAAAGTAAAGAAAGTCTACTTTGATAGTTCTTTAGATTACAATGGGTAATATGTGACTGAAATTGTTGTTCTTAATAATTTCCAACAGTAAAATAAGAGTAAATTTACATCAGATTTCATTCTTAACTATTTTAATTTCTTTTTTTCTGGTCAATCTCTCAATTATAGTCTTTTATAACTCTCACAATATCATAAAAGAATATCATTAGGCCAAATCAGAATTCCCCTTGCCAGAAAACAAGGTATTCTGCATGATGTTCAGGGAAAGAGAATAAAGTGTATAAAAGGAAACAGATATACACAGAAAGCATTCAGTGGAGTACCAGTTTAGCTATTCAAGTCAGCTCGGAGAAATGAGATTCAGGTGATTCCAAACTAATATGTCTATATCAATTGAGATCCTAAGAACTGAGTTACACTTTTTCATCACACTTGATTCTTAAAGTAACAAATTATCTATATGTAAGTGGGCTATTTTTCCAAGAAATCTTAAGACCAAATTCATTGCTTCTTGAAGACAAACCAGTTCTCCTGGTTTCTCACTGTCATGATAGCAGCAGTATTAGCAGACTACGATAAGCTATTTGTCCCACACTGGGATAGGAAAATCCTAGTATGACTCTATTCTACCTTCTAGTATAATGATATTATCACAATATCTCAGCATTTAGGCCAGCTTGTTCTACAAAAAAGAGCTATACCAGGCAGCAGTTGAATAAGGCAAGTATCAGTACGAATTAAACCAACTTGAGAGTCTTCCTGGATGCAGTATTGAGCAGACACCCAGGATATCTCATTGCACTGTGCATAAGCCAGATTCATTTGCCTTAGCTTCTTTCTACCTCAGTGGAATGTTTTACTCACTGTTATGGACAGAAAGGATTTTCTTGTCAAAAGCAGATTGTTTTAAACAGTCAGGTCATAAAGGAAAATCTGTCCCAGAGTCTTATGACATGTCTGCTTGGCATATACTTATGACAGTGAACTAAGTGTGATAATCATGGACAAAAATAAAATGTTTGTCTTGTTCTAGAGGTATTTATATTTTATTTCTTATATTAATTTTATACATTCAGTGTTTTTTTTTTTCACAAGTTGTACTATTTCAAAATTATTAGCATATTTTCAAACTTTCCTTTTGTTTCCATTCAAACAAATAGAATAGTCAGGCAAATTGAAACATTTTGGAGCTGATAACTGTTTTTAAGTTTCCTCCAAGTGAAACACATCCAGTAGAATATGCTTAAATTTAGATTTTCCTTTACTGTCAAAATTTTACCTGATGTTGAGTAGACAATTAGTATGAGTAATTTTGTCTAAGTATACTAATAACCTAGGGAATAAAAACATAGGGGAGACATGAACATAGCAAGATTATATTTCTTGGTTTTAGTCTTTTGGCAAACGGAGAAACTTGTATGCATTTAATCTAAATCCAAATAGAGTAATCTAATACAAATTTAATCACATTTCCTTCCATAACAAATGATTGATTGTATAGAGTATTAAGTATTCATTTTTCATCTTTCTCCAGTTTCAAGCTTCTAACAGTAAGCAGCTTTATAGCTGAGGGTTTTTTGTGAGGCTTTGAAAACACAAATGTGAAAAACTCTTACTTGGATAAAACAGCTCCTTGAGGAAAACAATTCTGATTAAATTCTGCACTGACATACTAAAAAATACAGAGTTCCTTGAGTATGTTTTCTGAGGTGTCAGGATAGTGCAATATATACACTGAAATACAATTATTTGCCAGATTTGAGAAGACTGAGTCAATGGTGCCCAGATGGTCTTTTGCATTTCCTGTTTCTCCGGTACATGAGATTTATTTGTAGAAGAGATAAAGAGCTATACATAAGCAATCAATATTCTTACACAGGGGAAGAGGCATGGTAACTGTTCTTGCTCAGGACAGAGTGTTTTGTTTGTAAAAAAGTCATGAGAGAATACTCCCAATACTGAACTTTCATATTTGTCTCCAAACCCGTACTTAACACAACTAACAGCATGCTTGCATTTAAACCACATTAAATGGATTCTACCTGTTACTGGTCTTGTACGGTATATTTTGGTATAATGTTGTGAATGAAGGCATATTATATATTATTTCATATAAATCAATAAAAGACGCTATAGTTACAAATATGCACCTGCTAGATTTAAGTACTGCAGCTCTAGGAGTTGCTTGGACTGTTGTTCTGATGCTGACAAACAGGTTGAGCACAGAGGTAGTATTGTAACACTGTTGCCAACAGACCTATGCCCTGCTCTTGACCTATGTACACTGTCAGATTTTAACTTTAATAGTAATGTGTTTTCAAAGAATATTTTTCTTACTTACTGGTTCCATACTTCACTCTATTGGTTTTACTATAAATAAGAGTATCTGTTTACTATTAGAAGTAAATACATGAAAAGAACAGTGAAAAAGTCACATGGCTTTTTCTCTTTGCTTTTAAACATTATATATCACTGGTGTGATATAATAAAATATGTAAGTACATTATGCCCTCTTTAGTAAAATGGAAAATAGAATAACCACAAAACAGCTGTTTCACTCACTTTCTCACTCCTTTGTTTATTCCCCTCTCAAGTCCTCTATCCTCTCAGTGCTGCTACTGTAACTGTGGGGTCAGCCATGGCCAGCAGCAGAAGGCAGATGGTATTGACTATTGAACTTGCGTAAAGCTTCTAGCAGCTTCTCACAGAATCTGAAATCTTGCCATGCCAATGCAATACAGAATGTTTGAGGTATAGAGTACATGTGCAAGATTTTTTGTAGGCCAATTACAGATTTTGACAGTTTTCTGTATCTTTCAGTAGGGTTGCTTATGTTTAATTAAATAAAATTGGAAAATGAGGTTTTTGAGGCAGTAAGCACTGACATTGCAGAGGTTGCAGTTTTCACATTACTTATATAGCATATAGCTCTGCACAAACCTAGAATCTCTTATCTTTCCCTGATGTTCTCTTTTTCAGAATCAGTGAAAATGTACTTTGACTCTGCTTAATCTGTTGCAATAAGTTATCTTTGAATTGCTCTGGAGACTAAAATTTCTCCCTTCCAGTCTTCTTCCAGTCTATTAGTTTGTATTTTGAGTTGGGTAGTGGAGAGACTCCCTTCAGTAGGAAAATTTGAAAGGAGCAGTTTGCATTCGAATACTGCCCTTTTATATTTTAGTACATACTGACTGTCTGTCATTTAGATCAGGGTAGTAATCTGTCCCAGCAGTTTTCATACCTCACATGCTACTGTACTGCCAATCTACCACATACTTTCCTTCCTCCTCCTCCCTTATGATATGTTACTAGAAAAGGGTTATAAAAAAAAAAAAAAAAAAAAAAAAGTCGTGATAGCCTCCACATGTCTGTGTTTTGGGTAGTTCATTTCAGCATCACCCCGAAAACACCTGGAACCACCCAGCACTAGGGTTTCTATAGCACATGACCTGGAGACCAAAGAAGCAAAGATCCTGCATCAATTTAACAACAGAAGTCTGCTACCTGTTATGTTGATGCTCCATGTTTTCATAGATTAAAAACAGGAAGTGTGAATTTCTTGTAGCAAAATCAGGAACTAGTAAACCATGAAAATATAAATTTGGAATTTTTACTGCTAAAAGACAGGATTACATGAGCTTTTATATATGTGCTGACTATTAGAGGGTTGTTAAAAAAATATCCCAATGGCATATCATCCACAAGAAAAGTAAAGAAGTTAATCATTAAGTAGATGAAGTGCATTCTCTAAAGATTGGAATGCACTTTTGTGTACTTTAGGTAGTGCTTCTTTCAACAGCACTATGGAAAAATCTTCCTATTAGCAGGAAAATAAGAAAGAATTATAATTATTTGTTTAAAAATATAAACGTGCCTCAGCTGGACCTCTGAGTTAATAAGCCATTTAGACTATTAAATCTTATGCAGACACTATCTGAATGCATTTTTTAAAGTATGGTTACATTGTGAAGGTTGTCTGGTTCAGAAAAATAATATGTAGCCCTAAGTTTCATAAAAGCTTCTGGAGAGTCTGTAGATTCTGTCTCACTATCACTAATGATATTAATAATAATAACCAAGTTTGAAGTTCTACTGTCTTGCTTGGAACAAAGGTTCGTCTTTTATTAGTTTAGTGATATATCTGAAATATGACCCTGTGCCTCTAAATAACAATATGCACAGAATAGGTGCATCTATGATGACAAACACCTTTGAATCACTGAGACACAGTGATTTGTGTATTATGTTTCCTCTCTCTTTTTTCTCTTTCCTTCCTACAGAGGATTATTTTAGGTGTGACTAATATTTTACAGTGTTGAAAAGTGTATTTTTTAAATCAGATTAAAATTCCTCTTTGTGTCATTGTACGCTTTCAAAATTAAAAGAAAAAAATAATTGAAAACTGTTAGAAAAATATTTTATTTCTGATGTTTATTTGTAGATTTAGATTTGCACAGTGTAAAATACTGCAATGAAATTGTATGCCTCTATATGTTAGTATATGTAAATAAACTAAACTAAAGATTGGAGCTACCATAGTGGCAATAGTAAGTCTGATCATACTGCTGGTTTTCTGCGAACTTGAAATGTAGTATGCTTCTAAAACATCTAACTTAGATTGAATAATTTTCATTTCAGCTTCTGGGAGCTGCATCTAATTCTTATAATTAAAAAAAACACTGTAGTATAAAAAGGTCTAAATTTAAGTTGGCTGATTATCGTGCTGGAAGGCAATGCCATACAACATGCTGAAAAATATTCTCAACAACCTTCTTTTATTTTAGTGTTGTTATTTAAATGTAGACAGTTTGGGATGAACTTGAATTAATAGAAAGATTTGTTCCAATTTCCGTGGGAACAAAACTCTGCAAGTTAAACTCAAAATTTTGAAGATCAGGAGATATGCATCAAAATGTCAGAAAACTAACTTTTAAAAACTACTCATGAGACTTTTTGAAATATCAACTTAGTTTCTTTTCTCTTGCCTTCTGATGTTAGCATATGTATTTAATAAATGCCATTATTACTTTTTTTGCTGTTATTGTATTCCAATACCCATAGACAAATATATAGGGGAAAAAAAGGAAAAATATAAAAAACCTTGGTTCCTCTATGATTCTAGTACTTGGGACTTTCAGAAAAGGAGCTAGTTTCTGAAGCACCTATAGTATAACTCCCCAGCTGTATTGGGATTGATTATGACAGAGTTCATTTTCCATTTTTTTCAAAGCATCTCTTATGTATTAGAATTTTTAGGATTTCTCTGTTTCTTTTCTGTCCTCACAGGTGGTCATTCAGGGCACACAATAGTTTGGGAGGGAACACACTGAGAAGATGACCCAAAGTAATCAAAACAATATTCCAAACCATATAATGTCATGGTCAGCAATGAAAGGGAAAAGAAAAGATATTAGCACGGAGAGACACCTTTTGCTCAGAAAATAACTGAGCATCAATCTATGCATGGGAGTTGGGAGTGAGTGCCTTCGCATCTCATCTTTTGTGTTTTGTTTTTTTTTTCCCCTCTTCTTTCACTTATCCTTCACTTATTAGAGAAATAATATTAATAGTAATAATAACAATAATAATAATTATTATTATTACTCTTGATCCGCAAGTTTTCTTGCTTTTATTTCTCCCTTCCTCTGTCCCTATCGCACTCGAGATAAGGAGTGGGGAGACTGAGTGAGTGTCTATGTGCTGCTCAGCTGCCCACTGGGTTTAAACCACAACAGCTCACCTACATAGGCACATCCTCCCTCTCCTTTCTCAGTGCACCCGTTCTTCTATTCTTCCCTGCTAACTTTATGTTCCACCAAAATTACTGTTCTAGTGAAAGAGTGAAATGTAGCCAGTAATGATACTCATTAATCTATATAGAAGATCCTAGAGAGCCTCTACATGCCATAAAATAAACCCACATAAATATAAGCACAGAGACATTCTTTTCATTGTATAGTAAAGCGCCCAAACCAGGAAAATAGAATTTGACTTATTGTTAGTCACTCTCACAACAAAATTTTTACTGGAACACACTTGCTGCCTTTATTTTTTCACCATCTGGAAA
Source organism: Empidonax traillii (assembly GCF_003031625.1). NCBI lineage: Eukaryota > Metazoa > Chordata > Aves > Passeriformes > Tyrannidae > Empidonax > Empidonax traillii. The sequence goes on from NW_020955276.1 coordinate 1,720,577, forward strand.
AGGGCAGGGCAAAGCTTTCCAAGCCCTAATTAATGATTCTCAATAGACCTCAGTGTGGTCACTTAATTCCTACTTAATGGACAAAACAAATTTATAAAGTACAGAATCAAAGAACTATTAGGGTTATTATTTTGCTAAAATACACAAATGTATTTAATTCCTATACATGCTAAGATGACACCTAAATACTGAGAATTCTCAAATCTTTGTTTGCAAAACCTAGGCATGATACTGAGAATTACCCTGCTTCACTTCCTATTTAACTGTTTCTCACAGAAATTAATGAAGGAAGATAAAAAAAATCACATAATCTTGCACTTAAGGGACTCTGAAATCGTCGTCTTCTACCTTCTGGTTCCTTCCTAGCCGAGTATTTACATTTCAGGCTGTCTTTTAATAGAACCCATGCATAGAGAATTTAAACAGCTTTTTCCCCATTATCATTAATTGGAATTAACCCTGAAAATAGCACACACTTCTGGTAGGAGACTCTCAAGTTTTTGTTGTCCCCCCATTCCATTTTGTTGACAAGAACCCTGAAATATTTAAAGATGTAGTCTTGCTTTGTTAACAGATTCCCTAATGACAGATAAAGATTATTGACAACTTTTTCTTAGACAGAGAAAGACATAATACAAACTTTGTCCTTAACAAATCTGACTCAACATTTTTACTATTTTGAGTCTTTTAAATGACACTTTAATTTACCAAGATTTATCATTCTCGTTGGAACCAAGGCTTAATTAACAAGTCTCCTGGGGCTAGTCTTTTAAGGTGAATAGCTCTTTTGTAAATAGAAAGGCATATGAAGAAAAAAGCTTTACAATTTTTGTGGTTGAAAGTTTTTATTGTGAAGTTCCAGTGCATCTTAGCTTAAGTATTAAAGAGACAGGTGTAAAAAAGCCACTTTTGGAAGTTCAATTCGAAGAAAAATGGTTGGTGTTCAATGTAAGTGCTCTGTGTGTGCCTGCATAGGCTTTAATAAATGAAAGTAGTAGCCTTCAGATTTAATACATTAGTGTTAAATTAGTATTAGTGTTTAACACAGTGTTAGACTAAGGGTTCCTTGAAGAGCTGCCCTTAGAAGTCTGGAAGATGCATTATTAAATACATCCTTCTTTGTATGTATTAGTCTGTCATGGTTCATCTGTATTATTCCATGGAGGAAATATTCAAGTTCAAACACACCAATTTAGCACAGAATGCCTAGGGCACCTAGGCAACATTGAAATCTGAATCTAGCCAATAGCAATATAAACATACAGGAACCTGCTCTCAAAAAGCAGCTCTATCTAGAATGTTTATTTGCTCATTTTTAATGTTAGTTTATTGGAATTCTTTTTATGGTACTCTCATCAATGTTTCCCAGTATTGCCTATAATTTATACAGGCTGAAGCTTGCATATGGCTGATCACATTTTTTACTTTCTTTTCTTTTGAGAAAAAATCTCTTTTGAGAGATTTTTTCTTCCTACAATGTGATTCTGTCTGAGTTCTATAATTTCAGAAAAGTGTATTTTGAAACAAAATTGCAAAAAATAACAGAAATTGCCTTAAATTTGAAGAGAGAAATTTGTTCTACCTTAAACTGAGCAGTTTTGAATTCATTGATTTGTTGATTTTTCAGTTACATAGACAACATGACTATAACAAGAAACTCAAGAGTTAACACAGTCCTTTATTTTTTCTTGCAATGCTCATTATAATAAAGATTGATAAAACCAGTGGGTTTCATGGGTGTTTAAATGAGATCCACTTTTGAAAATTTTCATTTAAACAAGACCTATCTATTTGCTTATAATAGGGCTAGTGAGAGTGTATAAAATGGATAAAAGTAAGCATTAAATAATATTGTGGGGTTTTTTTTTTTATGACTTTCAAGTTGTGCTATTTATTGGCAGATTTAGCTGGACTTCAGCCTTATTTAGACGGCAGAAAAAGATGGAACTCTCACTTGCACTATCTAGCTGTACTGCACTGTGAGTGTTAGTCTACTGTAGTTGTGTAATGTTAATTATAATTTGGCTTCCCAATCCCCCTCCACCCACTGTGGTGAGGTAACTACAGTAGAATTTCTACTTTCAAAACTAAGGATAGTTACGAATTGCTGCCAGACATTGCTTCTGTTGTTGTGGGATATTCAGTGAGAAGGAAAGAAAAAAGAAAAGATAAGAAAGGAAAAAGAGAAAAGTTGCTTTTTTTAAAGTAATCTTTCTAGTTTCTGTTTCTTATCTTGGACATAAGAGAATGTGGTCATATACAAAGAAGAATTACCATAAAGTAACAGTATTTGTTATTTGTCCCTAAAAATGAAATATGTTTCTTTCCTAAAAATTCTCAAATAATAAATTTGTTTTCACTGATAATGCAATCACATATTTTCAGTAAAGGTGGTCATTGCCAGAAGTCTCATACAGTTGTCTCTTTCTTATTTTTTCAATTCTCAATTCAATTCAGTTTATGCTATTGGGCCCGATCTTTCATGCAAACAATGCAAAACCAGAAACTTGACTGCTGATGTACAGAGACTCATTGAGATTCTGATTTGAGAGAAATGATCTTTGAAAATATTAACTTGTAAATTGAATAAAAATTGCAGAATTGTAAATCCCAGAAGTACTTTGAATTTACTATTTGCATCTGTCCAGATTTATACGTCCAGCATGGTCATGAGGAACAAATTAGTTTTGAATTTTTGTTTGTTTATGAATTTGCACACCTGAAGGTATGATCAACTACATCCCACATAGTTCATTATTTGGAACATTATCTTAGTTGCTACTTAAAATTAATAAAAAATCAAATATATAAGCTTCTACTAATTGTCATAAACTGCTTCTTAGCAACTACTGTGCAAGAAAGTACTTTTCTTTTCTACATGAAACACCACCTGTAATATATTCTATAACAATATTAGAAAGTTTCCACACTTAATTTAAAAAAAAAAAAATCAGGTTCATATTTTGATACACCATATATGCAACTGTATGCACACAGGAAATAGGCAACATTTCTCTGGTGTACAAATACACTATTGGAAATTCTGAAAGATAGATGCAAATATATATATATATATATATATATATATATAAACTGATACAAACATTTAACCTATCATATGTTAGCTCAAAGTTTTAAATGCTTCCCCACTCCTTTAAAAGTTTAGTGGGTTGCAATAACCTATCTGAACTGAAACTGTAGTATATTGCCATAGTTATTTGAAAATAAAAATTAAAAAAAAAAAGAAAAATCTAGAAAACCCGTTGGCAATCACTTAAAGTCATTACAAATTATGGGCTAAACAGAAGGTTCTTTCTGGTATCCCTCACTTAGCCCTAGCTACCTGAAGCACTTTTCTGCTTTTATGTTTTTGTAATATTTTTTTCCAGGTATTCAGGCTAAAGGAACAGCTATCTAAAACTGCTTTACTGAGAATTACAAAGAATTCAGGGACCTTTATCAACTAAGGATTTTATAAATTATGAGTAGTGGAGCCCATAATGTAGCACCAGATCATTTCCAAAGACAGAAGACAAACAGTTAATTTCAGAGGAGCTACGCAACTAGGAAAATATCTGCATATGGATGTGAACACACTCTCACAAAATAAGATTACTGGCTTTATTTTGTGTGTGATGTGATAACTGCTACTAGTATTACTTGGCCTTCTCAGAGTCCTGTCATAAAAGCTCAGCCTGGGAATGATGCAGGTAGTTCAGGCAATGGCCATTCAGGTGGGAGAGACCTGGAACAAAAAAATTTTCCCTGGGATAATGGGCAGAAAAAAACTTTGATGTTGTTGTCATATATGTAATATATTCAGACTAGAAAATGTACAGAGTACTCTCATAGCGACCAATTTCTTTTTTATTACTAAAAACTTCCAGAATTTTTAATTTAAATTTCAAAGCAGGGAGCAAACATTCAAAAACAAATCAGAATTACCATTCTGAAGTTTGTTCACTTTTCTGTTTTTTCAGTCATGAAGAAAATCGTGGGGCCAGAGCATCTTTTTAAAGAGTGTTTCCCCATTGACTTCACAGGACAATGTCTTTCAAAATATTCACTGATGACAGTGAATAGATTCAAGGCAGTAGTCAGAATACTAATGAATATCCAGATTATGTGGAATATGGGCTAAAAGATTTTGGATCCTAGCCTTCCACTTAGGAGTTACATTGTTGGTCATTGACTTTTTTCCTGTTGGCGTGCTAAAGAACTCTCAGAAAGGTGTCTTTGTTAGATTTCTTTCGCATGCATGCAATGCAAGTAGTTTTAGTGGATATTTCTCAGTGATTTTTACATCAGCCTTTGTACAGAAGTGAAGGAATTCAAGGCAAAAAAAAATTTTCTTTGGATAGATTACTAAAATATTTTTCTGTCAAACATTGTAACAGTAAGATAAAAAGGACCTTAAAATCAGGAAACTGTTATGATATTTAATAAAATTAATACATATAATCTACAGAGAATTTGGGAAGGTTCTAGAATTTAGCAACTTTTACAAAAAGCTTAGAATATTTAACAAAAAGCTTAACATTTGTATGACTGGAAATTATGTACATAAATCTTTAAAAATGAAGTGTTTAAGCTTTGAGGTATCATATATCTTTGCAGAACTTGTGGCAGAAATAAAGAATGACCTTTCTACTGAAAGTGTATGGTAAATAACTGTGAAAATAGGAAATTAAATTTATAAAGAAAATTGGCTTTTTCAGACATAACTGATTCAGATAATTTTGAAAATCCCAGCTTAGTTTAAGAGTACACTTTTCTATTATGTACTGTTAAAATCTGTTTGATGCTTTATTACAGACTAACTGTAAGATATTTTTAAACCCCCAAAACCCATTGATTTTTCATCAGTTTTTCATGTAAAGTTAATCTTCATGATGTGCTAAATCCTCTCTGTATTAATAAAAACCAAACAATATCAGAAAGGAAACAGGCCCTGATTCTCTAGTTTAATTACTGAAATGTTTGATTTTGAATGCCTCAGTGCTTTTTCTTTGTACTTAACCAAATGTAAGATTAGTGCTTCATGTATTGCAGAATTTAAATTCTACATTTATTTTCCCCCTGAGGGAAAAAGATGATACTTGAAAATCAGGATTGCTGCCACGATCCTTAGATATTTGTTTTCATCTTAGCATACCATTAATAAAATGTATTCAAGTAGCAAACCATTTGCTAGTTTCCTGGTTGAAGGAACAATTTTACAGATGTCTAATAAATATTTTGTTCTTGTGTGTTGTAGGCTACAATAATAAACTTGAACTGTAGCAAACTAATTACATTTAACACAGGAAGATGTTTACATCAACTGCTTTTCTAGCTATACTATTTTAAAATAATTCAAGACAAAAACATTTGGAAAAGTTATTTGTTTTTTATGGGACCACACAAAACATGTGGTGTGCTCCTTCTTTTTGCCTTTCTGTGCTGCAGTTGACAAATAACCAAAAGACATCCTTTGACTTGTGTAGCCAACTCTGCAAATGTCAAGCTGTTGATCAGAAATGTTTTTGCATAATAAGGCTTTCTGTGCACTAGGAAATAGAAATGTGCATTGTTGTCAAATAAACCAGCAGTGTCAATTTTAGGACTCCTCAAAAAACAAGGAAAGATTAATGCTTGCCAAATAGAAAACTCTAAAACTGGCAGACTTGGATGAGGTGGGGGATGCTTTTTTCCAGGCTTTTGAGAAGGTAGCATAAGCAACAGTGAATAAACAAGAATTAAAAACTTCAGAAAATGCTTGAGAACATCCCTTAAAAGGCCTTTAAAAGCCTCATGATTTAGACTTTGATCTGCCTGATAACTGAGATTATAGTAATCGTGTTTATTCCTTGTGTGTAATCTGTATTATTTTTTTTCTAACTGGAACAAAAAAAGAATATAACCAGAAACTGAGATGGACATTCTGAGTTGATACTATTTTCCAAAGGAGTGGAACTTTACATTCTCGCTGTCTGTTGGTGGTCTTTGGGCAGAAAAAAGCCACAAACCTAGATCCTATTAAAGGCCAAAAGTATGACTGGCTATGCATTTTCTAGATCTAACAGCTAAAATGAGAACACAGAATTATTATAATGTTGTATTAGAGACTATAATCTGACTGTCATATCAAAAGAAGGCATTGCTAAAGAGCATTAACTGAAAAAAGTCAGACAGTCTGTTTTCCACTCCCTTCAGGAATAAGCTAGTGAAGAGTTTTTACAGGCATGGGACAAAAGAGCTTTTCTGTGTTTTAACCTATTTAAAACTCTCTAAAATAAAACATTTCTCTTATCTTGCTCATATTTCTTCTGTTGCATGAGGGATTAAAAGGGATATATTGTGAGCGGTGACATTACAGTGTGTTTTACAAAGCCTAGGAAGGGAGACAAAGGATACTACTCATATAGAAAAAATATGGGGAGGGAGAAAGGGGGGGTGGGGAGGAATGGGGGGAGAGTGCTTTCCCCCCTGAAAATATATAATAAGGCCCCTGCTATTTAACTGGAGACCTGAATTTGATGTGGGAGTATTTTTTGGCATGAATGCAAACTGCAGTGGGTAATATTTTCAGGTTTGAAAAATTATTTTCCTTTTTCTAATGTATGCAAGGAAAATAGATTTCTTTCTCTCTCTTTCTCTACTCCTCTGTGAAGCTGAGCAACACAACATTTCCTTTCTTGCATGTAAATGAAACATTAGTATTAATCCCCTGGTGTTTTGACGCCTGGAGGCATATTTTCAGATTTCACTACTTCATCTTGCGTTATATTGTAAGTAATTGACTGTGGCAAGAAGTCAATGCTCATATTGCAGAAAGAGACAGTGGCACCATTGTTGCAAGTGTTTTGCCTTTCAGATTAATTGTTTTATATTTGATTAAAATAACATTGTCATAAGAAAAACTAGTGAAAAGTAGGTTTTTTTATTGTAATATCTACAGTCAGAAAACTCTCTCTCTCTCTCTCTATATATATATAGGGCCAAAATATTTTCCGTCCATTTATTATGTGCCAAGGACATCAGTACAAGGTTTCGTGTACTGTCCTAGTCTGAGCAACAGCCCTGCCTTAAGGCTGTAGAAGAGAAAGGTAAGTCTGAATTCAATTTCAAGGTGACTAAATCAAGTAACTCACAAGATGAAGGAGATGGGACTCTTGTCTCTGCTTGGTGCAGAAGGAAGTGCCCCTGGATAAGATACAACACTGAGTTTGGAGAAGGAAGACTATATGAATAACACACAAGATCCAGGAAAAGAAGACAATGCAGATTTACTCCAACCACACACTCACATAAGAACCAGTGCCACCATAAAAGCTCATAAGTTATTTGTATTTGGAGATTCCATAGTGAGAGGCCCTAAAGAACTCATTTTCTGCCCAGACAATTTCTCTAGAGAAATTTGCTGCCTTTCAGGACCTTGCATTAGTGATGTCAAGGGCATGCTGTCAGGCCCGGTGAACCCTACATATTTATCACCTGTGCTTACACACACACACACACACACACACACACAGACTGCTCCATGTAGGGTATAATCATACCTATGACCAGTCAATTTGGGAATATCAAAAACTGTATGATCCCTTGGAGCAAAGTTAAAAAGGTCAGAAGCATGGGTAGTGTTCCCTCTGTTCCCCCAGTCAGAGCAAGGGAAGAAAAAAATTGAGCACACGGATGCCCTGCTGAGTGACTGGTATCAAACTAAAGTTTTGTCTTCTGTGATCATAGACTTACCTTTGAGAAGATGGGCCTGCTGGGAGCCAGTGGGATTCACTTGACCAAGTGAAAATAGAGGGTCTTCACTGACAAGTTTGCTAGACTTACAGGGAGAATTTTAAATTGGATTTAGTGAGGGACAGGATGAGTTTTCAGTAACAAAGAGTTCAGGAGCCACTGATGTTTAGGAATGAACAAAGAAACACCTGTAAAATGCCTCAGAGAAATTAAGGCTTGTTCCTCTGAAAAGGTGACATGGTTGATAGGACAACTGAAGTGTTTCTTTACCAATGCACATATCATGGGTAACAAGAAGGATGAGTCGGAAACAATCTTACCTCTAGAAAGCTATGATCAAAACTCTATCCCTGAAACCTGTTGGGATGAATCATATGACTAAAGTACTGCTATAAACTGCTTAGGAGGGACAGGCAAGGAAGGAAGTGTGAGGAGGCTTGCTCTCTCTATAAAGCTGGAGAGCTATCTTTGAAAAACAGTAATGAATGGGTTGAGATCTTAGGGGTAAAAATTAAGGGCCAAGCCAACAAAGGAAACCTCACGGTTGAAGTTTACTACAGCCTGTGCTCAACAGGAGCATGTTGATGAAGTGTTCTTAATTCAACCACAGGAAGTACCCAGTCTCCAATCCTGCTGGGGACACTCAATCATCATGACATCTGCTGGAAAAGTGGCGCAGAAAAATGTAAATAGCACAGAACATTCTTGGAGTGCTTTGAGGATGGTTTTTTTGATCCAGGAAATAGAGAGCCCAACCAGAGGATAAGTTTATCAACCTGAATGGAAAAATTGGAGATGTGAAGATTAGCAGGAGTCCAGCCTGCAGTGATCACCAGGTGGAATTCAAAATCTTGACAAATATAGGCAAGGGAAGGATAGCCAAGACACTGAATTTTAGAAAAGTGAACGTGAGGAGACTGAATTTAGGAAATGATGTACAGACCCTGGAGAAATTGTCCTCAAGGATAAAGGAGCAGAACAGATCTAGAAGATCATTAGGGGATTTTTTCTTAGAGCACAAAAGACCTTGATTGCGTGAGCAAGAAGGCAAGGAGTGCAGGAGATCAGAATGGCTGAGTAAGGACCTCCTGGTCAAACTGAAGCATAAGGAGGAAATGCACAAGCAGTGGAACCAGGGATATATATCCTAGGAAAAATATAGAGATGCTGCATGGACTTATAGGGATGGAATGAGGAAAGGTAAGGCACAGTCAGAGATGAACATGGCAGGGGATGTGAAGAATAATCAGAAGGGTTTCAAGAAGTTTGTTTTTCAGAAAAGGAAGATTAATGAAAATGTACACGCAGCAAACCATCCCTGACAAATAAGGGGAAGTAATGAGAACCATCATGGATTAGGCTGAGGTTCCCATACTGGTTTTTTGCCTCAGTTATTGTCACTAGTAATCACCCTTCCCACATCTCTCAAGCCTCTGAACCTCAAGGACTGTCAGAGTGAAATCCTTGTCACTGTAAGAGCAGATCAGTTTGGAGACCACCCGAGGAATCTGAGTCCATGGGATCCAACAAGATGCATCCCAGGGTCCTGGTGGACCTCTCAGATGTAGTTGCTAAGCTACTGTACATCATACTTCAGAAGTCTAGTCTGTTGGGTGAAGTGCCCAGTGAGTGATGAAAAGGGAATATTGCACTTTTTAAAAAAAGAGTAAAAGGCAAGAGCCTGGGAATTGCTGATTAATCAGCCTCATCTCCATACCTGGCAAGATCATGGAAGAAGACTTCTGGAAAGCATGTTGAAACATATGGAAGATATGAAGATTAGTAGAGACAGCTAATAGCTTCACAAACTGCAAATTATGCCTGACTAATCTAGTGGTTTTCTATGGTGGACCGACTTCATCAGCGAACAAGGCAAGGGTAACTAATGTCATAGAATAGCTTGGGTTGAAGGGGGATATTAAAGATCATCTAGTTCCAACTCCACTGCCATGGGCAGGGAAGCTTCCACTAGACTAGGTTGCTCAAAGCCCCATCCAACCTGGGCTTGAACACTTTCAGGGATGGGGCATCCACAACTTCTCTGGGCAACCTGTACCCCACCACCCTCACAGTAAAGAATATCTTACTAGTATCTGATTTAATTAGGTCACTCCCAACTCCTTCTCTTTTCCAGGCTGAACAGTCCCAATTCTCTCAACCTTTCCTCATAGGAGAGATGCTCCATCCCTCTAATCATCTTCACGGTCCTCATCTGGACTTGCCCCAACAAGGTCAATGTCCTTCCTGTACTGGGGACCTCAGAGCTAAATGAAGTACTCCAGGCAGGGTATCATGTGGTCTACCTGGAATTCTGTAAAGTTTTTGGTTCAGGCCCCTCCAACTTGCCATTATTTTTGGAGACAAATGCATTTGTTGGATGGATTATTAGACGGATAAGGAACTGGCTGGATTGTTGCATCCAGAGGTGCAGTCAACAGCAGCATGTTTATGAGTTAAAGATTACGAGGAAACGTGGTAGAATCAGAGCTGAAGAGTGGACATTAACTACAGGGGAGGCTGTGTTGAGACTCCCAGCGAACAGAGCTGCCTCTGAGTCTGTCCTTGCTGAGGGATGACCAGAACATATTTTTCTCAAAACTCATAATTTTGTGAGACTGAACCATGCTCAGAAGCATGTGAGCATTTTGTATTTTGGAGTTGTGTCAACATCCTAGAAAATTCTCAATTCAGATAAGGCACCTAGAAATTTTGTTAGCAAGTACCTTTGATTCTGCAATACAAGTGGAAAATGTAGATTTTCAGAAGCTGGAGGAGATCAGTAAACAGAGGAAGTAGAAAAATCAGTTATGATTCCTTCATATCTCCTTGCCACATACCAGGTTTCTATTTCAAACCTCAGAGATAGCAAAAATTCTCAAATAAATTTTAGAGTTTTTAACCAAATTACACACATTGAAAAATTCAACTCTTTTTCTTAGACTTGCTTTAGGAAGAGGTATAGTCCTTTTTGTTTATTTATTTGTTTAAAAGTAATTTGTTTTTAATTTGACTTGAGATAGAAAATAATAAACAAACATTCAGGATAGTTAGTATGTTAGAGTTAACAGAACAATGAAGACTAAGATCTTAAAATGAGGTCTTCTTGGTTATGTCTAACTAATTCAAGTTGGTTTAATCTATCACATCCTCTTAAAATTAACACAGCTTAGGTAATAGACTCAAGCCATGTATCTTGACACTTTCTGGAATTTCCCATGCACTTTATGGGTTCCAAAGAAAAAGTAGTTTATTAAAATGAATCAAAAGAGCAAGAGAGAGTTAACTTCTCATACAATGACATTCTACAGGTTGTGCAACCTTTTCTGAGTGAAGAAAATATAACAGTGGGCAAAGAATATGTTTCATTCTAACTGTCTTAATGAATGGAATGTGCTTTGCAAAAAACCACAAAAACAGCAGATCATATTCCTAGGAATGTCACCTCTATAACTGTACATGAAGACCACAGATTAGGCAAAACCTTGATACTTCCTCCTCCTCTAAATAAAAATATTTTGATTTGTATTGCTGAAATTATTCCTACCATGCTACCCACAATATTTTTAGTTACATGCTCTGTCTTTTCTCTCAGAGAATCCTGGCAAAGCCCCTGTTTTCCCCACAAAAACTATTTCAAAATTTAATCTCCAAGACAATAGACAAAGCCGACAAAGTCAAATTGAAGAATTCAGATGATTTGGCTTTATTACAGAGGGAATGAGGTGTGGTTTTTTTTTTTTTAATCAAATGTCTACTACCTAAGGGTATCTAAATTCAGAAAACCAAGAAGAAACCACAGAAGAAATCACAACAAAGACAATGTGGACAAAATGACTGGAGAAGCAATTTTCAGAGACAACTGGTACACTAATCATTGTAAGCAAAAGCAGACAGCAGGTATGCTTAACAAATTAAAGTAAAATGGATGTACATGGTCTATGATGAAACTAATGTTTGTTTAAGTGAACGTGATATCACAACTTTTTCATTAGTAAACTTGTGGGAACAATAAAATTGCTTTCCTTACAGTATTATCACATTTGTATTTTTTTCACAAAAATCTGATGGATCTTCCAACGCAGGATCATTTGCCTGTGCCTTCTCTGCTCCATTGTAATTACACTATCAGGAGAGTGTAATTACTGATCCTCATGTTAGTGAAGATCAAATGTTTAAAATCAGCTGTTGGTCTGATGGCTAATCTACTGATAGCTTTTATGGTACAAATGGCTTCTGTAGGAAAGAACATGATGCATCATTTAGGGAGCAAACACATTACTCTTCTTCTTGCCTAATGAAACACTTTTGATGGAAGTAGAATTCAATATGTGTTGGGGTAGCTTTGCAATATATAAAAGGATGTAGAAGTTTTTAATATTGTGAATATGCTTCCAAAATGGCTTGGTAACTCTTTGTGTAAACCCCCCTTTTCTTCTTCCCAAGATCCCTTTGGTCTTATCTGTACCTTTGGAATGTCTAAGAGATAACTGAGAGCTCATCTATTGGTTGTTAACCCCTTATTGTCATTGGTTGTTTGTGAGACCTCCTGGACCCCCAATGGTCACCTTGTAATCCTCCCAAGAGCTGTTTAAGTCGTTACCCAGAACAATAAAGACTCTCTGCCTCTGCTCCCTGCTGCTGCTGGTGTCCTGTGGTCTCTGTGGGGGCCATGGGATGCCTTGTGGTGGGGGGAGGGGAAGGGAGCACCACTCCCCCCCAGAGCTAGAGGTAAAAGGAAAGCCTCTAGGCTGGGGTCCCCCCTCCCTATCCACCCTCAGCATTCGTCAAATATGTACTATTTTTTTTTCCTAAGTCACAGATGTCAGAAAATACTCCATTCATACAGGCTAGCAAGGTGTCTATGATGATAAAGTAACCTGTAACACTCCTTTTCTCTCTAAGAGGCAAGAGTGGCTCTGTGAGGCATAGAGCAAAAAAATGGTGAGCCTTTTTCTTTTTCTGTACTCATTCTTACCTCTGATATGTCCTGTCAAAAGCACTGGTAGACGTGGCTTCCCTGATTTTGCTAACAGAGAGCAGTAAAAGAGAAAATGCAACTAAAAACACAATCCCAGAAATTATAAAAGTAGATGTCATGGTGGTTCAGTGCTCCAGCTTTTCTCCACTAGTAATTTGTGTTGACATTTATACTTGGTCACACATGCAGTGAGTTTAGTTCTTAATTTAACCTTCAGTGAACATTTGATTATATCACAAAATCAGAATGCATTTTTACATGACTGATAATCCGTACTCAACAAGGGTCCTAGGACCAGAAAAACAAGGTTTTGCAGGTCAGAAATGGAATACTGTGGTAGAGCTGAGCAAGGAAGCCTGTCTTGCAGACACGGTATTGTGTCTATCATTTTTGTTCTGTGATTACTTGAGGATCAAATGCAGACTACAGAACTGCCACCCCTCAGGTTCCTCTGATCAGGAAATGGTTGTATACATATGTCTGTTAATTTGTATTTTCTATAATTACATCTCTGATGATGGTTTTCATTATGGGTGTTTCTCTACCTGAAGAGAGTGTGGAAGAAGTAGTATCTGTCTCCTGAGACACCCATAAAGTCTTCAGAGAAAGTATTCACAATTGGTTCTTTATTAGCACTGTCATCGGTGAAGTGACATGAATAAGATTCAGTCAGTTTTGACCTTTGGATCAGACTTTCAGTTCAAAAGAAGAGAAACATGGATATTCAATTGTGGGCAGATGATGAAATAAAAATAGACCCAGAAAACATTTTTTTTTAAGTGATTAATATTAGTGAATGTCAAGTATCCTAATTTGAGTGGTAATCCTAGGCTTGTTATTTATTATACTTTACTGGTATTTTCTTTTTCAGGCATATTACAAATAATAAGATTTAATTTTGTAATATTTTTAGTGTATCTTTGCATGCAAACTTTGTATCTTTTTCACTGAATAGTGGCAAGTCATGCTCAGAATCCAGTGGAAAGCCGTTACATGAAATTATCCAGTTTAAAAATTTTTGAGGGCAAACTCCTCTATTTCTCAGTCTGTATTTCATATGTTGTACATATGAAAAAATATAAATGACAACAATTTTTATATTGCATTTTTTATAAACGCTTTTTAACAGCTTTCACTAGCTACCTAATTCAGAAAAGTATTTCCCACGTTTTTGGCCATAGCTTTCCTGTCTTAAAACTTCCAGCATTGTTCTACAAGCAGCAATAATGTGGTCAGTTCTTCCCTGAGGACTCTAATATCACTTTATTCCAAATCAAATTTGGACAAAACAGTTTTGAAACTATCTCTTCTCCTCATTGCAGACTCAGAATATGTCAACACAGAAAACTGTTAAGCAAAGTGATATGATGGAAAAGGAAATGTTTCACCAAGATAGATTTTCATTTCCGTTGCTTCTGTTATGTGACAAAACCACAAGTTGATATGCAATCTACAATGATTTACAAAGCATCTCATAATACTTTAGAATTGTATAAATGATGCTGGGGTGTCTCACAATGATTTACTGCAATTTGTCACATTTTGAAAGTCTTCCAAAGTAGACTGGTGACATGTACTAAAGAGCTTTCAATGAAATCTGAAATGGTTCATTTGTTATGTCAACTGGAAGGCATTAATGTTTATCTGAAAATCATTTTAAGATTTATTGATGTGATTTAAAATATCCCCTAATGGTAATTTGGCACACTGCACAGGCAACACTGTCATTAAGCAAGATAAGAAAATTGTTGCATCACATTTTAAAATTATTCATATCATTCTGTAGTTGCAATAACACCGTAGTGAAATCTATCACTTTAACAATACAACTGCTCTGGAGCAAGGGAATGCTGTCAACATCAACACTGGTGAGCCATAAACTGAAAGGGGTGGATATTACATATATGTACTTTAATAATGCTGAAAAGGTACAGTTCAAAGAAAATTATATTTCAGAAATTGCAACTAATTATAATTTTCCAAAATCACTTATAAAAAAAGTACAAATCTCTTAAAGCCAAATATCTTGCCTTAAAACAGTGGTGATGTTACTGATCCATTAGTAATTTACACAATGTCTTGTTGCACAAAAAAAAAATAGTAGCTCTCATCAGTTATCTTAAAGGTAAAAAAACTGTAAAAATTGCTTCTTCTCTTTTGCATGGAATGTATAGCTGGTAGTCAGTTCACAGGTATTTTTTTCCAGCTGATAAGGATACTTCTTCCTCCTCTAACCATTTTTATGGACTCATTTGAATTAAAGGTTTTCACTGTATCATAAGTACAGAAAGAACATGCGTGCAAATGCACATGCTCACACATGCCTGTATCCTTATATTGTGCATATAGGTCTGTTTCCAAACATAGGGTTATCTAGTGGAATAGACTGCACTGACCAACATGTTTCTAAAAGTATAAAAAAGAATGTTTTCAACACATAAAATCATGTACTCATGCAAACTGAATAAATTTTGAAGTCACTCACAGACGCATTGCAATGCAATGAAAAGGATTTAGCTCTTCAAGTAAGAGTTAGACTTGATGAGTAATTTTAACAATTTTATTACAAAATTATATAATTCAATATATTTTATAGAAAATCTATTTATGTTATGAAATTTTGCATAAAATGTTTTCCTGTATTAAAAATATCCCCTCCCCACTTCATAAAAGACTGCAAATGTTAGTGGACATGGATTATTTTTAGCCAATTTTCAGTTAGTAAAAATTCACCATTTTGATAATTAGAATATACATGCAAGAACAAAGAAGTATCGAGCTGTCTTTTCAGTAGTGACAAGGAAAGGCAACCAGGCAGTTTTTGTGGGAAAACAATGTTATGTAGGCACACAGGTAATATTTTCACATCTCCCATTAGTAAGCAAACCCTGCTGAACAGATTAGAGGACTCTTTTATGAAAGGTTCTCATTTGTTAAATTCTGTATTACCTAGAAACTGATGACTGATACACATAAATGGCATATTTTACTGTTGTTACTAGAAAGTGATATCAGAAACCTTTTTTCAATGAAAGAGCCTGCTTTAGAAACCAGAGCGTATTATAAATAAAATGGGAATCTTATTAAAACAATGCTGCCTTTTTAAATATATGAAGTGTAATATCTCCTTTAAAACTGAGAGCTATTCAGTTGTCATCATTGTTTCTACAAGAATGGTTTGGAGCCATGCAAAATTTTGTCTTTATAGGAACAAATGCCCTGCAATGAATTTGAAGAAAGGTCATTGTTGTCATGCTTTGCACTTTGGTGAAGCCTTATATGAATAAGAAAGTCTCTAAATTCATCTAATTGCTGTCATATCTTAGTTAACTAATTTTTTTATGATAATATGAAATTATTTTTATCACACAATGCGTACTTTCTATATTTAAGACAGAACAATATTTGGAAAAAAAAAATCTCTTTTCCTTCAATGCCTGAGATTCCTTTCATTGTTGCAGATTTCTTTTATAAATCTTTGTCCTTTTAACTTTCCATAGAAAATTGAGAATTCCTTTCGTATTGTGTATTATTTAACATATTTTAATATTCTCACACTACAACAGGTCTCAATTTTGATTTTTCGCTGTTCAGAAAACATGCTGTGAATAGGTAAACAAAATGTGAAAATAAACTAAATATCTAGGGCACTTTCTGGAGCATGCAGAGCCTTGTCTTTCTTACCACTCCCCTCCAAAAAATGCTTCTTGTTTTTTCATTTTCTTGATATATTTTGCCTCCCAGTAATGTGACAGAATATTGTAAGCAAAGCAAACTAAATTTCTAACATGATCAGTGTCCAGCAAATGCATGTAAGGGTTAAATGGGACTTTGGTCCATGCAATGACAAACTTTTTCATATTGCAGAGGAAGAACTTCCTCATGCCATTTTCAGTCTCTCTTTGCTCAGCTCCTGTCAACCCAAGCTAGCCAGAAATAGGGACTTTCCCACATGGGAAATAATGCCTTCAAGCATTTTGTCAAATTTGACCATGTTTTCATGTGAACATCATGGTACTGAGTACTTGTATTGATTAAAACAAAAAAAAAAGAGACAATATTGCTGTGATCCCCAGTGTACAAACATCTATGAATCTTCAAACTAATTTAAACCTTAGGTGTAAACTAGTTTTATGTTTCGGGTTTTTGAGGCTTAAAATTGATATTTCCTCACATGCTGTTTAAATAAAAGGTGATATGCAAAGCACATTATATTAAACAGAAATCTTGAAATATGAATGAATAAGAAGAATACAAGAGTTTTAGGCATGGTAACTTCTCTTAATCTTTTTTGCATGAGAAAAAGCCATCTGTAAACTGTGGAAAGTTTACTCCCTGGATAGTGCTTCCTATGTGTGTACGTCTAGGTTTTCTTACACCATGACACTAATAAACTACAACCATTCACAATGTTTTTATACCTGGATATCACAGAATGGATTCAGAGTACTCATATTTTCATTAATTTTGCAGGTTTTTTTTGCTTTAACATCTAAGATCCAAACAACGAATTACCTTTAATGCTGTGGCAGATCAGTGTCTCATACTAAGCCATTATTCATCTTATGAGAGCTTCAAAGACATGTTAGTGACTGGTAAAATATTACTTGCGAACCTACGATGGTCAAAAGCGAGAGTTCGGGTAATGTAGATGGTTACTCAGCAGGAGCATTTTAAAGACACCAAGCAATATCTAGGAAGACATTTTTATTATTTCTATTAGGACTTCGGGAGATCAGCATGTACAAAATGCTAATAATTTCACAAGAACTTCACCCCTTCAGTAAATATCCTATGCCTATATTCCTCTCAATACTGCTCAATGTTTCTTCAATGATGGTAGAGGCTCTTTCACTGACCTGAACTTTTTCAGATAGCTAAAAACTTGATATCCTTGCCATTTTCTAAGAATCATTAAAAGAACATGAATATATTTTTGTAAAAATGAAACAAAAAACAAAATTCCCAAACAAACAAAAAGGAAATTGCATATGATTTTTTAAAATTAATTCTATGATATTAATTCCTATGATATTTTCTACTTGCTTTGCAAAAATGTGTGACTGTGGTGTTAAAATAGCTGCTCAATTTCATGTGTAGATGATACTTTATGTGTTGTCATGTTCTGGTCCTTCAGGATAAAAAGAAAACACTATATGAGTGATATTTGTGATCTAAAAACATTACCAGAAGCCAGAGCTGAGCTTATGCAGTGCAAGAAAAGTTCTGTCACCCTAAAGTAAGATTTTACTGAGATGAACAGACTCTCTGGCACTTTTATGTGCCTTACTAATGAATGACACAGCCTTTGGACAGGCATGTGTTACTTCCATGATAGTGGTATCATTATGTTGTTAGTTTAAAGGGAAGAGAGAGCAAAGAAGAAGACACAGGGGAGAAACTCATTTTGGTAAGGACACCATGAATCATGTTCAGCTTGTGCACTGTACTATTATATGACCATTAAAATATCATAGAATTTTATTACTATATTTATTTTAAAGGAAAAAAATAGAGAAAAAGAACTATACTGAGCTACAGATAGCATAGTTTGAAGTTCTTTATATTAAAACACTGAAGGCATCCTTAGTAATTACAGTAGACTCAGCATGCCTTACTATTGCATAATCATCCACAGAAGTGTATGTATGCACAAATTATTTCCTCTACATTTCAATATAGAGAAATACACAGAAAAACAAAGGACTTTATACATAACTAGGATTTGTACCTTTCACTAGATACAGATTTGATCAGAAATTCATTCATCAGATTGGCAGTTTTGCAGCTCAAGAGTAGTGCTTGAATGTATGTAACTGGAAAGAACAGCTGATTAGTTTGTGTTTGTTTTTTTCTTCTGTTTCTTTTTAATTAGTTGCATACATTACACATAGCTTTGTGTCCAGAGGACACAAAGTTTTCACAAAAGCAATTAGTTAGCTGCATAAGAGAGCCAGCCATACATAATGTCAAAGGTCCTCAACACTCAAGTGCAGGGTGGGAATAATGTAGCACCAGGACCACAAGGATTAAGAATTTAGCAAGACTGAATCCTCTTTCAAGAAGAGTTTAGGAATACTTCAGGTACAGATCTTCAAGTTAGGTAGCCATAGGCATTCAGTTAACAGGATTTAAGCTTCAGAACTTGTGAAAAGTATCAAGGTTACTTTTTATTACCCTTTTCTGAAGGGCAATATTCTGAAGAACTTGTAGCAATATATTTGAAGTGGAAGTACTGTTGGGGTACACAAGCACATTATTTGTGATAAATGCATAATTGAACATGTAAACATAAATGAAAATTAAAAGAATTACTGAAATCTTTAGTTTTCAAATATCATAAAAAAACTTTTTCAAGACTTCGTATGCTTCCAAGTTTAGAAAAAAAATCTGAAGGGAAAAAGGTATCAATAATTAAAATATAATATTTTATTGTATTTTCCCCTTTTTTATATAAAATTAAAACATATCCAGATCCCTTCAGCTTTCCTTCTCCAAAACACTGCCAAATTCCAATACAATTAGTTAATATTTTTCTTTCCATTTTGTATGAATAGGTCATTTGGCATAATATTGAATGTAATAATACTGGTGCCATCATTTCCAGTAAATGGTTAGATATTACCTGAGAAAGTCTTCTGATTTTCACAGAAACCCCATATGCCTGATTAAACATTTTTTGTGCATAAAATAGAGGAAAAAGTCCCATGAAGGTTTTTATTGTGGAAATACAAATACAAACCCACAGGTGATGTTTTCTCTCCTTCTTATTTGTTTGTTGGAGGAAAACATTCTTCCTCTTCTCTTGTTCTTCTGGTCAAGTTATCTTCCTTATATCCTCATTCCACATTTATATTTTAATTAGAAAAAAATGCCAAAATATTTTTATTTTTTTTTTATTTTTTTGTTTGTTGAGAGATCACTGCTGACATTCTCAGAACTATTATTTGTGCCCATGGTCTAATCAAATCTTAAAAGATTTACAGAAAATAGTCCAGAAAAAAAGCCATAAATCTGAAATTGAAATGTGTTTTTCTAAAGCGCTTGAGAAAATGTACTTTTCTTATGGCAAAGCACGTATCTATGGTTCTTTCTCTGAGAAAATAATTATTGACTCTCAAAACTTCCATAAAGAAATTAAATTCACCAAAGTATCTGCATGGAAGATCTCTTTGTGATCTTTCTCTATTTTTTTGGTGACTCTTACCAGCTATCTAGCAATCTCTCAGGTTTTCCCACCAAGGGGTTGTTTATGTTAGATCATGTTTTCTACACCTAAATTTTAGGAAATCCTAAATTTTTTTTATCATCAGAAAAGAATAGTTGTTAATTCCCATTCAAAAACTACTTTATTAATTCCCTATTTGATAACTATTGTATTATCCTGTTTCCTAAGTCAGTGTTAGTTTTATGAATGCCATTGAAGAGAAGAAATAAAATTAAATGATTTATTAGGAAACCAAATTCCTGAAAGGTATAGTCTATTTGTACCCTTGTGTATTTTCAAAATACTTCTGAAAATTGAGACAAGAAGTAGCAGACCTCTGCTAGAATTAAATGTTTTCTTAAAAATAAGTAGTCATATAACTTAATAGAGATAGCTTTCATCCACATTTTTTATTTTGTTTACAGGACAGAGAACACTACTAATTATATTGTCGATTATTTCCACTGAGATTTACATTTCATAAAGTTTTTCAATGTGCAGATGAAAGAGTTTGACTTAGATGTTTCACTGTTCACAATGCCTTTTTAAAGGCAAAGCCACAGTAGAAAGACATCAAAATATAAAATTAATTGAAAAAATGTACCTAGAAGATTCAGCTTCTAGTTCAGCAGTGGAAACCATCTGTCTCATATTACTTTCCTTGTAGTATCAAGTGTGTCATAGGATGAATGTCTAAGGACATCTGTAGTAAGATCACTATTTATTTTGCATATCAAGTATTCTCCATATTTTTTGAAAACCACTGCATGATAATGGATCTGAAAGTGTTAATGTATTTTAATACCTTTAATAAGGTATTAAAACTAGTGAGAGAATGATTTATTAAAAAACATCATTGAAAATATGTACTTGAAAATATAGGCTCTTGAGATAAGCATATACAGCAGCTGTTGAGCCAGCTGCAACATAGCACTGTTTTCTCCAAGCTCTTCACAGAAGCCTAACCATACAATCATATTTTTAACAAAACATATTCAGAAATATGTATACAGTAAAATCCCTGATTTGATGGAATAAGTCTCAAGACTCAAAAAGAGTAAAAAACTGTTTTAAAGCACGTTGGTATATGGAACAGTCCGTTTGATAACAGTACCATCATATTTGAAAGGACTGTGTTCTTGGATTTATAATGTGAGATGGTCTTCATTTCTAAAAAACAACTCTGATTAGCCTGACAAAGCATCACCACATTTAAGAGTGAGTGAGCCAGAGTCTATTCCTGTCTAGGTATTGCCAACAGAATTGTTTATTGAATTCCAATTATAATGTCAATCAGTTATGGTGTGTAATTTCTTCTGCTTGTCTCCCCCAAGGAGAAAATGAGAGGTGTCATCAGAGCTGAAGCTGAAGACAGAATTGCATCACTAATAGCATATATGTCCTGAAAATCCTTCCCTACAGATTACTGCAGTTCTAATGAAAGAATTCAAAATGAGACTTGGATTCATTAAAAAAAAACCAAACCCCCCCCCAAAAAAAACCGAAACAAAAAACAACCAATCCAAAACAAAACAGTTAAATTCATTTTAATCATACACCACACATATCTAAGAAGTCAATAAGGTACAGTAAATGGAATTCCACATTTTTCTGAGTCAATATTTAAAGGAGAATTCCACTGAGAGGAGATATTTGCTGTGAAAGCTGAGCACATTTATTGTGTAATAGAGTGAGGTGTTTTGGATGTCTATTGTTCAGAATTGAGAAGAAAATAGGAAATAAAGAGGAGCTTTTCTGAAAATAATAATAGTTATTATAATGATTTTATTAGAGATAATATTAATATAATATCAACATAATATTACCTATAAATATGAATATTGATATTTAATTATATATAATTATAATATAATTGCTTGTTCCCAGTCAACCTATAATATTAATAGTTATGAAGTATGCTAACTGGAATATTGTATAAAAACCTTTTTTCAATGGTATGTCTGTCTCTGCCCATTTCTCCTGTTCTTTCAAGCTACTCCAGCTTTAAGGTAATAGATGTATCTTCCTCTTCAGGGAACCAATAAGTTTTGGAGGGAAAATATTATGAGACAACAGAATGGATAAAATAAACTGAGCCACAGGGTTTCCCTACTCTGCTATCTGGGTAAAGGAAAAGCTGGCTAATTATACCCCCTACAGTACCAGCAGAGCCAGCTAAAAACTTTTTTCTCCCTGTGTGTAGAGAGAAAAATGTTGTCACTTTGCTGGGATGACTGGCTTCACTATCTTTGAAAAATAAATGAGGTAGACTATATATTAGGCCTTCTGAGTTACTTGAAGCAATCCATTTTCCAATGAAAGCTTTACTCAGGTATACCTAAGTGTATCCAGGGAACTGGTCAATAGGCGTGATGCAGAGCAGCAGCTTTTTCCACTTCAAAGTTTCTTTTTACTGGTAACAATAGGGTCTTCATAGTGACTGCTTGCAGTACGATGATAAATTAAAGAATTCTGTACCACTGTTCTACCAACTAATAGTAGTCAGAGCAATTACAGCCATTTATTACAATACCACTTTCTCACTGCCAAAGCGAAACATCAACTGCATTAGAGCAGAAATTGAAATATAAACCTTTAACCATTTTTTTAATCAGACTGCAAATCTCAACAAAAAATCCGTTCAGGATTTGTGACAGTATTTCACATGAGAAAGTATATTTCATATATGTATTTCATATATGAAAGTATACATGACAGTATTTCATATATTTATGAAATGTTTCTGTCTGTAGACAGAATGGTTTAGCTACTACATCAATAAGTTTTACTAAAATTAGCTACTATTTTAATTTACAAATGTGCATTAGGTTCTGAAAAGTCAAAAGAGCTCCCTTCAGTAGCTAAAAACCTTAAATTGAGACTAAAACTCAAGACAAATTAGCTCTGATATTTTCCTCATTTTAACACCTAAGTAATCTTTGACTGATACTTTCATGACACTGAAGAGTAATAGTCTAAGTTTTAGCTGTAGGCATCTACGTAGTGTGATATACACTGTTAAAACACTTTTGGAATACATATATGCATAGGGACTGAGAGACGATAATAGCAAGTAGCTATTCTGTGTAGACTGAACTATCTATTACCCTACAATAAAATGGAGAATAAAAAATAAAAAAATAAATGAATAGATAAATAAATAAATAAATAATTTTTAAAAAAAAGCAGCCAGGAACAGCAGGCTACAGGATATCCTGGGCTACAAACAACTCACCAGTAGCCCCTTGCTGGCCCTCAAGGCAGAATAATCTTAGGATACAGGCCACTTTTTGGTGTATGAAGAGGGCAATGGGGGATATAAGTAGAATGCCAAGGGTCAGGATGACCAGAAATAAAATAACTGTTTTTCTCAACTAAAACCTGAAGGAGGGAGATTCCATAAATAGGGTTCTCTCTCCAGTCCCAAGACAGTACTGATGCTCACCAGGTACTGCTTCTGGGGAAGTACTGATGATGTTGCTCTACATGCATACTCTGTATTCTGCTTTTGTTCTGGGTCAACTATCACAAATACTAGGAAAGAATACAGGTACAATACTGTCAGTTAGTATGTGACTGTGATTCATATGCATATATAGGTAGATATATCTATACACACTATTTATATATATATGGAGAGAGAGAGAGAGTAAAGAGAGAAAGGTAAGGTATGCATATATTGGCACTGAGTAGCTGATCAATTGATTGCCTGATATGTCTATCGATCAATCTACACTAACTGTATATGGATTAACTAGCCATGTTCCCTGGGTAGTCATTTCCCTTCTTTTCCAATCCCTCCTCCTGTTTTCTGTTTTGGTGATCCAAAAGTGGGTTTGTATTCTGTAACTTAGATGAAAAAAAAAAAAAAAAGATTAAGATAAAATTTATATCCAGAAAAAAAAAAATCTTAAACATGGTTGATCAGCAGTGGGAGGTGGAAAGTTACTAAGAAAAAAACCCAAACCCAAGACACCTTATCTTTTTTCAGTGCTTTTAAATGAAACTGATTTTAAGGGGCATCTGGGAATGAATTTGTTTATTTTTTGATTCTTAAAACTGAAAATACATCAATCATATGGTAAAAAAACCTTTATGCAGTTCTATATAAACCAGAATCAGGCGTATTATAAGAAAATAGAAGTTAATCAGCCACTGTATACAAGAATCTATGTAAGCCAAAAGGGAATCTGTTTAATCTACTACATAACCAATGTTTCGTTTATTTAAATCAAATTTTTGAAAGGGTATTGGACATCAAACATGAACAGAAGCCATATTATATCTTTAATGGGAGATTGCCTAGATATTTCTTTGAGTTTCTTCTAGTCTTGCACAAAATTTAGAAAGAATTAAGATAAGATTCATCGTCTTAGAGGTAGCTGGATTTAAAGGTGTGGTTTTAATGATGTGGGAATTCAGGTCTTTAGAAAGACTGTTTTACTGTTTCTTAAGGTAGAGACTGATCATCTTCTTGCCCCATTTTGGTAACATTCTCAAATTTTTTATGTATTCATAAAAAAAAACTTTTTGTGGACTAAGCTGGGACATGACTGTTGCTGCATAGTGTTTCCATCAGGTAATATTTGGAAATTACAGTTTGGTTTACCAGAAAGGAACTGCTTTTAACTGGGACAGGGTTTTGCAGGCTCTCATCCAGCTTCTCTGAAAAGGTATTGGCTCCTGCTTCTGAGCTTAGAGTTGAAACATGAACAGCTGCAGAAGCAAGTGCACACACAGCACCACGAAAGGTACTGATAAGGTAACCAATTTCTCTGTAATAAAATCTTGATAACCAGCCAGGAGGATCTGAACAGCCACTTTTCTGTCAGCTGGAGTTTATGTGGGTTTGATTACCCTGTCAGTAAGGACTGAGATGGCCTTACTCCACTTTCATATATGCAAAATACTTTTTATCCTAAAAGAAGACAAAACCTATGAAAATTCTCAAAATAAGATTAAGACCTTGAAATGTATTTGCTAACTTCTCCTTTGATAAAAATGTATTTGATAAAGAAGTAAATAAATTAGAGGGCTGCACAATCACCAACCATATGAAGTTCAGCAAAGGCAAGTGCCGAATTCTGCAACTGGGACAGGGCAACCATTCATGTATGTCCAGACTGGGGAATAAGAAGCTGAAGGGCAGCCCTGTGCAAAGGGTCTTGTAGTCCTGGTCAGTGTTAAATTGAATATGAGTCAACAGTGTGATCTGGTAGGCAAAAGGACCAACCATGTCCTAGGAAGCATCAGGCAAAGCATCGTCAGCCGGTCATGACTGTCCTATTCTGTTCTGCAGAACAATACTGTGTGCAGTTTTGGGCACCACCATATAAGAAGGATATTAAGCTCTTAGAGAGCAAAGGAAGGCAATGAAGATGGTGAAGGGCCTTGAGGGGAAGCCGTTTGAGGAGTGGTTGAGGTCACTTGGTCTGTTCAGCCTAGGGAAGAGGAGACTGAGAGGGGACCTTATTGAAGTCTACAACTCCCTCACAAGTGGAAGTGGAAGGGTGGACACCAATTCTCTTTTCTCTGGTGAGATTTCAATAATCAAGGTCTTCTCTCAGGTGACCACTGATAGGACCCAAGGGAAAAACATGAAGCTGTGCCAAGGGAGATTTAGGCTGGATATCAGGAAAAGGTTTTGCACCCAGAAGGTGGCTTGTCATTGGAACAGTCTCCCTAGGGAAGTGGTAACAGTTGCAAACCTGTCAGAGTTCAAGGTTGTTTGGACAATGCTTTGAAGCACATGGTGTGATTCTTGCAATTGTCCCGTGCAGTGTCAGGGCTTGGTCTCAGATGATCCTTGTGAGTGCCTTCCAACTCAGGATACTCTATTATTCTATGGTTCTACCTTAACTACTTTGTCATCAGTGGGGCCATATTTGGTCTACTGACTAACTAACGCAAAGCTATATATTTGAAGATTAGCTTGAGACAGCTCATTTCTTTCAAAAAGGTTCTGTATTAACAGCCCTGTGATAAATTTATATATAATGTTTTTGGGCAGGAAATCCTGAGACTATGAGGTTTGACCTGGAATTCTGAAAAAAATAACAAAAAAAGCCAACCAGTGTGCAAGAATAAAAGGCAATGCCATCTTTCTCTAAAAGGTAGTTTTATATTTTGTAATGAGATGATATGAAGTCTAGCATAGAATTAGTTTACTTTAAACCAACAATGAGATCTATGGAGTTGGCTTCTAATCCATCAATGATAGAGTAATTTGCAATTTTCAATACTATGTATTTACATTAGTATTTCACATTGACATAACTAAGTTAAAAAATGACAAAATAGAGTGGCAGCTTGATCTGAGAACTAAAAAGTCTTTAAATGAATCCTTAGTTTGTCTGTTCTTCCTACCTAATTAATCCTTAAAGGTGTCAGTCAGTAGGTCTAATAGCTGAGTGTTAGTGCCGTGGTCAGTTCCAAATTGTAGTATTGATTAATTGATTGTCTTCTTCCAGCTGTGAATCGTATTACTGCTGGCTCAGACTGACTGGCTCAGGGCCAAAACTTAATCTCTAGTGAAAGACAACAAACAGCTCCCCATTTTCACTGCAGTAGTTAAGTGAGTGACTGGGAAACTAAAACTTCTTGAATGATTATCTGATTAAAAAAAAGAATATGTGAGATATAGTTAATATGTTGTGGGTGATAGTCTAATTCCAGCTGCTCAAGAAAGAAACAGACTCTTTTTGTCTCCAGACTTACACATTGGAAATAATAAAACAACTGCTGAATCTTGAATGTTTATACTGGAGTGATAGAATGGAGAAGAAAAATAGTCACTACCTGAAACTACTTGAAGGAATTTGTACAATCAGTTTTGTGGTTTCAAACTAAAATGAAAATTGGAAAAGCAAAGACAGGTCATGACTCGAGTCTTATTGACACTGCTGCCTGGAGAAATTTGCACATCAACTGTCTATCCCATGTATACCTAATTTTCAAGAGCATTAGGCATTCTTGAAATTAACATAGAAGAGAGAGAAAATGTTGATATGTTGTTCAGCTTTCTGATTAAATAAGAAAGCAAGCTATTTGTGGCAGACACCATTTCATATCCATACCTTTCTAATAACATGTAAAATAACAGGTCTCAAGAAATATTTAGCTTTCTCTTTCCCCCAACAGGGAGATATTTTTCTCTTACTGGAAACATATACTTCTCTATATATCTTACATTGGGATATATAATTATTTCTCAATTAAATACAAAATACAGTAGGAGCACAAAATAGTTTTAATTTTGGGCATTTTTTTCTTCTTAATCCAGACCTGATAAAGTTCATGAGACCTAACATCTTTTCCTATGGAATCCATAAACCAGTAATATTGTTTTGCTGAGATTCAACTGTACAGAAAAGCCATGAAGAGTTCTGATTCATGGGAAATACTTCAAACCCACAAAAGTTTAGTGGGGTCGGAGTGAGTCTGAAGTACCTGCCTTATGAAAACAGGTGGAGAGAGTTGGGGTTGTTTAGCCTGGAGAAGAGAAGACTTTGGAGACACCTTATAGCACCTTCCAGTACCTAAAGAGGACCTAGAGAAAAGATGGGGAGGGACTCTTCATCAGATATTGTAGTGGTAGTACGAGGGGTAACCAGTTTCAGAATTAAGTTAGATTTAGTTTAGGTATTGTTTAGATTCTCTGCTGTGATGGTGATGAGGCATTGAAATACATTGTCTGGAGAAACTGTGGATTTCCCGCCCCTGGAAATGTTCAAGGCCACGTTGGATGGGGCTTTGAGCAATCTGGCCTAGTGGAAGGTATCCCTGTCAATGACAGTGATATAGGAACTAGACAATCTCTAAGTTCCCTTTAAACACAATCCATTCTATGTTTCTATGTAACAAATAAGCATACAAAAAAAAAAAAAAAAGGAAATGAGTCATAGTGGTAATAATGTCCAACATACTAAACATTTATGACCTTGGATTTGTTAATTTGTCCAATTTAGAGACACTGAAAAATTCAACTCTAAAAACAGCTATCTTGGGCATAAGCAACAACTAAATTGTAATTCAGTTCAGGCAAATTATGCAATTTTGGATTTAAATCACCATAATTGTTAATGGCTAGTACTAAGGTTTAGTAAACAGCAGTAGGCACAACACTATGTCTAATGAAAACAACATCAATAGACACCACTCGTAAGATCAACCACACAGGTTAAGATAAAGATAAAAGTTCTGTTGCCTTGTTGGTTTATATGTCTGCCCTGCCACCTTCCTCCACAGCATTAAGATAATGCATAAGAACATTTTTCTCCTGTTTCTATGGAAAAAGAAGCAATGGAGACAGACTTAGATGTAATCTAACACAGACTGAGAATGACTTAATAGTTTTCAGAATTATGACATCTTTGTATCTGCCTAAATTCACTGTTTGCTAAAGGGAGTTACAAGTACAGGATATCCAAAGCACTACAGCCATCAATGTTGGGAATTCTACGGATCATATCAGGCAATCAGAGTTTTTATATGACAGAAAAACAGATGGGCAGCAGTCATTTGTCTAAACATAGATGTCTGTTTGACTGTCTTGCCTACCCTCCAGCTGACACTCAGAAGGGGGATGGATCCCTGTAGTCATTATATCATGTCTGCCAGTCATGCATGAATGTTCATATATTTTAGTGCACTAGAAACAGTATTAGGTGCCTACCTCAGGAAACTGAACCCTGCCTAATACATATCTGCAGCTTGCTAGAAAAACTGAGGGAAAAAAGTTTACATCCATAGAGCACAAAGAATATGAATAACACAAGCTGTGCCATGCAGGTACATCAGGCTGCAAAGTACCTTGCTTATGGAAAGAGCTGAGGGACAAAGTGTTCAACCAGGACCATATGACACCCTGTTATTCAGGTCACGGGGAAAAAGACACAACAAATGCATTAGGTAGGTCAGTTACTGTTGGTTAACAGAATTTAGAACACTTGGAAATACCTTTAATCTGTCTGGTGATGTCTTTCCTTGGTTTTTTTCACTCATTAAAAACAGTTGTTCTTCTAAAAGCACACAAAAAATAAAATAGATGTAGTTGAGACTACTGCCCAGGGCTAATAAATTTCACAAAAACAACAACTAAAGTCAATCCATCTTGATGTCTATAGGCATTTGCAGCTTCTCTGGAAGGCTTTAAATCCTTATATCTCATTGCTTTCAGTTTGCCTTTATTTGCAAGATTCCTGTTCATCTCTGTTTTGTCTCTACATTTAATTTCTTATTTGCAGTAAGGAATTACATGCTTAGAGAAGAGATAAGAAAGTAAGACCAAGTACTTGCATTTTCTATATGAAGAGGGAAGAACATTTAAAAGAATTAAATTTCTGGCATTCAAAAAATTGAGACACTGGGTGGAATGAAGGATATGCAAGGCAGCCAACAGAAACAAGAATGCTAGATTTAGAATACCACCTCTTCCCCAGGCAAAGGAAAACACTAGGGTCATATATTCAGAATGAAAAACTTTCTCCTTATTGATTGTGCCTAAAATATCTTCATGTATATATCTTTATTCTCACTCTTTCCTTGTGAAGCAGCTGATATTTCCCAGACCAACACAGCAGGGAAATGACACAAGTGCTTTGTAAGGAAATGGGATTGACAGTCCTCTCTTAAGGAGGATTAGATTCACATCCTCAGGATTTTCCTTGACTGGCTCTCCATAATCCACCTATACTGAAGAAGACCAATTCATACAACTGATAGATATTTGTTTAAAGGAATTTTTTTGCACAAATATATTTTTGATGATGTCACAAAATGGAGCATGAATCCTTAAAACCAGAGAGGAGGGAAGATACACTCACAGAAATGCTTATTGCCAAGTAATCCCATGCCAATAAATGGCCCCAACCACATGTGGGTAATGAAATAAAACAGAAAAGAGCAAGAGTGATTTCTGGGATAGATTTTTTCAGTTCCTCATTTTCTGCCAAGAGTCAACACAACAGTTGCAGTTTCAGAAAACTGAAATGCTACAGAGCATAGAGATTCTTCCAGTGCATAACCAGCCAAAAAAAGTTCATTTGTTCTTCATACTCAGTAATTAAGTAATTACATGCAGCTAATGAGAAAAAGCCCAAGAAATGTTAAATTTTTTTTTTACTAGAAGTATAAACTGCAAGATGTGTTACTTTTCTAGGAAATCAGATGATGAAGACTGAATGAAAATCTAGAAAGTTTAATACCTAAGCTAAATGAAAACTAAATGAAAACCTAAGAAACTGCTCCTAAATATAATACTTTTCTTTGTAACATATAAAAATTTGTCATGTTAGGTTTTTTACCCCATATATTCAGATATTTTGTCTTGATAACATCTTTTTCCTAATTTTTTTACACCTAATACAAGTGAAGATCATTTGGTTTGATTACCTCATGGAACAAGAGTTTTACTTTTCTGATAAGACGGGTTTGATTTTTTTTAAATTTCCAAACCAGCAAACAATTCAGGAGACATGAAAATCAAAAAAATATTAAGTGACTGTAAGCAAAATTAAGCATTTGAGAGTCTTCAATAAGAACTCATCTAGAACAGTTTGGGTTTTTTTTTTACATCTGACTTTGCACTCTACTTTGACACTATTTTTCTGTGACATTGGTCAGTTTCTGTTTACCTAGCACTGTAGTTTGTTTAAATATGTGATGTAGAGGGACCAGGTTCATTGCCTTTCTAAGCATGCCAGTATTTGGTAACTGGTGACAAATACACTGAAGACAGACAACAGTTTACAAACACAAAAATATGAGGAAGCTGATAGTACTAAACATGCACTCATTTTGGAATCTTCCATGTTTTTAGAAAAATGCAGCAATAGCTGTAGAATTGTATAGACTACCTTAATTTTCATATAGATCCTCCTTAAAATATCTTCAGGCAAAAAGATACTCACAATTACTAATTTGTTTTTAAAGTTCTTGCAATAGCTATTTTGGAAATTCAGATTGTAGTAAGTCAATGTACAATCTGTTGCAATAATAGATTAACAATTAAATGATTAAAGAAAACATTTATAAACTACTAAATATTTATGATGAATAATTTAAGAGCAAAATCTTAATTAGAAAACTAAATTTTTGCAGTTCATAAGACCAAAAAACTGGATTATTGCATGTTTAATTTATATGATTCATCAAGCAGTTAATTTCAGCCTAGTTACTATTATAACTAGTAAGCAGCTAGTATTATGCACTCCAAATATTGCTGGGTTTTTTTTTCTTTAATAGACTTAAGCATTTGAAACTATTATTAACGAATATTAGACTTCATCTGTCTTTTAGCTTTGTACTAATTTATACTAATAAGAATTCCCATGATGATAAGGTCAAAATATCTTATTTACTAGAGCTATTCAGCCTGCTATACCATTTACCTGCATCCTTCTTCTAGTTCTGCACCTGTCAGACAGGCTCAGGGAATCTAGCGCATTTAACCATCTGGAAGGTACAGGTAGATGTGAGTTCTTTAACACAGAACTCAAGGTTTCAGTAGGAGTCTTCTATAGGTACCAGTGTTAAAAATGCACTCATATAAGTGATTCTGTTTGTGTGATGCCTACAATGAGTATGGTTAAAAGGTTGGAAATCTGAGTCTCTACTTCTGTCTGCATCACCCCTGTGTTACACTGATGAAGGAGTGGTTTCCTCCTCTGTTATTCTGTGAACACTTACATGCAAAGGACTGGTCCCTCTTAGCTCAGCTGGAGCATTTCTACTTCCTGGACTCAAGACAATTCATGAATGTCCAAGCTTTGGTTTTAGTTTTCCTAACTGCAATATCAGGATTATTATTTCTTTTTTTCTGCCCAATAGAAGATGTCTTACACCTGTTAGTTTCTTCATGAATAGCATCATGTGATCTTTACCTATTGTCACGTGGGTTTGTGACACAGTACAGGTATAATTTACAGGTTTGTAATGACTTTTTATAAACTTACAAGAACAAATGCTTCTCTTCTGTGGGTCAATCACTTTTCTCACTGACTTGTTTTGCAGATAAACTATTGCAAGCAGGATTTTGACAAAAATCTTTTGGGTAATTACACAGTAGGAACTTCAGAATATCAGCTTGAAGATGTAAGTACTATAGAAACATAGCAAAGCAAGAATATTTCATGTAATTGGTTCTCATGACAGCAAATGATCTGAGAACAAAATTTTCCATGATACAGGATTTCTGTGTGGAGAATGCTATCTTAAGTAGCAGGCCAAGGCTTTGCTATGCTTTATCAGTTTGTGATCAAAGTAGATACCTATTCTAACATGTCTTATTATACTGAAGAAGAAGGGGGGGTACGTTATGAACCACACTTTCCAATTCCTCCAAGATCAGTCACACAAAAAAATGAACAGTGCAAACCCAACACACATCAAAGGCTAAAGCAAAGGACTGAAAGATGTGAGATCGTGAAAATTGCAAGCAGATATATCTGAAGCAAGAAAGGGGAAAAGATGACTTTTTTATAATCCTCGAAAGCCTAATTGTGTAGCAATAGCTTACAGGACTCTAGATTTTGCCAGCCATAGATGCAGAACATTAGCACTCCTAGGCACATCAAGCTAATGTACAACAGGTCTCTACTTTTGTAGCAGACTTCTTGCAGGTGTTATATACAACTGTGCACCTTTTAGTCAGTCTTAGTTTTGCTCCATGTAAACCTCTAATGAGTTTTCTCTTGAAGACATAATTAATCACTTCTGTACTTTACTGCAATGAGTACACAATCCCAGTCTCACTGGCTTTAATAAAAATGACCAAGGGAAAGCTGGGCGGGAGAGGAAGTGGAGCCTCAAATACAGATTGTTATAAATCATTTATAGAACTAGGGTTGTACCACTCACTACAAATACTTCTTGGAAACCAGTAATAAAACAATCTTCTTTAAGGAAATGAGAATAAAAAAGAAGGGCAGATGTCATTTTCGGGAAAATAATTGATTGGGGAGATGAGAGAAGAGAAACAGGAAAAAACAACATCTACAGGAAATCAACTGTTAATAAATACCAAAAAACTGCAGTCAAGTGACAAGATAAGTTGCAGCATATGTTCCTCCAGCTACAAAATGGAAATCATTTTCTGTAGAAGAGATGCTGATAAGCCTGCCTCCTCCCCAAAAGGCAATCATTTTACATTTTATATTATTTGAAAAGAGCTTGATTATTTTCCTTTGAAAGAAAAAAGATGATTCACATTTACCTGTCAACAGAATTTTCAATTCATCTGTTTCGCCTGCATATTTAAAGGCATATGACCCAATCACAGCATTCTTAGGGAGGAAACTTACTGAGATGTAAATAAATAATAATTCATAGATGCAAATACTGCTTTACCTTCATCCTAATTCAAATTACTATAAATTAAAACCAAAGATTCTATTAAATGTAGCTTTTTTCCCCAAAACAGCACGTGCAGTATGCTCAACAAAGATATCCCCCCAAAATAACACCCACTGTGGAAGGCATCATATGAAAATAATTAGGATGTCATTTGAAGTCTATATTTGACAGGAAAGTTAATATTGCAGACATGTTTTGCAGTTTATTTAACAGGGTAGGTGCAGTAGTGCATGCACAGAGTCTGATAGGAGTCAGGGAAGAACAAGTATAGACAGTAAAGAATTAATTGGGCATCTGGTTTTCATTACTAATAGATTAGTGTTCAAACCTCCCTTTTATTAAGTAGGAAAGCTTGGAAGTGCAGACTTATTAGGAGTTTAAAGTTTTGTGAAATGGTAATATCTTGACAGTATTTCAATAATCTTCCTTCTCACGATGTCCTGATGCTACTGGTTTTTGTCATATTTTAAAGCTACTAGGAACAGGCAGAGATTAAAAAATGCAAATGGAGGGTTGGATTTTCTTTTTTGTTCTGAAAGTGTCTATAAGTCAGTAAATGAAAGACAAGAGGATTCACTTTTTCCCAAACCACAAGTCAGAAATAACATCATACTTTCAATAGAACGCTGAAAATCCCAAAAAAGAACTCTTAGAAAGGACAAAACTCTTGATTCAAGTGGTTAGGCTTTAAATAAGAGTTTTTTAAAGAAAAAATCCTCTACCTTTTTCAGTGGTGTAGTAGTAAGGGTTCTTTATCAGCAGTCCTGTCTTTCTGCAAGGAGCTCTGGGAAGAGCATTGCCTTAGGGGATGATCTGCCTGCCCTGCCTGCCTGACACTCACACCCCTTAACCTTCCTCTTGCACCAGTTCTGCCCTAGACAGTTGCAAAAGGGCTTCTCTGCAGACTCAAACCACCCAAACTCTGCCCTACTCATCCTGAATCTAGAATTTTCCTCTCCTAATGAATATGGAGGCATTTAACTTTAGGGATTGTCAGAAGAAAGTACTATTTACCACTGAAAGAATTTGGGTGGAGCAAAACACCTTTTGGTTTTCTTCTGTTTGAGCCAAGAGAAGACCAC
Organism: Empidonax traillii; assembly: GCF_003031625.1. NCBI lineage: Eukaryota > Metazoa > Chordata > Aves > Passeriformes > Tyrannidae > Empidonax > Empidonax traillii. The sequence continues at coordinate 1,754,931 of NW_020955276.1, forward strand.
AAGTTATGCGAAAAACCACACTAGGCAACAAGGATTAGAATAGGAAGATAGTAAGTGATGAACCCATATCACAGTGAGTCTGAAGAGACTTTTTTTTTTTCCCAATGTGATTCATTCCTACACTAAGAAATAACATAACACAGAGCCTAAATTATTTTGCTTACTGAAGCAAAATAATTTAGTACTGACCAGATTTGCAAAGAATTGACTTTCTGGATAACACCAAAATTAGTCCTGACATGAAAATTAATTTAGACTGCCAACTAGCAAATAAATAACATACCTATTAAGTAATTACACAATGTCTACTTCTTCTTATAGAACCTGAAAAAGAAAGTTACCTAAAATACAAAACAGCAATACAAATACTTTTGGTAGTCAGATTTGTGTGAGTTTTAGCAGACATAAATTTTCATTCACAGGCACTGACTCTAGCATGCTACAGGGACAGTCCTCAGAAAAATTAAAAGTCCTTTCCTAAACCTGAAAAGTTTTTGAGGTAGTGACAAATACAAGAAACTATTTAATATATCAGTGAATTTTAATAATACTGACCATAATTCCATGTGACATTGATTAAAAAAAAAAAACAACAACCTGGGTGAGTTTGAGTAATGCTAAATATTTTTCAAAGGTAATGTATAACTATTCTAAGCAGGACCTTGCAAATGAAAAGTGTTATACAAGAGTGGATGCTGAATTTCAAAAGTCATTGTGATCACCAGTGGTTGCGCAGATTTGTGTGAAAAAATCAGCAGGGCAAGTGTAGAATCGGCTACTTAGTATTTTATTTAAATTCCACAAAACTTTGAAATATCATTGTTCCACATTTTACATTGATCATGATTTGTCTGCAAGTTTCAGTTCTTAAAACAAAATTCATAATTATGCTAATGGAGACTTTCCTGGCATAGGGAATTTGAAGTACTTTTAGTAGTAATTTTCCGATTGAATCTGCAACTTTTGCCACTGTGACTTCATGGTTTTACTCTGCTCTGTGTATGACAATTTCATCCCCATTGAGTGATGCACAATCACTAATACAATGCTTTAAAAGAAGTTAATTGAATAGGGAAGCCATAATTGTTATTATCCTAGATGATACCAGCACTACAGGGCTTTTCAAGTGAATTTAATTTCAGAAATATAAAGACACTGTTTTAGCACTTCATTCATAAAACATTAAGGTTTCCTACCCCCATGGTCAGCAGTGCTTTAAGTTTGCCTTTGGACATATTTCTCTAACATACACATGGACTATAACCACCCACAATATAACAAGGCAAGCTATGGTGTGCATTCTCACTGGAAAATAACCTCTCTACACAATGTACCCAGTTAGATTTCAGGGTGAAAAAATCCCATGGACCCACACACTATGTCTATGCTGTGTTCAATTGCATTAATTTTCCACCAAGGAAGGAGAAGTAAAATCAAGTAAAAGAAGATACTTTCTGTGGATGAAAAGCTTTTTTAACCTCAGTCAAAAATCACATTATAGGGATGAGTTATGACCTTGTGGTCTCTATCTAAATGCAAAGAGCACAAAATAAATTATTTCCAACTTGGATTCTCCTAGTGCTCTGACTAGTCCCATGGTTGCTCTTTGGGAGCTTTGCAACTCTCTATGCAAGTTCTCTCTGTTCAAGTTTGATAGCACTTGTCTCAAATAAAAGCTTGTTCATCTAAGTCTCTCTTAAATTTGGGTGTGACCCTAGACAAAGCACTTTTCTTTCCTTTACCGGCAGTTCTCAAGAACACAGTGGACAGGAAAAAAATCACAGCTCCTTCATTCTGTGTCCTACTTCAAAATCTGCCCTGCATGAACAGGAAAAGATGAGATCTCTGCCAGATTTTGCTTCTGGTATTTAAAAAGGAAGAAAATCAAATGTTTCTGTTCCACGTGACTGTATAGCAATGTGCAGCTGACTCAATTAAGCAAGGCACAATGGAATTGCATCTAATTTTCCTTTTCACATAGTAGTAACAGATACTCTGAATATTCTGGTTTTCTTTTCAGTTGCCATGTACTTCAAGCCCCAGAACTTAGGAACAATATGGTTGCATTAACAGTGGTTCACCAGTACTTAAAAGTAACATCCAAATTATTCAGTATCAAGAGAGAAGAGTTTGTGCATCAGTCTCTTGGCTCTGCTTCTGGACTAGCCTAGGAATTTCTCTAGGCACCTTAGGCTGTCTGGAAAGGGACATTTCCTGGCCAAGATCTAGCACTCATTTCTGACAACTTTTGTCTGCACTTCCTCATAAAATCATGATTTAGGTTTAGTCTGCAGCCAGCTCTTGCCAGGGAAGGAACTGGATGTCTTTTGGCTGGCGCCAGGTAGGGACCTACGCATTGATAAGGTCTAGTGTCATAAGCAGAAGTACAGAATCATAGAACAGAATAATAGAATATCCTGAGTTTGAAGGAACCCACAAGGATCATCAAGGTCCAACTCCTGGCCCAGCATGGGGCAGTCGCAAGAATTACACCATGTGCTTCAAAGCATTGTCCAAACAACCTTGAACTCTGGTAGGTTTGCATCTGTGTTCATTTCCCTAGGTTCCAATGCCAAGCCACCTTCTAGGTGAAAAACTTTTTCCTGATATCCAGCCTAAATCTCCCTTGGCACAACTTCATGCCTTTCCCTTGGGTCCTATCAATGGTCACCAAAGAGACGAGAATCGATGTCCATCCCTCCAATTCCCCTTGTGAGGAAGTTGTAGAATTCCTCACAAAAAGGTGAATAGAATAAGGTCTCCCCTCATTCTCTTCTTCTCTGGACAGAATAGAACAAGTGGCCTCAGCTGTTCCTCACAAGGCTTCCGCTATACACCCTTCACCATTTTCACTGCCCTTGTTTGGATGCTAATAGCTTTATATCCTTCTTACATTGTGGTGCCCAAAACTGGACACAATATTCAAGGTGAGGCTGCACTTGTGCAGAGTAGAGTGGGAAATCATGTCTCTTGACCAGCTGGCAATGCTTTGCCTGATGCCCCCCTGGACATGGTTGACCTTCCTGGCTGCCAGGGCACTGCTGACTCATGTTCAGTTTGACACTGACAAAGACCATGAGATCCCATCCAAAGGGCTGCCCTCCAGCTTTTCTCATTCCCCAGTCTGGACATAAATCCAAGGTTGCCCTGTCCCAGGTGCAGAATCCTGCACTATCGCTCACGGAACTTCATATCAAAGGTGACTGCCCAGTCCTCTAAATTATTAAGGTCTCTCTGCAAGGACCTCTGCCTTTCAGTGAGTCAACAACTTGTTTGCAAACTTATTTAGTAGTCCTACATCCAAGTCCTTTATGAAGATGCTGAAGAGCACAGGGCCTAAGATGGAGCTCTGTGGAACCCCACTAGTGTCAGGTCACCAGTCTGATGTCACCTCATTCGCTATTACCCTCTGTGCTTGACCCATGAGACAATTGCTCACACACCACATGATGTGTTTATCCAGCTGTGTGCTGGACATTTTGTCCAGAAGGATCTTGTGAGAGACAGTATAGAAAGCTTTACTGAAATCCAAAAAGATTACATCAGCTGGCTTCCCTTGATGAACTAGGTGGGTTATCTTGTCATAGAAGGAAATCAAGTTTGATAAGTGGGCTTTTCATGAAGTGTGCTGGCTGTGACCAATGACTGCATTGTCTTTCAGGTGTTTTTCAATACTTCCCAGAATAATCTTTTCCATAATTTTACCAGTCACTGAAATCAGACTGACAGGTCTGCAGTTTTCTAGGGTCCTCCTTCATGTCCTTTTTGAAAACCTGGACAACATTCATCAGCTTCCAGTCAACCGAGACATCTTCAGACATTCAAAAATCTCCAAACATTTGATAATTATCAAGAGAAACCTCATAGTGACATCAGCCAGCTCTTTGAGTATTCTCAGATGAATCCCATCAGGTCCTATAGATTTATAGGGGTCTATTTGGATGAGCGGATCTCTCACAAACTTCAGGGTCAACTAGGATATTATAATTCTCCTAGCCATGATCCTCCACTCCAGGCACTGTGATCCCCCCCTAGTCCATCATCAGTGCTGAACACAGACCCAAACAGAGCTTTAAACATCAGCCTTGTCTCTGTCCTTCTCTGTGACATGACCATCCTCATCCTGTAATGCGCTGCTGTTATTTCTGCAATACCTTTTGTCATTAATGTATTTAAACACCCTCACCCCCACCCCCCCTATTTTTATTGTCTCCCTCAGTTCTGGTCAACTTCAACTTCATCTGAGCTTTGGCCACACTACCTATAGAGGCAAGCAGCATCTCTGTATTCCTCACCTGACCTTGCTTCCATGGGGCATATACCTTCCTTTTTCACCTATTTTCCTAGAGAAGATTCCTCCTCAGCCACGTTGGCCTTCTGCCTTGCCTGCCTGATTTCTGACATTTTGGAATTGTCTAGTCCTGTGCCCTTAGGAGGTGGTGCTTAAATAGTGACCAACATTGATGGACCTCAGCACCTTCAAAAGTATTTTCCCAGGGGACCTTACTCACTTGTTCCCTGAGCATCCTGAAGCCTGCTCTCCTCATATCCAGGGCTGAAGTTTTGCTGGTACTGTTCCTCCTGTCAACAGAGATTTTAGTCTTGATTTTTTCATGGTCACTGTGGCCAAGACAACCATCAATCATCATGTCACTCACGAGATCCTTGATCCTTTTCTGAGAATCAAGGACTGCAAAAGTGTGACAGGATCTACCTGCTCAAATGGGACAAGTGCACTGTTGCCTAAAGACTGGACAACGTATTGAAAAGTTTAGACTGGTGACACAGGGAAGGGAGTTTATGACTCAAAGCTAAGTGTTAAAAAGAGTAGAGGGGTTGGATGTTGAAGAGTGCAGGATGGTGGAAAAAAAGGAGACATCAGGAGTGATGAGACAGGTCAAAGGGACATCTATGTCAAGTACATAGGCACAGATGCTGTCAGCCTGGGGAACAAAGCAGGAGCTTCTAGAACTGTACGTGCAGCCAGAAAACAATGGCCAAGTTGCAATGGCAGGTTGGTGTTTAGCTTGGACAGTTAGAGTGAGCAGTGGGGGATCCAACCTATTCAGGAAAGATAGGAGGTTAAGGCAAGGATGGGAGCTGCCTGTGGTTTAAAGTGACAGTCCAGATATGTACAACTCATCTGTGAGACAAACAGCAAGCTCACTGTGAGTTTATGACTCAGGTCTGCCATAGACTACAGTGGTAGCAATGTGCTACAGACCACTCATCAGAGTGGCAGTGTGGACAAAGGCTTCTTGAAATAACTGTGACAGAAAGACTTGTTCTCATGTGGGCTTTATGCACCCTGACATCTGGTCAAATGGCCAATAAGAAGACACAATTAGTCAAGATTTCTAAAGGGCACTGGGTATAAACTTGTGAACAAACACAATGCATCCACCAGGGGTGATAAGCACATGGATCTGCTCTTCTCTCACTGGGAGGAAAAGGCTGGACATGTGACAATCTACGGTATCTTAACTTTAGTAATCATATTATTAGAGAGTTCAAGATCAGGAAGACAATGAAGAAAGAATAGAAGATTATAGGGCTTCAGATAAGCAGATTTGGACTCATTTGTCTAATTACGAAAAAATATATTTGCAGATTTGGTAGATGGGTATCCGTGATAGACCACTCTGAAAAGCAAAGTTGCTTAGGAAAACTCTGCAGACCTTTAAGGATGGCACCTCCAACTGTGAGAACAGTCCACCATGGTACCCAGAGAGATAAGCAGACATCCTGGAAGCTACCTCGGCTGAGGAACTCATGACAAAGCTCCAATGAAAAAAGACAGAATAAGGTAGCTGGAAGCAGGGATAGGCTAGAAAGAAGTTTAGAAACACTATTCTGACATGCAGACTTGGTGCTAAGAAGACCAAAGTCCAGCTATAGGTTCAGAAATGACACTAACATCAAGTAAGATCTTCTATAGCTGCAGAAAAGGACTGAATAAGAAAATGCTGACTGGGAGAGGTGATTTAATGGCAGGAGACAGAGCCAAGGCTGAGGTGCTCTGTGCCTTCCGTTCTTTTTTTGCTCAGTATTCAGCAGCAGGGTCTCCCAAGCCTCCCTGCTTATTAAAAGTGTTCAAAGTGAGGAATGGCTAGCAGTGGTTGAGGTTGAGTTGGGGATTACTTCAGAGAATTTCACATATCTGCCTTCTCTGTTAAGCTGCAACGGAGTCAGTCTTTGGTAAGGCCATTTTCTGTCATCTCTGAAAAGTCAAGAAGACTGGGTGATGGTCTCCAAGCACCATAGAGAAGCAAATGGTAAATGCATTTTGTATGAAGTTCTAAAGGAACAAATGCATAAACTGCAGAGGGGTTGACTTAACACTATTGCAAAGAAAATCATGGAGTCCCCTGGGACCAGGTTTTGGGACTTAGAAAGAAGAATGGAAGCAGTCAACATGGCTTTTTCACGACTGCCACTGGTCATAAAATGACTGAATTTGTGGACACAGATGGCATTTGCCTGGACTGTAGCAGTGTTCTTGGATACAAGTTAGGAGATCAGAAACTGGATGTGATGGCAACCAGTAAACAACCAGTTGGATGTTAGTGCTCACAGGTCCACAGTTTACTGGGCTGTACTCTGCCTGGAGGCTATCGAGAAGTGCTATAGTGTAGGATCTATCCTGGGACTTGTCCTGTTAAACATCTCTCTAGGTGACCTGGAGGACTGAACACAGAGCACACTCATTAGGTTTGCTGACGACAGCGAGGGGGAAACAGTTGGCATCTTTGAGGTCAGGCTGCTTTTTGTGGACCTGGATAGATGGAAGGAAGCAGCTGCAAGTGAAATTCAACTAAGAGGCCAGGTCCTAAACTCAAAGTCCTGCAGCAACAGCTGTATAGAGCTGAGTAGTAGTTCTGTGGAGACGGCCCTGGGCCTTGTGGGGCAGCAAGCTGAGCAGGAGCCAGCTGTTCCACAGCCAGCAGGGATAGCAGCACCCAAGGTGGTGTAAGGTAATGAATCACTCTTTATTCAGTGATTGCTATATCACGTCTAGATACAATGTTCACTTTTGGGCTTCCAATAAAAGAAAAATATAGATAAACTGAAATTAAATCAGCAGAAGCCATCAAGCTGGGGCTGAGGCTGCAGTGCTGGGGGTGGTTCTATCAGGAGAATAGACAACTTTGGGGGTACCCAACAGCATCCCCAGCATCAGTGGGAGGGGGTGGAGGAGACACAGATGAGCTCTTCACAGTGATGCATGCCATGAGGGTGAAAGGCAGTGACAGGAGTTGAAGCACAAGATGCTCAGGTTGGAGATAAGGAGAAACTTTTTGTCCAAGCAATGGGTCAGAGGCTTGAGGAGGCTGGATTGTCCCTGATTTGGGGAAGTTTCATGTCCAGCTGGATGAAGCCCTAAACATCCTGGTCTGAGCCCAGAACTGGCTCTTCTCTGGGTAAGTGGTTGGACCATGGATGTTCTGAGTTTCTTCTAGCCTGAATTATGTTAAGATCTGAAGAGATCAAGCATCAACAAATAGTCAGATTATTTAACTGAAGTTGCAAATTAAATTGTTAAAATAGGAGAATACTTCTGCAGTCTCAAAGATGTGATTTTTTTTTTTCCAGGGAACATGTCCAATAACAATCTAACTGAAAAGAGCAGTATTTGTTTATGAGATTTCTAGTTGAGATTGTATTATCAGTAGAAAAAAATCTGGAAATTTAATGCTGCAGGGATTTATTTTTTCTTTAGCCTAGTGCTTGAGCACAGATATCCAGTGGATTTGTCCTATTTATCTCCTTATCAATAGGAAGTGACAGAATGCATGCTTTCCTCAGACAGGCTATGTTGCAGAGGCCAGATGTGTATAAAATCTGATTAAACATGTACAATGCTGGTATTCAGCCTTTTAAGGCACAACATGGTTGACTGTTTTTTCAAAATGTAAGGACATTTTCAAGGCTGTGAGGTCCCAGTTGCTGAGTGACAAAGATAATGACAAGACATTTTCCCAAAAGAGAGCCAGGCGCACTAAGCAGTTACTATACATGCATTTAATAACCTGACTCAAGGCTTTCAACATTCCTGTAGGAATTCCTAGGATTGGTATTTATATATCCTCTCTTTCACATGATTTGGAGTAGTATTAGCAGACAGTCACAACCTAACAGTTGTGCAGCTCCTGAGGTTGTATTTACAAAAGGTATTTAGGTACCTAAACAAGCAGATAAATACCTAATGTGATTTTTGGTGTGCTGATGTAAGGCACAGTCAAAGCACAGAAGTCAAGTACCTTAGCAGATAAAATGTTCAAATAGCTTAGGAGTTAAATCAGGGAGGGAACATAAATATTCTGACACCGTGCTTTCTGTAAGTAAATCAGACATCCAAACACAAGAATGAAATCCAGTATCTGTGTGTAGGTATAGTCCTGTTGTGGTTTAGGAATTCAGTGCCCACCCCATCAAGATTGCCCCAAACCAGACACTACTTGCTTGCCCTCTAACCTTCCCTTCCCCTTTCCACTCCAGAGATGGAATTGAGAATTGAAGGCACAAAAAGGTGAAAATCACAGGCTGAAAAGAGAACAATTTAGTGGAAACAGCAATGAGTTAGGAAAATGAACAGTAACTGCAACACTATTAATAACAGAAGTATACAAAAAGAGATAATTATTCCCTTGCAAAAATACTCACCACAGAGCCTGACCCAACCCAACCACAACAACATTTTCTCAACCAGAAAGGGATGCATCTCCTTCATGGAAGTGAAACAGAATCCCTTTCCCCCACCCCTGGCAAAGACATAAGATGGTACCAAGCAGCGTTAAGGTCTTGGTCATACCAGCATGGCTCTAAACTCTGTCCCCTCATGCCTGCTGCAAAAAATTAACCCTGTTCTTGGCCGAAAGCAGGACAAGTCCTCTCTTACTATCCTAATGGAGTTTGGTGTCTCTCAGTGACTGCAATGTGAGAGATACATACTCCAAGGCAAGACTGAACATGGCTTTATAAGACATAGATTGAGACCTAAATGCTTAAATCCTATTTTGTTCAGACTTTAAATTAATTTAAATAAAAACTACTATATTCATATATCAAAAGGTGTTTGTGAATTTTTGATTACCACCGATAGTGCTAAAGACAAAAAAAAAACCCCGAACTTGTCCTTTAAATTTGAGTCTATAGGGTATATATGGATTTGCTTTGCTCCTTGTTGCTGTGTAAAAAAAAAAATTAAAAATCCTGAAAGCATTTCCTGAAACAACACTGATACCTCCAAGTTCCTGAACTGCTTCTGTGTTGTTATAATCTCATAAACTACTGTGCAAGTAAGTCTTTGTGGAATGGTGACACGGAGAATAGAGGAGAGATCTCTTCAGAGAAACCTTTCCACTATGTTCTCCACTGGGATGCAAATTCCTCCAGGCAGCAGCAGGCATGTACTATACAAGTGGAGAATCGAGATTTGTGTAACTGCTCATTTTTCATTTTTAGTGCTTGTATCTCTGCAAGAGATAAATTGTTATGGTTTTGCAGACTGGAAAGAAGTTCAACCCTCAATTTATCTCATTCATACATGGTAGCTAAGCAGATTATACAGCGATTAAAAAGCGCTATAGTTCAATAGCACCCTATTTTTCAATATGGAGTGCCATGTATCCTAGTTCTTATACCATATGCAAACAGATTTCAGATATTTGGAAAGTTGAAAATTCTAGAAATGATAGCAATTGGTTACAGAAAGGGAAGGAAAACATAGGATGATCTTCTAATCGAAATAGTTTATCCTGGAAAGACCACTGTCAGCACTGAAGCATCATTGCTGTGAGGAAATATGCCTTCCCATCACACTGTCATGCATACAGCAGTAAATGAAAGATGGAGCCTTGCTTATTGCTGAAAACAGCCAAATTGCAAAAAACAAATGTGGCCAGGAGAGATAGGAAGTAGGAATGATTTTATAAATAGCATTGTGGCTGCCTCTACAATTGTTTTCCTTTTGAAATGAATTAGACTAGACCCCAAAGTAAAATTCGTTTCTTAACTAGCAAGTCCAGAGGAAAGTCATGAAGACCAGAGAGCAGAAGCACCTCTCTGATGAAAACAGGCTGGGAGCGTTTGGGTTGTTCAGCCAAAGCAGAGAGGACTCAGAGGAGACCTTATAGCAGCCTTCTAGGACATAAAGGGACCTCCATGAAGGCCATAGAGGGACATTTTATAAGGGTATATAGTAATGGCGAATGGCTTTAAATTGAAAGATGGGACATTTAGGTTAGATATTAGGAAGAAATTCTTTCAGAGCTTTCAACAATTTGATCTAGTGGAAGGTGTCCCTGCCCACTGTACAGGGCTTGGAACTAGGTTATATTTAAGTTCATAAAGGAGTATCAGCATGTTTTATGTCCATTAAAAACTATATAGGATGAAGCAAAAGTATGTGTTCTGAGTGTAGAAAGTGGGGCACAGTTGGGAGGGTGGCAGTCTGACTTGTCATTTACAAAAGCGGAAGGCAAGTTAAGAGAAAATTTGCCTTGGAAATATGTGTCCTTTACTGCAAAAGCTAGGTAAAGATGCTGATTAGGCAGAACATCCAAGTTAGTATTTCCTAAGTCAACAAGTGCAGTCCAAAGAACATATTAATTATGTCATTTACATGCATTTAGAACCATGAAAATGGAGCAAACTATATGCTGAGGATTAGTACACTGATAAGCAGAATACAGAGACTAAGGGCATTAGGCAACTGGCAGATTTTTCAATGCTTTTTTTTCTTCACTGGTTTTGGCTTATGAATTATCTTCAGCAAAGCTCTTTTTAAGAAGGCCTTCAAATTTAATTAGTATTCTACAAATGATGGTGGTAATCTATAGAAAACTAATACCATTTAGAGATTAATACTGCTGTATTACTCAGGTTCTTCAAGTAAAACAATGCAATTAGACAGTTTAGACAATCTGGCACTTCATTCTATAGGATTATTCAAACCACAAAAGGTTATATTTTAATCCTAGTCTTTCTCACGTTCACCAAGACATCTTAAATGTATTTCAGCAGTTGTTTTGAATAATGCATTTTGCTTTAGACATAACAAAAGTACGTAAATACATAAAAAAGTAAGCTACTGGAAAAAGTACATCACACATTGCATGTAAAGATTTTAAAGTGTGTGGTTTAAATGGAAAAATAGGTTTCAGTAGATGCCACCAACAACTTACATCAATAGCTCTTTAAGAAATACATTTTACTCTAAAGAATTATTCAGTGGACAATGACCTGTCTAAATAGGGTGCTCCTGCTATAAGTGCATACAGTTTTCAGCACACACATACAGATACCTATACTTATACATGTATATATATAGCCAGCAGTAAGTCAATTTATAATACCAATTTTTAGCTGCAGTGTAGCAACTCTGTGCTTTAAGGTTTCCCAAGAATATTGTCGCCATCACAGAAACGTGGTGGGATGACTGGAGTGCTGCTATGGAAGGCTACAAGTTCTTCAGAAAGAATAGGCAGGGTAGGAGAGGTGGAGGGGTGGCTTTATATTTTAGAGAGTCTCTTGACTCTGTTGAACTTCAGGTCAGCAACGATAAGGTTGAGTGCCTGTGGACCAGAATCAGGGGGAAGACCAACAAGGCTGACATCATCATAGGTGTCTGTTACAGACCGCCCTACCAGGATGATGAAGGAGATGAATTATTCTATAGGCAGCTGGCAGATGTCTCAAAATCGTCAGCCCTTGTCCTTGTGGGTGACTTTAACCTGCCGGATATCTGCTGGGAGCTCAATACTGCAGAGAAGAGGCAGTCTAAGAGGTTCCTGGAGTGTATAGAGGACAATTTCCTTCATCAGCTGGTAAATGAACCTACCAGGGGTAAGGCCCTGCTAGACCTGCTGTTTACAAACAGAGAGGGGCTGGTGGGAGATGTAGTGGTTGAAGGCCGCCTGGGAAATAGTGACCACGAAATAATAGAATTTTCAATACTCGGAGATTCCAGGCGAGCCAACAATAAAACCTCTATGCTGGACTTCCGGAGGGCAGATTTTGACCTATTCAGAAGTCTAGTCCAGAGCACACCCTGGGAAACAACCCTTGGAAACAAGGGGGTTCAGGAGGGATGGATGTGCTTCAAGCAGGAAGTTTTGAGAGCACAGGAACAGGCTGTACCGGTGTGCCGAAAGGCAAGCCGGTGGGGAAGACAACCAGCTTGGTTAAACAGGGGGATTCTGAAGGAAATCAGGGATAAAAAGAAACTTTACCAACTACGGAAGAAAGGGCTGACTACTTATGAAGAATTCAGGAAGACAGCTAGATCATGCAGAAAGAAAATCAGGGATGCAAAAGCGCAATTCGAAGTTAAATTGGCCACTTCTGTTAAGGATAACAAAAAGTCCTTCTATAAATACATTAATAACAGAAGGAGGGGCAAAGAAAACCTCCATTCTTTGATGGACTTGGAGGGAAACATAGTTAATAGA